>NC_089837.1:306665-676665 GCF_035609145.1 Eleutherodactylus coqui
ATATATATATCTTCCATTTTTAAATTTTCTCCCACCCTTCCCCAACTCACCCCAAACTTCCCCAAAAACTTGTAACTTACTAAACTAACCCGAGGTGTTTCCTCCAGCGATCACCCCCCTCCATATTTTGTCACGTGATCTTTAGCTTACCCAGTTGATTCATATAATTCTGTCCATAGTACCATGTTGTATTAATGAACTGATTCATGCACTCCTTAACCCCTTAATGACGTGGCCCTTTTTCTTTTTCCATTTTCGTTTTTTCCTCCCCCCTTTAAAAAAATCGTAACTCCTCTATTTATCCATCGACGTCGCTGTATGAGGGCTTGTTTTTTGCGAGACGAGTTGTATTTTTCAATGGTGCTATTTAAAGTACCATATAATGTACTGAAAAACTTTTGAAAAAATTCTAAGTGGAGTAAAATTAAAAAAAACGACATTTCGCCATCTTTTAGTGCGTTTTGTTTCTACGGCGCACAAGCAGCAAAAAAAATTACATGATAACTTTTTTCTATGGGTCAGTACGATTACTACGATACCAAACTTGTATAGTTTTTTTTTTTTTTACTATACTCTTCTTTTTTTAAATTTTCTGCCGTCATTTTGTGCGTGCAATAACTTTTTAATTTTTCCGTCGACATAGTTTAGCAAGGGCTCATTTTTTTGCGGATCCCTGCCTCTTGGGATTTTTGCCTTCCTCTGGATGAACAACACAGGAGGATAAACAGGCTGAACTAGATGGACATTGTCTTTATTCGGCCTTACAGAGTCCTCTTGAATAGAGAAAAAGAAGTGCTGTTGTGAAGAAGAAACGGAGAGTGGTGGTTGTGGGGGATTCTCTATTGAGAGGAACAGCGGCAGCTGTCTGCAGACCTGACACCTCACAAGAGGGCTGCTATCTTCCAGGGGCACAAATCAAAGAGGTATCTGATAGGCTGTCAAGACTCTTCAGTCCTACAGAACATCACCCATTCCTGCTAATATATGTAGGGACAAATGCTACTGCAAAAAAGGACCTTGTGTCAGGGAAATTCTAAGTACAACACCAATCAGGCCCACCCCAAATGTCCCACTGTCAACGATAAAGAAGAAACACCACACACAGAAAGTCTGGTATTGCTCCTCACACGGGAAAAACAACTGCGCTGCCTTTATTACAGATTACATGAGATCTTCTACCCTTTTGTCCCACCACCAGGAATGTGTGATGGGCTCATAACCATATATGGGAAGTCCGGATTTCCGGCCTGAGACAGTGAAAGTTCGGATGCATAGTTGAACATCTTGATAAGGCATACTTGGTTTCTAGCTTATGTACAGAAAATCACGGATTTAATTAACTCCAGTGCAAAGAATCACCCACTCAATTCTAAGAAAGCGGCTTAAGCATGCATTCTTCGTATCTCTCTCTCTCCTCCTCCACTTTAACCTTCATTCTTCGTCTGGTTCCTTTGGACATTCTTTCTCTGTTTTGCCTTGCAAAGCATCTTGGCATATCTAATATAAGGCGACGTGTTAAGTTTTTTCATAGAGTTAGTACATATGAGAATGAAGTTAGTATACATATAAAAAGAAAGGCACATAACTATATCTATGTAAATGTATATATCCCAGTGTTTTCTTTTCTACCTACAAGGATATATATATCCTTCTCAAACCCCCCTAAAAACTTAATACGGAGATCAAGCACCAGGCCTCGCACTCTCTCTCGGTCGCCTCTCCCTTGTGTCAGGGTTTCCCCATTGCCCGTAAGGCCCTACTCCTAAGGGGGGGGGGGGGAATCCTTACCTCACCTCAGAAGGAGGCCATGGATTCCCTGGGCTCATTTCCGGGCATCCATACCCTCCATCTGTACGAGTTAACACCCCGCAGAGTGCCCCCTCGCTGGAACCTATGGTCTTCTGCACTGTCCCTAGGCATATGGGAATTCCACTGACAATTCATCTTAGGAGACCGAGGTAGGTGTAGTACTAGTCCATCTCTCCGTTTCTTTGGTAGTGTACCGTAGTTGGCATGGTTGGGACTGGCTCTTCATCCTTTTGAAACAAAGGGAATGTCGGCGTCACATTGTCCAGTCCCTTACTCACACTCTTTTTGATCAGAGGGAAAATACAGGTACAGGAGATCAGTAGAACCAGCAAAACAATGCCCAGGATTATACCCATTTGAATCAGGAGTTTTTGCCATCCCTTCAACCAAGAAAAATATTGATCCCAGGGATCTGTAACCCCTGAGTTCCTTTTAAGTTCTTCTGACAGGTTAGCTAATTTTTTAATAGCGACAGTCACTTACCTGTAGGTCCGGTGTTATCAGGAATGTAGGTGCAGCAAGTTTCGCCGATCATCTTGCATACTCCACCTTTTTCTGCTAAAATCATATCCAAGGCTATTCTATTTTGGAATGCCATGGATGCAGTGGGCCCTAACTGGTCAGCTAGCCCTTTTAAAGCATCCCTGGTGTAGTTTACAAATCTCTGTTGATTATAATAAATGTAATTTATCCCGTTTACATTCTTGTTAACAGTGACAATAGCAAATAAGGATTCAAAACCTGCTTTAACCTGATCCCTGGCCTTAAATTCATCTGGCACCCCCCTTGGCACTCCTATTGCATCTATGTATACATGTGGATCAAAACTACCACCTGCAGTGTCAACTTCTCTCTTAGCACGGTGTGGTGTTGGATTCTCAGAGTAATCTGCCCGTAATATGTGTAAGGGCATTAAGGCTTTGGCTAGGGCACACTCCCCAGTCCAGCCCCCCTCAAGCCTGGTACGTATCTTACCGTCCCCGCATAGCCAGTAAACATCTCCCAGAGACTGGATCTGCTTCTGTGCCCGGGCGCCATCTTTCCTACTGGCACAATACCCATCAGTGAAGTTTCCCAGAAATCTGCCAGTATCATAATTGACAAAACAAGTGTAATTCCCAGGATATACTGTAATACCTTCCACGGATTGGGGCACCTTAACGATGATGGGGTATTCATTCTTCCATTTCTCACACTCTGTCTCATTGGTGGTGGTGTTAGTATACAGACTAATAAAGCAAGTTTCATGATTTTCAGGTAATTCAAGGGGGACTGTGCCCAGATGGGGCCTAGCCTTACCGCAAACATAACAGTCAGTCTGGTTATAAGTGTCTGCATTGTATTTCATCCATTCCAACCATAGATTGCGGTCAAAGAAACCTGTTTCTATGGCCATGGTGTCTTCAAAGGTAGGATTGGCTATGGCCATAATTCTGCTTTCTATTTTCATTTTGGGGGCAAGTGGTTTTGTTGGACCTACAGGTTTTAATGGTTGTACCCATCTGGGGTCACCGTTCATGTCTGCAATTTTGAATTTCCCCAAAGGATCATCAGTCCCCCCCTGCACCCACACTCCCAGTAAGTAGTTACCTGCATCTCCTGACCCAGGATTTTCAATGGTCAGTGTCAAAGGCATGTTAAGCCCATGGTCTCCATTTCTATAACTCCTTCCCCTCCGTAGTAATGTCATTCGGCTAATCAGTGATTTCCCATTTTGGTCCTTCTTATTTTGTGCACTCTGAGGCTTGTATCCCCAATCGTTTCCAGTGTTCCAACCTACTGCCCCCCAATTTTTGCATTCTGTCCCCCAGTGTTCATCTGTGACACATATATACATTTCTCCCTGAGTGTAGCGTTCATATTGTCCATTTGATTGTATGCGCTTGTCTTGATCCCTGAAACAGGGGGCTATTGTACAGTAGTCAAAGGTGTATGTGGCTACGTGTGTATTTGAGGAATTATACCACAATGTCACTTCCCCTTCATATTCTCTGGACCAAGGGTTCCAGTTTCCCCCCCTGTCCTGCCCCTAAACGCGTGACGGCAACTTCTGCCCAGGCCGCCCCCCCTGCCCACAGTAGGTAAAGGATATGCAGGATCATGGGTTCGGTGCTCCGGGGTCTGGGGCCTTCTTGCAGTGTGAGGCGTGGATCCAAGTAGGCTTTCCCTCGAGCTTGACTGCAGTCGGGGTGGTGAGCAACACCTATTAGGGGCCTTCAAACCGGGTTTCTAGTCCTTCTCTCTCAAACTTTTTCACATAGACCCGATCTCCTGGTTTCAGATCGTGACACTCCTCTGTGGGACCTGGGAGAGAAGCCGAGACTGCAGAATGCGTTACTGACAATTCTTTAGCGAGGCCAACAACAAAGTTAACAAGAGAATCACTTCCTAAACTCAATTGCTGTGGTATGTACCCCCCCCCCCACCCGTGGGGAACCCCCAAACAGAATCTCATAAGGGGACAGTTTAGCTGGACCACCTGGAGTAGTCCTAACGGAATAGAGGGCAATGGGGAGGATCTCTGTCCAGGGCAATTTCAGCTCTTGTGTGGCCTTCAGAATCTTATTTTTCAGTGTGCCATTAAGTCTCTCAACCTTGCCACTGCTTTGTGGGTGGTACGGGGTGTGGAGTCCTAAGTCTGCGCCCACCATCTTCCAGAGGGAACGGGTTATGCTAGCTGTGAAGGCGGGGCCTGGTCACTTTCAATGACCTCTGGGACTCCAAATCTGCAAACAAGTTCAGTGAGAAGCTTCTTAACCGTGGTGGTTGCTGTCATATTTACCACCGGGTATGCCTCAGGCCACCCAGAGAACATATCCACCACCACTAAGGCATAGCGGTACTTTCCAGCCTTGGGAAGCTGGATGTGGTCTATCTGGATCCTCTGGAATGGGTACAAGGGCTTTGCAAGGTGTTGGGGAGGCACTTTGACAGTTTGTCCTGGGTTACATCTCCCACATGCTTCACAGGTCCTGGTGAAATTAGCCATCAAAGTGGTAATCCCTGGAGCATAATAGATTTGCTTGACGACAGCATGCATCTGTTGCTTCCCCCTGTGTGTCAGTCCATGGGCCCATTGTACTACAGCGGGATACAGTGTTCTGGGCAAACAAAGGAGTCCCTGTACTCTGATCAGCTTGGTTCTTGGGTCTTCTGCTCCATCCTCTTCCCAAGAGGTCTTTTCTTCTGGTGGAGCCATCCGCTGGAAGTGTCTCAGTACATCCATTGGGGTAGGTGTCTTCTTCTCTTCTTCTTCTGTTTTCTGGTTGGTCCTTGCAGTGGCTCTGGTATGAACCATCATCAGCTGCTCTCCTTCCTCTTGCATTGCGGCAGCCTTTGCGGCCTGGTAAGCCAGGTGGTTTCCTTGAGCTTGTTCTGAGTCCAGTTTCCCGTGAGCCTTGACCTTTATGACGGCCACTAGCTCTGGGAGCGTGAGGGCTTGTAGTAGTTCTTCAATTGCTTCAGAATTCTTCACAGGGCTTCCATTGGCCGTCTTAAAACCCCTCATCTTCCAGATCTGTGCAAAGTCAGTAGCTACTCCAAAGGCGTACCGTGAATCCGTATAGATGTTTGCTGTTTTCCCTTCTGCCAGTTGACATGCCACCGCTAAGGCTTGTAGTTCCGCTTCTTGTGCTGACCTCGATGGTGGTAGCGCTCCGGATGCCAGGACAGTAGTCTGTGAAGTGACAGCCCATCCGGTATGGAACCGTCCCTGGTCATCAGCAAACCTGGAGCCATCGGTGTACATGACAAAATCTGGATTGGAGATGGGGGTTGTTGAAAAGTTCTGAGGTAGGGAGCCCTGCTGTTCCAACATTTGTAGACAGTCATGGTCTGGTGGCTGACCAGGGAGTTCAGGGGGACCTTGGTCCTTCACTTCATCATCCCCCCTTGCGAGAGGAAGGAGAGTCGCTGGGTTGAGAGTGGTACAGGTAGCAAGGGTGACATTGGAAGGGAGTAAGGCCTCCTTCCCACGAACGGATTTCCGCCGCGTAATTCGCGGCGAAAATCCGCTGCGTTGCCCGCAGCTATTAGGTTCTATTGAACCTAATAGCACAATGCTCACGATGCGTAATTCCAGCGCGGAATTACGCACCGCGATTTCTCCCGTCCTCACCCGCAGCATGCTCTATTTTCTGCGGGTGAGGACGGGCTGTACGCACTGACGGCTTCCATTGCAGTCAATGGAAGCCGTCCGTTCACGCTATCTCCCGCTGTAACCAGCGGGAGATAGCGTGAAAAAACGCTTTCCCGCCCACCGCCGCGCGTCATCTGACGCCAAATGACGCGGCCGGCCGCGTCACGTGACACGGCCGGCCGCGTCACGTGACACGCTCGGTGACGCGGCGGTGGTGGGCGGTGACGGGCGGTGACGCGGCGGTGGTGGGCGGGGAAGCGATTTCACGCTATCTCCCGCAGGTAAGTATAGGGGCTCTGGGGGGCGCCGTGACGGGCTTCACTGCGTAATATTATGCGGCGGACCCCGTCACGCTCGTGGGAAGGAGGCCTAAGAGTTCACATTGCAGGCGAGTGTGGCGTGCCTGTGAGATGAGAGACCTCTGTGAAACCTTCAAGATGGCGTTGATGTCATGAGGGGAGAACACGGTCACTGGGTGTCCAAGTACAATGTCCGAAGTCTTGTGTAGCATCAGCTGGGCTGCAATGACTGCTTTCATGCAGACCGGGGTTGCCTGAGCAACTGGGTCAAGTTGAGCAGAGTAGTACCCAAGTGGTTTGAAACGTTCAGCTGCCTTTTGGGCAAGCACACCGGAGGCATGACCAATGGTTTCAGAGATGAAAAGAGAGAACGGTTTGTTGTAGTCCGGTAGCCCAAGGGCAGGGGCAGAGAGGATAGCTTGCTTCAGGAGGGTCACCCCTTCAGTGACTGTTATCATCGTGGCAGAGTTGGAGGCAAAATTCGGAGTAGACAGACAGGCGTACAGTGGGGCCATGATGCGGGAAGCCTCAGGGATCCATTGGCGACAGTATGTGACCAGTCCTAAGAAAGCTTGAAGCTGCTTTACAGTCACCGGAGTTGGCATAGAAGAGATGGCAGCCTGGCGTGCAGGGGTAAGATGCTTAACCCCTGCAGAGATGCAGTGCCCCAGAAAAATGACTCTGGGTGCACACCACTGGAGCTTCTGGAGAGAGACTTTGCAGTTGAGATCTGAAAGCACATGAAGCAACCTGATGGACCAGAATTCACATTCCTGCAAGGAGGGACCACAAAGAAGCAAATCATCCACGTATTGCAGCAGGCAGATGTCTGGAGGGAGTGTGGAGATGAATGGCAGAAGACACGACTGCAGGGCCTGTGAAAATTGATTAGCAGAGTTCTGGGCACCCTGAGGCATCCTGGTCCAGGTGTACTGAGCGCCCTCAAAAGTGAAGGCAAAAAGATACTGGGAGTCTGGGTCCAATGGGACACTGAAAAAGGCGTTGGCAAGGTCCAATACGGTGAAATAGGTGGAGGTAGCAGGCACTTGGGATAACAAAGTATTTGGGTTGGGAACCACCGGTGTATCCAGAATGGTGACAGTGTTAACTGCGCGTAGATCTTGAACAAGTCTGTATGCGTCTGGTTGTCCCTTTGGGGTTTTCTTCTTAACCGGGAACAGGGGTGTATTCGCAGGTGATGTACAGCGGATAAGCACTCCAGCCTTCAAGAGACAGAGGATCTGTTCCCGGAGAGAGTTAGGTTGTGTAGTCCTCAGGGGATATTGTGGTACTCGAGGTGGCAGTGCACCTGGCTTGAGTAGAACTTTTACTGGGGGAACCGGCAGAAGGCCAACATCATCCGGGCCTGTGGCCCACAAGGCAGGTGGAAAACACGGTATTAAGTGAGATGGCAGTGATGTGGGGGATGATTCTTCAAAGTCCGAGTGCATCAACAAGGGAATGCAGGTAAGCAAGCAGGTCTCCTCTGGGGTTGGCTTCAGGTCTCCAAGTGACACACAAATGCCAGAATCTGAGTATGTGATGGTGGCATGTAACTTCTGTAGTAAGTCAGCTCCCAAGAGGTTGAGAGGGCACGTCGGGGAGATAAGGAACTGAGACAGGATAGCCTGGGTGTGAGGTCCCACTTGAAGGGGAACAGTAAGGGGAGCAGACCTAGGTTCTCCATCAACTCCAACGCAGGAGACAGTATTGGAAGAAATGGGCAGACTGGCATTTTGAACGTCCACAGCTCTCAAGACTGATCTTGCAGCCCCAGTGTCCACAAGGAAGGAAAAAGGCGTTCCCTCTATCTCTAAGGAGGCCGTACAGAGGGGACCGGAGGGTTTCATAGTAGGCAAAGCAAAGAGAGGGGCGGACACGGGGGCTTCCGATTGTCAACGTGAATGCTGGAAATGTTGACCTTGAGGGTTGCCATTAGGTGCCTGAGGAATCCTCCTTCAGGGTTCCCAAATTGCTGGGCAGTGTTCACCGCTGCACGCTGATCTGATCTGCCGTTGTCCATTGGCGCGCGCCTTCGGCAAAACTTTCTGATGTGACCATACTTCCCACACGCGAAGCATTGAGGTCTTGGCGTCTGAAATCCAAGGAACTGCTGGCCCTGTTGGGGGGCATACGGATAAGAAGCCAGTTGGGAGTACATTTGCTGCGGAGCCAGCTGGGGGTACATTTGCAGCGGTTGCTGGAGATACTGTGGCTGAAAAGATTGTGTCTGAGGTGGGAACAATTGTTGTGGATACTGGGCAATGACTGGTGCTTGTGGAGGGGGGGGGGGGCTGTGTCCAGTGCTGGCTGTTGGGCGGCGGGGGTCACAGGCATAACTGGGGTGGTTGGCTTTGTGCACGAGGTTCCTTCGCTTGCCTCTTCATATGTGAGAGACAATTGGACGAGTTGAGTCACTGTCTTCTTGGGTGGGCATGCCTTCTCATAGGATTTAGCGATCAGCAATAACTGCTTGGGTGGCATATCTGAGTGTTCAGGACGGGCTTTAGACAGTGGCAGGCCGATTGTGGGCTTCAGTCCTTCAACAAAGGATTTATTGAAAAGAACACGATGTGTAGGGGTAGAAATATCAAATCCATGATCAGAGAACATTTTTCCACATACTCTGTATCTTCCTGAGTAGAATCCAGTAGAGATGCCGTAGCATCTGCCAGTCTGTCTTTGGCCCAAGTATGTAGCTTGAAACAGAACCTGACACCGGTTTGGTACGAGGTGTCATCCGGGTCCTCTAAGATGGCTGCGTAGATAATGGGCCAGAAGTTGGAGCCCGCAGCCAGGCTGCAGATATGGACTAGGTCACGGTGAGTATATGCCCTGTAACTGGCAAACTGCCCGATAGAAGGACATGGGTGACTTCTCTGGGTCTGGGAGCTGTTTCACCATGGCAGAAACCTATTTAGGGGGAAACCCCTCATACCTGGTACCCTGTGTTGGCATGAGAGGCGTAATCGGTACCAACGGGGCAGGGGCAGGCTCCTGATCAGGGGACACTGGACGTGACAGGTGTGAGGGACCCCTGCCCCGTGTAATGACTTCTTGCATGAGGGGAAGGATCTCGGGGGAATTTGTGCAGATACGGATCTCTTTAAGAAGAGGCACGGGTTTGTGCATCTTAATGGTGTCTAACATGATAGCTATACAGTCCTTCTTTGGAAATCCGAAGAGTCCTGTAGAAATCAAGGGGAGAGACACTGAAGTAAACTTTTCCATCCGGCAGGTGGCGAGGACACCATCTACTGTGTCCTGCAGGATGGCTGCTGAGTGCTGTGGGTCACCATGATCATATATAGGCCCTACTGCATGAATAATACTCCCACAGGGGAGGTTGCCGGGGCCCGTCAGGGCTATGGCCCCTGGTCTGATAGGTTACTGGAGGAGTCGGGCCCTATCACAATCGAGTTGGATAGTCGGGCCACCCTTCTCTGCTATTTGCTTGGCTAGTCCTCCCTTGTGTTTTAAATTGGAGTTAGCAGGGTTTACTATGGCGTCAGTACGGTGAGTAGTGATGTCACCTAGGCCTAAGGCCAAGATACACCGTCCAGTCCATAGGGGAACCAGATGGTGTTCAGTCCACTCCTCCTCATGTGTGTTGGAGGTCGGCGGCAAGAACTGGATCCGGGCCTGTCGCGACCGGTCCCATTGATTAGGAGTAGAAGTTACGACTCCCCGTCCTTGCAGTACAGGGGAGGCCTCAGTGAAAGAATTGGGGGAAGGAACATAGGATGGCTGGAGGGGTGCTGAAGGAGACGGAGGAGGGTGGTGGCGGGGGCTTGGAGGCCGGGGGGAGAGGTCCGGCGGGGCCGGATACCTGGCTTCGCAGGCTGAGGCCTCGGCCTGTAGTGGAGTATCTCCCGATGCTTGGGTAACGGGATCCGGGAGAGAATCATGGCCTGATATGGCTGCTCTCCTGTGTGTCATCCTCTCCATAAACTCCGGGGTACGCAGAAGTTGCGCAAGTTCCAAAGACGGGAAAATGGGTGCTACAGTATCCGGCAGCAGTGGATGGCCACCAGGGGGAACATAAAAGGAGCCATCCGGTAGTAATACGGGATATAAGAATGTGTGGTTGGCAGTAGGCCGCAGTTGGTTGGCAGGTGTATCAATATGGCCGCCGGAAATGAGATCATGACGTAGTTCCGGGTCTGGAGAGGAAGAGGTGGGGGCTACTGTGCCAACCCGGGGAGGAAGTGGAGGAGGCGGTAGAGGGGAAGTGGAAGGGGCTGGAGGAGGAGGAGGCAACGGAGGGGAAGGGGAAAGGGCTGGTGGTGGAGGAGGAGGTGGAAATTCCGGAGGTGGCAGTGACGTGACAGGAGGTGGTCTGGGGGCGTGACAATTAACACAGTATTCCACGGAGGGTGGGTTCTGCTGGCCACAATGATGACACTCCCAAAATTTTGTGCGGTCGCCATTACAGGGCGGCGGCCGCTCACATACAGGTATTTTTCCAGGCAAATAATACATGAACATACTTAACTTTCCCTGATCGTCCCTTTGCTCCTCCTCAACCCAACCTTCTTTTGCAATTTCAGCCACCGTCTTCTGCCACATTTCAGCACTTTCTAGTAACCCTTTGTCTCTTAAGGCACCCCTCTTAGTCCTAAGAACCTCCTCCCAGTCACCATACTGCAATCTGCCGTGCAGGTCCATGTCACATATTTTCATAAGAGATTTCGTACATTTTACAAATTGTGATCCTTGTCTCTCTGCCACCAATTCATCTGCTCGGTGGCGGCCCTTAAGGGGCTCCGCCTTCCTCAGTAAGGTCTTGTACATATTAAAACAACAGCAACAATAATAAAAATAACACGCTCCACAGAGTATATCCTTCTGACCCGAATTGTTAGCCCCTTATATACGGCAAAACAACCGAAGGTATCTCCTTCTATGGAGCCAATCCCAAAGAATGCATCCCTCTCCTCAGCTAAACCTTCAACAACTAAACTAAACTAAAACGGAGGGTTCCTTCGTCTATGGGACCTGTCTCATAGAGTGCTTCCCTCTCCTCAGCTAAACCATTAACGACTAAATAAACTCAAACGGAGGGTTCCTTCGTCTGTGAGACCAAATGAAAAGTAAGAGAAGAGGAGAGAAAGAAAAAATAAAAATAAAAAAATTCTGCAGATACAACAAACAATCTCCACTATTGCTAAAACAATATGCAACTCAGCAACAAATAAACTATCAAGCAGTCCCTGGATGGGTGATTGGTGTGCTATCACGGTCAGTGGTCCGTGACGACAAACCCGAAGCCCACACGAGTTACCGTGTAGAACTCTTAACCCAACCCGTCCGGTCACAAAACACAGATAGTCCCTCCCGCTGCAAGACTTCGCAGTGTAAAACACAACATAAATAAATGCCGGTCTTACCTGGAGTTCTCTGAGTTGATCAGGCTCGGTTTGCAGCAGGACGGCTTCCCCGTGGCGTGAATCCGGGTGGAGAGGGCTGCAGGCTCTGGCTTTGTCGCCCCACAGTTGGTTGCGCCAATTGTCAGGGAAATTCTAAGTACAACACCAATCAGGCCCACCCCAAATGTCCCGCTGTCGACGATAAAGAAGAAACACCACACACAGAAAGTCTGGTATTGCTCCTCACACGGGAAAAACAACTGCGCTGCCTTTATTACAGATTACATGAGATCTTCTACCCTTTTGTCCCACCACCAGGAATGTGTGATGGGCTCATAACCATATATGGGAAGTCCGGATTTCCGGCCTGAGACAGTGAAAGTTCGGATGCATAGTTGAACATCTTGATAAGGCATACTTGGTTTCTAGCTTATGTACAGAAAATCACGGATTTAATTAACTCCAGTGCAAAGAATCACCCACTCAATTCTAAGAAAGCGGCTTAAAGGGGTTGTCCCGCGGCAGCAAGTGGGTCTATACACTTCTGTATGGCCATATTAATGCACTTTGTAATGTACATTGTGCATTAATTATGAGCCATACAGAAGTTATAAAAAGTTTTTCACTTACCTGCTCCGTTGCTGGCGTCCTCGTCTCCATGGTTGCCGTCTAATTTTCGCCGTCTAATGGCCAAATTAGACGCGCTTGCGCAGTCCGGGTCTTCTTATCTTCTCAATGGGGCTCCGTGTAGCTCCGCCCCGTCACGTGCCGATTCCAGCCAATCAGGAGGCTGGAATCGGCAATGGACCGCACAGAAGCCCTGCGGTCCACGGAGGGAGAAGATGCCGGCGGCCATCTTCACCGGGTAAGTAAGAAGTCACCGGAGCGCGGGGATTCAGGTAAGCGCTGTCCGGTGATCTTTTTTAACCCCTGCATTGGGGTTGTCTCGCGCCGAACGGGGGGGGGGGTTGAAAAAAAAAAAACCTGTTTCGGCGCGGGACAACCCCTTTAAGCATGCATTCTTCGTATCTCTCTCTCTCCTCCTCCACTTTAACTTTCATTCTTCGTCTGGTTCCTTTGGACATTCTTTCTCTGTTTTGCCTTGCAAAGCATCTTGGCATATCTAATATAAGGCGACGTGTTAAGTTTTTTCATAGAGTTAGTACATATGAGAATGAAGTTAGTATACATATAAAAAGAAAGGCACATAACTATATCTATGTAAATGTATATATCCCAGTGTTTTCTTTTCTACCTACAAGGATATATATATATATATATCCTTCTCACTTGTAACTATCTGCAAAGACTTTGAAGACCTCGGAAAGAAGGTGAAGGAACTAGAAGCACAGGGTGGTCTTCTCATCCATCCTCCCAGTGGATGGCCATGGAATAAGAAGATGGAACAGGATTCTAGAGGTGAACAACTGGCTATGTTGATGGTGCCGTCAGCAAAGATTTGGATTTCTAGACCATGAAGTGAATTACCTTAATGATGGACTACTTCCTAGGGACGGTGGGCGCCTTGCTTCACTCATTCAATACATAGAGGTCCGGCAGCACTCAAACACCGCTTCCCCCAATGGGCGAGGTAGATATATGCACAGCCACCAGTCAATGGGATCATGGACCTCCAATCCCGGGTCAATCCATAACAGTAAAGCAGAGGCGGCAGCATCAAAGGTGTAGAATAAAGTTTAAAATCCTTTTATTGCTTCTATATAGTAAAAGGCAACGTTTCGACTACATGTCTTTTTCAAGCCTGAACATTGCTGACACAATCCAACTTAAATATACAACACCTACATACAAAGTGACCAATCTGGTCAAACACCCCACCCACCAATACATAATAATACAATCCACCTGACGATACCAGCATGTGATAGGTGGATGTTGTCTCCTTGATCAACTTCTCCATGTCTCCAAACGGGGCATGTTCAATTCAGTATGAACTACCCAGGTGTGCACTCACCCTAGTTTCAACCTGAAGCCGTCAGAGCAATCCATAGCGGAAGCAAAGGAGTATATCCGGTGTCAGAGAATCAGCTACTATCTAACAGATGCCACACCTAAGATGGCGGATGTTCCCATTATTGCTATGCATCAGACTGTCGGACGCCTCCATTAGCAGAGGGCGCGTCATTGTTCTTATCCCAGAATAGAGGCCACAACCAAGATGGCCGCTGATCCTCTTACCGAGCAAGCGCCAAAGCAACAACCTGCATTCAATGATAGAGAGCACATCATTGTAGTGCTCTAGGTCAGGCGTTTGCCACAAACAAGATGTCCGCCGTCGTCATTATCGCGCTTGCGTCAGAAAGTCTGTTATATCTTATTGCAAAAGATCTATAACAAATTAAACCATATTTAGATCGGCTTGCACACTATCCAGTATGTGTGTGCGTCAGCACTAAAGCGCATCCACATAGCGCTGGTACTCTTGTCAACACATGTGGCAGAGAAGTGTTGATAATCTGTCCAAACACTATACCATCTTCTAAGAATAAATCCGTATTGAAAAATAAAGGAAACATAGTCACTGCATTAATCTTGCCACAACCAAGATGGCCACCATTGTCATTACTGCTCTTGCTCTGGAAAGTCCGTCCTATCTTATTACAGAAGATCTATAACCACTATTATCCATGGAGTAGTGCTAGCCATGTGTGGAATAATTGTATGAGTATGAAATATGTTTACGTGGCCTCACTCCCCCTCACATGAATCACTTAAATAGTGGTCATACCCAAAAATAACATATTATTCTTTAAAAAACTGTGTCCATATACACAGAGAATTAATTGCAAACCCCATATGTTTATTGCAATCCACATATACATACATATACCAATCCAACAAGAGAAGTGCATCAAACTGTGTCATGTATAGCAGACCAGTATAATCCCGTTCACAAAGCTCAGAAATATTTAATAAAGAGGAAATCTTTTATATTTTCTGGACACAAGGCAAAAAATTTTTTGAAAGACAAAGTTTTTATAAAGAAAGTTTTTGTAGAAAGTGCATTAATTTACGAGTAGAGACATGGAGAGCAGACCAAGAATACACATCGACCCTAAAAAGAATAACAAATATCATCAATCCACAAGAGAAAACAAACAAAAAAGACAATAATAGAGTTCAGGGTGCAAAACTAGACACACATTTGGACAGACACTATAATAATACTAACAACATACAATTAGGCTAAAACCAATACGGTCAGAGGAATAGGTCTAGAAAAATGGCGAAAAGTGATAGTCCATTTTCAAACCCAGGGGTGCATTGTATTCGGGGTAAAATTCCAATATAATTCTCTTTTTTTCTTCAAGAGGGACTCCCTATCTCCCCCTCTGGTCAATGGAGGAACATCGGAACATCGTCAATGATGTGAAAACGTAATTGGCTAATCGTATGTCATTTCTCACTAAAATGTTTGGGAATAGGTAGATCCAGGCATTTTGTTCGAATGGTGCTTTTATGCTTTGTTATTCTTGTGCGAACTTCTAGGGTGGTCTCACCAACATAACCTAGCCCACAAGAGCAGGTTATTAGGTAAACGACAAAAGAGGAAGTACAGGTGTATCTTTTTCTAATTTTGTATCTTTTACCCGTGGAAGGATGATAGAATGAGTCTCCTTTTGTTAGGTTCCCACAGCAACAATTCAAACAAGGATAATTTCCAGGTTTGAGAGTTGCTAACAGTTGTTGATTGTGTGTCAAAGGTGGTTGCACATCAGATCTAACCAGTTTGTCCTTCACATTGGTAGATCTTCTGTAAGACATTATCGTTTTCATCTTAAATTCTGGCACACGTTTACAGCCCATCAATAGTAGTGGCCAGTGGCGATTAATAATCGATGAGACCCTTCCACTGAAGGCGTTAAACGTTGAAACGAAGGGTATTCTGCCCGAGGATTCTTTCACTGGTCTCGGTTGCAGCAGTGTCTTTCGGTCATATGCTCGTGCCTGGTCTACAGCTGTTGAAATGAGGGCTTCAGGGTAACCCCTTGATCTAAATTTATCTGCCATGATTTGAAGTCGAGTATCGACATCATCATGAGCGACCCTTCTGCCACATAAAAGTTGACTCCAGGGGAGACCATTGAGTGTGCTTTTTGGATGATAACTATCGTGCTATAAGATGCTATTCCTATCGGTATTTTTAGTGTAAAGATCAACACTCAACCCCTCTTCCTTAAGGATTATCATTGTATCCAGGAACTGTATGCATTCTGTAGAGAAATTCAAAGTCAACTGAAGTTCAGTATATTGACTATTCAGGAAACTCTGAAATTCAAGCAACTCACCTACAGAGCCCCTCCAAATGACAAACACATCATCTATAAATCAAAGCCAGATCAGAACTCTGTTCCACTGTGACGAGGGATAGATAATGGTTTCCTCAAATTTACGCATGTAGATATTAGCATACGAAGGCCCGACGTTAGACCCCATGGGGGTGCCCTGCCGCTGCTTGTAGAACACCCCCCGATAGCAAAAGTAATTCCTTTTAAGGATGAACTCAAGCAGCGACAGGGCAAAGCCAAGGCAGTCCGGCGCCCAATCACATCCCTCCACCTAATGTCTGACAGCTGCCAAGCCCTTATGATGCCGAATCGATGTGTACAAGGCCACCACATCGAGTGTCACAAGTATTAGAAGGCCCGAAATTTCCACGTCCTGCATTTTACAGAGAAAATCGTTGGTATCATGAATATACGAAAGTACATTTTCTGCAAAGGGTCTTAGCAGTCTGTCAAGGAATTTAGCCACATTCGAAAAAATTAAGTTTCGGCCTGAAACAATAGGCCGGCCCGGTGGATTTTGGAGATTTTTGTGGATCTTAGGGAGAATGTATAGTACCGGTATCCAAGGGTGTAACACATCTAGGAACCCTACTAAATCCACATCAATAGTACCATCAAGCATTACCCTTAGTTGGATTTGCAGTCTAAGGGTGGGGTCATTGTTCAATTTAATATAAACACTGCTGTTACTTAGTTGATGTTGAATCTCATTGTTGTATTGAACTGTGTCAAGAATGACAATAGCCCCATCCTTGTCGGCTGGTTTAATCGTTGTACTCCTATCATTGGACAGACCGTTTAGGGCACATCTTTCCTCTCTATTTAGATTGTTGTTCCTCCTATTGAGTAGTTTCGGGGCCTGAGATCTTAAAACCTTAATGTCATTTTGGACCAATGCAACAAAGGTCTGCACACAATGATCGGAGCTTGGGGGTTGGTAATTGCTCTTATTGCGCAAACCGGTGTCCCGAAGGTTTGGAGCTTCAAGTGCAAACATATTCTTTAGACAAAGTTTACGGAAGAATCTCAAGTCCAAATCCAGATCAAACTCGGTAATGACGACGGCGGCCATCTTGGTTGTGGCAAACGCCTGACCTAGGGCACTACAATGATGTGCTCTCTATCATTGAATGCAGTTTGTTGCTTTGGCACATGCTCAGTAAGAGGATCGGCGGCCATCTTGGTTGTGGCCTCTATTCTGGGATAAGAACAATGACGCGTCCTCTGTTAATGAAGGCGTCCGACACTCTGATGCATGGCAATAATGGGAACATCCACCATTTTAGGTGTGGTATCTATTAGATAGTAGCTGATTCTCTGACACCGGATATACTCCTTTGCTTCACTCATTAGGAGAGCTTTAAACTAGAACAATATGGGAAGGGAAGTGAAAGGTAAAAATATACAGCTAATTAATACATTTGACAACCTTGTTATTAGAAGTGGAAAGAAAGAACAAAGACAAAAAATTTAGAAGGAAAGTAGAGGAGCAAGAGACCCCGATCACAAACTAACATGTTTCTACATAAATGCCCAGAGCATGGGAAACAAGCAAGGAGAATTGAAGCTCCTAACACAGGAAGAGAAATATGATGTCATAGAAAACTTAGAGGAATGTTTGGAATACAAGGCTTGAAGGATACAACTTATTTATAAGAAACAGACCTAATAAAAAGGGAGGAGGTGTTGTGTTGTATGTTAGGAAAACATTCATCTCCACCGAGAGCTTCAGAGCTGCGAGTTCTGTAGAAACTGTTTGGCTAAGAATACAAGGAGAGAACAACAGAAAGGACACCATTGTAGGCATTTACTATAGGCCGCCCGGACAAGCAGAAGATATGGAGGAACTCTTTCTACATCAGATGGCCAAGCTCTCAAAGAAGCCCAACATAGTGATCATGGGAGATTTTACCCATCCAGACATTTGTTGGGATCTCTCAGGTAAAAGTAATGGATCCAACAAATTCTTATCAGCTGTTGCTGGCAACTTTACTTCCAGAAGGTAGAAGAGAAAACAAGTGGATCTGCTATCTTGGACCTAATTCTTACCAACAGAGAGGGAATGGTTGAGGAAGTAAGAGTGGCCGGGACCTTAGGAGGCAGTGGTCATGCTATCCTTGGATGTTGGATAACAAGGGGAGGAAGACCTGAGAAAACTCAAACCTCAAGGTTGGATTTCAGAAAGGCAGGTTTTAATGAACTCAGAGGATAGGAAGAATCCAATGGCTGGATGTTCTTAAGGACAGAAATGTCCAAGAAGGTTGGGAAATATTGTGAAATGAGATTCTCAAAGAACAATCGTTAACAATCCCTAAAAGAAGGAAGAATAGGAAGCATTTAAGGAAACCAGGATGGATGAACACAGAACTTGTATACATGTTAAAAGGAGGAAAAATATGTTTATCAACTGGAAAGAGGGTAGAATATATAAAGAAGAATAAAATGTGGTCTGCAGAAACTGTAGGGCAAGTGTGAGTAAAGCTAAAGCTAATAATGAACTGAGGCTTGTAAGAGAGGCCAAAAGCAATAAAAAGGGATTTTGGAGGTATCTCAAAAGCAAAAGAAAAGTCAAAGATTTTGTTGGATGCTTACAGGATGAAAATGGTGAATTGGTTAAGAATGATGGTGAGAAGGCTGAACTTTAAAATTTCTATTTTGTATCTGTTTTCTCTCAGAAAGTAGATGGAAAATCAACTGATCTTCCCTGTGCTACTGGGGGAATAAAAGAATGTAGCCTATATATAAGCAGAGAGATGGTGAGGGAACACTTAGCTTACTTACATGAATTTAAGTCTCAAGGTCCAGATGAATTACATCCTAGGATACTAAAGGAAGGAGCGAAGGTAATTGCTGAACCACTCACCATAATCTTTGAAAATTCCTGGAGAACAAGAGCAGTCCCAGAAGATTGGAATAAGGCAAATGTCCCGATCTTCAAAACAGAGAAGAAGTTGCATCCAGGAAACTTCAGCCCTACAGGCACATCCAAGTGGAAGAATGTATCAAGTAGGGTACCGCAAGGCTCTATCCTAGGCCCAGTGTTCTTCAACAGTTTTATAAATGATCTGCAGGAGGGAATAAATGGGAAACTGTTCAAATTTGCCGATGACACAAAGCTACGAGGGATAGCTAACACTAGGGAAGAGAGAGAGCATTCAAAAAGATCTAGAAAAGCTTGAACAGTGGGTGGCGACTAACAGAATGGTAAAAGGCGAAATACTCCCTGACTGACTCGCTCACTCACCATTACTTCTCATAACTTCCTGGTGTTAAGAAGGAGAAATGCTAAGTCCTACATCTGGGCAAGAAAAATGAAGAAAGCACATACAGAATGGGAGGAACTGGGCTAAGCAGCAGAACATGTGAAAAAGACTTGGGTATACTAATAGATCATAGACTGAACATGAGTCAACAATGTGATGCAGCAGCCAAAAAGGCAAACACAATTCTGGGATGTATTAAGAGAAGCATAGAGTCTAGATCACGTGAGGTCATTATCCCCCTCTACTCTTTCTTAGTCAGACCTCATCTGGAATACTGGGTCCAGTTCTGGGCACCCCACTTTAAAAAAGACATAGACAAACTGGAGCAAGTTCAGAGAAGAGTTACCAAGATGGTGAGCAGTCTGCAAATCATGTCCTATGAAGAACAGTTAAAGGATCTGGGAATGTTTAGCTTGCAGAAGAGAAGGCTGAGAGGAGACCTAATAGCGGTCTACAAATATCTGAAGGGCTGTCACAGTGCAGAGGGATCAGCCCTATTCTCATCTGCACAAGGAAAGACTAGAAGCAATGGGATGAAACTGAAAGGGAGGAGACACAGATTAGATATTAGACAGTGAAGGCGATGAGTGGAACAGATTGCCACGGGAGGTGAGGAGTTCTCTTTCAATAGAAGTGTTCAAACAAAGGCTGGACAAATATCTATCTAGGATGATTTAGTGAATGCTGCACTGAGCAGGGGGTTGGACCCGATGACCCTGGAGGTCCCTTCCAGCTGTACCATTTTATGTCTCAGAAATGTGATTTCTTGTTTGGGAAAAAAACACATTTTTCCTTTTTTTAAACATTGAGTTTTTATTGGCATTTCCAAAGTATACAACATTTGAGAATACAATGCAATAGTTTCATAGTCGAATGCTTTCAACAACATTGCATAAAATGTCTTGTATGGGGAGGGAAAATGAGGATGGGGAGGGAGGGGGGGAGAGAGAGATAAGGACATTAGGGACATTGTAACCTTAACATTCAACATTCAGTAGAGTAGGGGGTGGTATCCGGAGGGGCAGAACCATTGATTGTCAAGACGCGTAGCAACATTGGCCAGATCTGGACGCTTAGAATTCAGCGTCAGAGCCTCCAGCTAGCAGAGAGGACGAGGCGGAGAAAGGAGGTTCAGGAGGAGAAAGAAGGGCCGCCTGCGTTGTGTTAGTCAAATCCTGTCGGTATTTTTACTGTTTGTGTCCATGCTGTCCAATCTTTCCTGAACTGATTGAGTGTTTTTTTTTTGGTGAGCTATTAGTTTCTCATTAATGCAGTTCAGGTTGACCGCTTCTTGTATTTCTTCCATAGAAGGAATATTCTTAGATCTCCAGTTTCTCGCTATTGTTATACGCGCAGAGTGAAATATATGGGATACAATCACTCTGTGACTTCTAGGTATGTTTTCTATACCTATGAGGAGGAGGGCTAGTTCTGGCTCAATTTTTTTCAAAGATGGTAAGAAACCCGATATGTATTGCATGATCTTTCTCCAGAAGCAAGACATCTGGGGACATGACCAGAATATGTGTAGCAAGGATCCAACTTCACCACATCCTCTCCAGCAGAGAGGGGATAGGTCTTTTTTCATTTGCGACAGCCTTAAAGGAGAGCAGTACCACCTTGTCAGGAGTTTCTGGTACTGCTCCCAATGGGAGGCACAAGAAGTGGATTTATGAGCCCATTTTAAGGCCTCACACCATGTTCCTGGAGAAAATTTTTTGTTTAGATCTTTTTCCCAGTTCAGGAAGTTGACCGTTTTTTTGAAAGTTTGAGTGCCAGAAAGGCAGCTATAAAAGGAGTTTGAAAGTTTTTTCTGTGGCGCTACGTTTCCGTTTAGTAGGTCGTTTAGTGGGCAAGGTAGCGTTACGTGAAGAGTTTTGCGGGTTCTCAAAAAAGTTTGAATTCGTAGGTATGTATAATACTCTGATTGTGGGATTGCGTATTTTACTTGTATCTGATGGAAAGAGAGCATGGAGTTTCCATCGTATAGGTCCAAGATCTTCATAGTTGTTCTATGTGGCCAGTTGCTCAACGAGAGGTCAGGGATTAGATATTTTAGGCTGAGAAGTGGGAGAGGTACTTTTGTTGATATGGTCAGCTCCAGGTTTGGTCTGATGCCCATTGCCCTCCACCCCTGCGAAGTAGCCCTCACTGTTGGAGGGTGGTGAGTATTCTCTTGGGCTTGAGCAGCATTTGCTAGGAGGTATGCTCTCCATTCAGTTATGCCTGTTAATGATGACTCTATAGGAGCCCACGTTTTATCTGTGTCTGTTCTGCACCAATGCCTGCTTTGATCAATCAGAAATGCTTTGTGGTAATTGCGTAGGTTAGGGAGGCCCATACCTCCGAATTTTAGTGGTCTGTTTAGGATAGAGAATGCCACCCTGGGTTTGGCTCCCCTCCAAACAAATCTATTCATCTGTTGATGTAGGGATGAGAAAATGAGATCAGGAACAGGCACCGGAAGCGTTCTGAAAAGGTATAGAATGCGGGGGAGGATAAGCATTTTATATAAAATCACTCTGCCCATCCAACTGGGTTCGAACCTAGTCAAACGGTCTAGTTCTTTCTGTATTGATAACTCCAGTCGGGGAAAATTTGCAGATGGGAGGTCTTCAATTGAGGGTGTTAATACTATTCCTAGATAGGGCAGAGACGAGGGGCACCATTGGAATGGGAACATAGATTTTAGAGACTTCGCATCTATTTTTGCTAGTTGGATCCCCATCATTTGTGATTTTGTAGGGTTCACCCTATAGTAGGATATAGCTCCAAATTGTTGTAGGGCAAGTACCACTTGATGAAGTGAAGTCTCCGGGTTTGTTAAAGTTAAAGGGGTTGTCCCGAGGCAGCAAGTGGGTCTGTACACTTCTGCATGGCCATAATAATGCACTTTGTAATGTACATTGTGCATTAATTATGAGCCATGCAGAAGTTATAAAAAGTTTTATACTTACCTGTTCCGTTGCTGGCGTCCTCGTCTCCATGGTGCCGACTAATTTTCGCCCTCCGATGGCCAAATTAGCCGCGCTTGCGCAGTCCGGGTCTTCTGCAGTCTTCTATGGGGCTCCGTGTAGCTCCGTGTAGCTCCGCCCCGTCACGTGCCGATTCCAGCCAATCAGGAGGCTGGAATCGGCAATGGACCGCACAGAAGAGCTGCGGTCCACGGAGGAAGAGGCCATCTTCAGCGGTGAGTAGAGAAGTCACCGGAGCGCGGGGATTCAGGTAAGCGCTCCGGTGAGCTTTCTTTACCTCCCTGCATCGGGGTTGTCTCGCGCCGAACGGGGGGGGGGTTGAAAAAAAAAAAACCCGTTTCGGCGCGGGACAACCCCTTTAAAATTACGTCGTCGGCAAATAAATTAATTTTATGTTCATTCGTCCCTATAGGGATGCCTTGGATAAGAGGGTTGGATCTTATACTCTCTGCCAACGGTTCCATTATCATTGAGAAGATTAGGGGGGACAGCGGGCACCCCTGACGTGTACCGTTAGTTATTTGAAACTGTTTAGATAGTATGCCATTCGACAGGACGGATGCAGACGGAGTTGTATAAAGGGCCGATATAGCTGAAAAAATCGGTCCCGAGAGTCCGAACTTCCCCAGCGTCCGGTGCATATAGCCCCAGTGCACTCTGTCGAATGCCTTCTCTGCATCCAAAGCAAGGAGCAGAGAAGGCATTCGCGCGGCGCTCGTTTTGGCTATTAAGTTTATCAGTCATCTTGTACCGTCTGGAGCCTGACGCCCTCTCGTGAAACCTACTTGGTCATTTTTAATTAGTTGGGGTAGAATGGGAAATAGTCGGTTGGCTATAAGTTTTGCATATAATTTAATGTCCGAGTTGAGGAGAGATATGGGCCGAAAGTTGCCAGGTGTATCAGGGGGCTTGCCTTCTTTGGGTATAGTGACTATAGTTGCTTTTAGGTTTTCTGGAGGAGTTTTACCTGTTAACATAATATGGTTAAAGAAATCACATATGTGAGGGAGTAGGACTGGCGCAAATGTTTTGAGGTATTCGTTTGCAAAGCCATCTGGGCCAGGAGATTTGCCTGTTTTAAGTGATCGAATGGCTTTTTCCACTTCCTGCGTTTTAATAGGGAGATTCAGTTCCTGGTTTTGTGCCTGTGAGAGGCAAGGCAGGGATAGCGTTGAGAGGAATGCATTAATTGTTTCTTCGGTAGGTTGAGGGGTATCTTTGTCGTGTTTTAACCCCTTCATGACATGGCCTATTTTGGCGTTGAGGACCAAGCGATTTTTTGGTATTTTTCCATCTCCATGTTTCTAAAGCCATAACTTTTTTATTTTTCCGTGGACGCGGCCGTATAAGGGCTTGTTTTTTGCGTGGCGAACTGTAGTTTTTATCGATGCCAATTTTGGGTATATAGACTATATTGTAAAATTTTAATTTTTTTTTTAATGATAGCAGAGAGAGAAAACGCATCAATTCTGCCATAGATTTTTTTATTTTTTTTTTACACCGTTAATCATGCAGCATAAATGAGACTTTCCATTTTTTCTGCAGACCGGTACGGTTACAACGATACCAAAATTCTAACATTTTTTTTCGGTTTTCCCACTTTTCTGCAATAAAAACCCTTTTTTTTGGAAATCTTTTTTCTAT
The DNA here is from genome assembly GCF_035609145.1 of Eleutherodactylus coqui. Lineage (NCBI taxonomy): Eukaryota > Metazoa > Chordata > Amphibia > Anura > Eleutherodactylidae > Eleutherodactylus > Eleutherodactylus coqui. Next base: position 330,473 of record NC_089837.1, read on the forward strand.
TCTAAATTGCTGCATTCAAAGTCACGTAACTTTTTTATTTTTTGAGGTACAGAGCTCTATGAGGGCTTATTTTTTGCGAGACGAGCTGTAGATTTTATTGGTACCATTTTGGTGTACATACGACTTTTTTGATCACTTTTATTGCGTTTTTAGTGAGGCAAAATGCTAAAAATGAGCATTTTGCCTCAGTTTTTTAGCTTTTTTTTAGTGTTTTTTTCCCATGCACAGTCAAAAGCATGTGCAACTTATTGTACGCATCGTTACGGACGCGACAATACCAAATATGTGGGGTTTTATTTTTTTTTTACCTTTTTTTATGCTAATCTGAGAAAAAGCATAAAAAATGGGTTTTTTACTCTTTTTTTTTACATTTATTTTAATTCATTTTTTAAATCTTTTTTTTTTTACACTGTTTGTGTCCCTCTGAGGGACTTTAATCACTGCCCTGATGATCGCTGTCATAAGGCATGGCAGAGCTACTGCTCTGCCATGCCTTATCGCTCATACAGCGATCTCAGGCATAGGCAATACAGGACGCCAGTGTCTGGCGTCCTGTTGCCATGGTGACAGGCCGGGCTCTCGCGATGACATCGCGAGTTCCGGCCGGAGACACAGAGGGAGCCGCGCTCCCGCTGTGAACTCTTCCCCTGCCGCGATCTACTTAGATCGCGGCAGGGAAGGGGTTAAAAGTGGCGGGCGCATCTCCGATGTCCCCCCCCCCCCGCTGCTGCAGCGAGACGCCGGCTGTGACTGACAGCCGGCTCCCGCTGCGGGATAGCGCTGGATCATATGTGATCCAGCGCTATCTCCAGGACGTAAGTTTACGCCCTGTTGCGGGAAGTACCCCGCTCCCAGGACGTAAACTTACGCCCTGCAGCGGGAATGGGTTAAATTATAGAGCTTATTGTAGTATTTGCTGAATTCATCAGCAATTTCTTGTGGAGCATAGATTTTGTGGTTTGAAGTCTGCGATGTTAGGAAAGGAATTTTTGCATTTGCTCTTGCTGCTTTAACTCGATTGGCCATTAATTTGCTTGCCTTATTATGTGAATGGTAATGTAGCATTTTAAGTCTTTTTAGATAGTTTTCATGGTCTATTGTGAGGTGCGCTTGAAGTTCTGTTCTTGCTTTTTTCAGCGGTAGTAGGTTCACTAAGGAGGGGTTTGCTTTGTGGACTGCGGCCAGATTTGAGACTTTAGATAGGAGGTCTGTCAGGGTTGCGTTGCGTTGTTTTTTATAGATTGCTGTTTGCTGAATGAAGAGGCCTCTTACAAAAGCTTTGTGTGCATTCCACAATATGGAAGGATTAGTGGACGGAAGAGAGTTGAAGGCGAAATATTCTTTAAGCATTTTTTCGGTTGTGGCAATATTGTTTTTTAGAGTCATTACATATGTGTTATTCCTCCAAATGAAGGTGTTCGGAGGAGTGTGGGACAGTTGAAGAGACATAGCAATCGGCGCATGGTCTGACCAATTAATATCCCCTATCTCGCATTTCACCGCCATCGGCAGAAGCCATTTAGTGGTTAGAAACATGTCGATGCGAGAGTACGTGTTATGTCTATGTGAGTAAAACGTATAGTCTCTCTCGGAGGCATGTTTGCATCGCCACACATCGTATAAGTCTTCCCTTTGGAGCCACTCCGAGAGGTGAGGGGGAGGTCAGTTGCTTTTTGATGTGGAATCTAGTACCGGGCTATGGATGATATTAAAGTCCCCGCAGATTATAAGTTTCCCTTCAACTAGCTGGGAAATACGTTTTAGAACAGTGTTTAGAAAGGGAAGCTGCCCTGTATTGGGGACATAGACATTTACTATGGTGAATATTTCATTGTTAATCTTACAGACCAAGGCGATAAATCTCCCTTTATCGTCCTGCAGCTCTCGGAGAAGCTGAAAGGCAATCGTTTTTTTTTTACATTTTTCCTTTTTCACAAACAAACTATTATCGCGCAAAGCTTGGAAGATCTGATGAACATGAGAAATGTGTGAATCAAAATCTGACGAAAAGATTAGAATATCATCAAGATATACCAGAACGAAGCTGCCAATAAATTCATAGAGGAGCTCATTAATAAAGGATTGGAAAACTGCAGGAGTGTTTGTTAAACCGAACGGCATCACCAAGTTCTCAAAATGGCCTTCAGGCATGTTAAATGCAGTTTTCCATTCATCCCCCTCCTTAATCCGAATTAAATTCTATGCCCCTCATAGCTCTAATTTTGAAAAACAGTTGGCACCATTCAACTGAGCAAACAGATCTGGAATGAGAGGCAATGGGTACGGATTACACTTCAGTGATTTTTGTTTATCTCTCCGAAATCCAGACCGGCCACAGACCCCCAGCCTTTTTCTTGACAAAAAACCCAGTGGCCAGTGGAGAATTTGAGGGACATATGCGTTTTTTTTTCTTTAAACTGTCCTGAATATAACCCTTTAGAGACTGTCGCTCAGGAGTGGTGAGTGTCAGGACTGGCGGCTCTCGGGGTCTCCGTGCCTGCACTGCCTGTTTTATCACCCAGGCTTCGGGGGTACGGCGCAGGGGAGTCCGGTCTTTGTGACCTCCCCTGGCCGCTGTAATCCTGGCCGCCGGCTCTGGGCGCGTGCTCCCTGTTCAGGGAGTGGGTGCCTAGGTAGCTGGGTTGCTGGGGACGCAGCGGATGCCGTCCCACGCCACATCCCCCGTTGCGATGACACCCGGGCGCGCTTGCTCCGTCTCTGCCTGTCTTTAGCAGGCAGCAGGGGGGGTTTCTCCCAGTGTCCTGTGATTGGGTCCTGCTGCTATCAGGCTCCCCGGCCCAATCAACTGCTGAGGCAGGAGTTCTGACAGCATTTAAACTGCTCAGTTTCCTTCTGACCTTGCCAGTGTGTGTTTTTGTCTCCAGCTACACCCACATATCCTGAATTGATGCCCTGTTTTGACTTGCTTGCTTTGGACCTGACTTCGAATTCGCCTGACACCTTGTACGTCGTTCTCTCCTGTTACCGACCCGGATTGCCTTACCTACTGTAGTGTTTGTTTTCCTGTATTTGTCTGTGAGTCTGACTCCTGCCCCGCATCCCTAGTGAGCCTAGGGACTGTCGCCCAGTTGTCGCCCTAGGGCCTAGCCTAGGGGGGCAAGAAGATGGGCTGCAAAAATGGATGTTACCAATATACACTTAACCCCTTGAGTGGCGGGTTTCCTACCACCCTGTCGTGCCCACCAGGGCAGGTTTTTTAAAATGGTCTAATCATTGAATTTCAACTAGTTTTGCAGTTGCGTCTCAAGAGCCATAACTTTTTCATTTTTCCATTGACATGGCCATATGAGGGCTTGTTTTTTGCGGGACAAGTTGTGATTTTTTAAACAGGGGGGGAGGAAAAAAAGAAATGGGGAAAAAGAAAAAGAGGGGCCATGTCATTAAGGGGTTAAATAATGTATTAACTTCCTTCTCTGGGTCATTATGACGCATGGATACCACATGTGTGATTGTATTTTTGATTTTTTACAAAGTAAAGGGAGACAAGTGTTTTTTTTATTTTTTTAATAATTTTTTTACTTTTTTTTTTTTTATTTTTTTTAAATTTTTCTTTTTTTTTGTCCCTTTAGGGGACTTCCACAGGGACCCATCAGGACCCCTGATCACATTCCGGGGGTCCGATGGTGACAGCCCTTTACATGCTGCAGTGACAGCCCTTAACATGCTGCAGTCACATAGACTGCAGCATGTAAAGGGTTAACACAGCAGAGATCGGAGGTTTTCTCTGATCTCTGCTGTAAGAGCAGGTACCTAGCTGTCCTCTGACAGCTAACAACCAGCTCTCCCTGCCAGAGACCATCGGCTTGCTTCTGACAAGCCGATGGTCTCTATGGCAACTTGTAAACAAAGCAGGACATTGCCGACATGTCGGCAATATCTTCTGCTGGTTTTTCAAAGCCCTTGCACTGCTCTGTGTGGGTCTGTGCAGGCAGAGCACACTGTCACAGCTTGTGGCATTGTGCTCTGCAGCTCCCATAGTGATACATAGCCCGGAAATCTTCCGGGCTATGTTGCTATGAGCAGTGGAGATCGTCCCCGGAAATTTTCCGGGCGTGCCACTCAAGGGGTTAATGGGGCACTGCTAGGGAAAAGTGATATGGAAAAAGACCTGGGGGTACTAGTGGGCTGTAGATTAAACTGGAGTAACCAATGCCAATCAGCTGCTGCAAAGGCAAATAAAGTTTTGGGATGCATTTAAAGAGGTATAGGGGCGAAGGACGAGAACATTATCCTTCCATTATATAAGGCACTTGTCAGGCCCCACATGGAATACTGTGTACAGTTCTGGTAACCGATGCTCAGGAAAGATGTTACGGTATTGGAGGGGGTTCAAAGAAGAGCAACTAAGCTAGTACATGGAATGACGGGACTGGAATACCCAGAGAGGCTATCAAAATTGGGACTATTTACTCTAGAAAAAAGAAGGTTAAGGGGCGACCAAATAACCATGTATAAGTACATGAGGGGACAATACAAGGATCTCTCCCAGGATCTGTTTATACCCAGGACTACGACGGTAACAAGAGGGCATCCGCTACGCTTAGAAGAAAGCAGGTTTCATCACTAACATAGAAAAAGGGTTCTTTACTGTTAGAGCAGTTAGACTGTGGAACTCTCTGCCTGAGGACGTAGTGATGGCAAAATCCATAGAGGCGTTTAAAAGGGGACTTGATTTCTTTCTGGAGAGGAAGGATATTATAGGCTATAAATCTAAGGTTATTTGTTAATCCGGGTATACAGGCAGGTAGAAACTATTAGGAGTTGATCCAGGGAACAGTCTGATTGCTATTAGGGAGTCGGGAAGTAATTTTTTCCCCAAAAGGGCTAATTGGCTTCTGCTCTTGGGGTTTTTTGCCTTCCTCTGGATCAACAAAACAGGAGGCTAAACAGGCTGGGCTAGATGGACATTGTCTTCATTCAGCCTTACGAACTATGTTACTATGTAAGGTAGGGACAAGGGTTGTGGGTAAGACTAGGGACTTCCACCTGCCCGGACTCCAGTCATAACAGTGAGACAGTACATACGGCTTTTTGGCAGTTTACAGTCAGGGATGAATTCAATAGAACAGTTTCCCTTTCTCTGAGGCGGCAATTTGTCTGCCTCTTCTTGTGAAAAGACATCAGCAAAATCAGATAAGTATTCACGTAAATGATCCACTTGCACAGAGAATACCTCTACAGATATACAGCAATTTTTACAGTAAGGGATCGTTTTAGAAATGTCTTCCAATCCAACACGGGATTATGCAACCGCAACCAAGGCAAGCCTAAGACTACTTGCGTAGAAAGGGATTGTATGACATAAAGGGTGATCATTTCAGTATGAAATAATCTGAACTTTAGACAAAGATTCAGAACACAGAACCCGAAAGACCTCTGGGATAATGGAGAGGCATTGATGGCAGATACAGGAATGGGTAAATCCAGAACCATAAACATTTGACCATCTCTTGATGGATAAGATTGACACCAGCTCCACAATCCAAAAAGACTGTGATTGGACCAATACCACCAACGGTGAAACTCGTAGCTGAACTCCTCAATAGAAGACTCTCCCTAATGTAAGCCTCTGAGCTTTCCCTCTGCCAGCGAGACCATATCGGGGTCATCATAGATTAAACTTAGGGCATTAAAGAACCGATCCACAGAGGATAAAGCTTCAGAAGAGGGAGGCAAGGAAAAAACCATGCATGGGGAGCCCACTGCAACCTGGAAATGACAATGCCAACCCTCTGTAGCTCGTCACCAGAGGACACCGGGTGTAACCTGGAATGCAGTCTCCAAGATTTTCTTAAGCACACCAATTTCTGTCGGTCTCCAGAGAAACGATCAGGTAGCTTGAGTTTGGGCACCTTTGGGCAGGGTTGGTTGCTGCTGCTTTACCTTAGCAACTTCAAGTGCCAACGCCTTCAGCTGGTTTGACAACACCTCAATGGTATTCATATCCAACTAACAAAAATATCCCACAGAATAGGTACGGCTGTTGATCATGTCACACCCAACCTGGACGCGCTGGATCTGCCACCCGCAGATCTCCCGCAAATACAAAAGAACAAATGTCAAAACAAGAAATAAAACTAAAATATGGGAAACACTGTCCCTATATAACCAAACTCAGGAAAGGACCCTGCCTGAAAACAGGGCAATCGTCCCGATAAGGATCGCCCTGACCACATGCCTTGGCCCCTAGTTGACCCAAAGTGGGAAAGAGAAAGAACACAAGAATATCAAAACTGAGAAGAAAACAAATGCAGCACTTAGCTTTGAGATGCATCAGGTAACTTAGCAAACCAAGCTCTGACTACAAGCTCAACCAGGGAGACGCTGACTATCAACAGCAGTTCAGCTCAGTATCCAGCTAGGTTAAATAGGCTAATTACATCCAGGTGAGACTCTGCACATCACACCTACTACCACACCCACGGAGCCAAAAGATGTAGAACCATCTCTAAAACCAGCACCAGCAAGGCAGCAATTCCAGCACCGCTACAACACTTAACCTCTCAAAACTGACCTTGTCTTTCCGCCCTCCACCAGCCGACCTTCCCCAATATCTCCATATCAATATCTAGCACCATCATAACCCCAAGACCGCACACCCGCTGCCTTGGGGGTTACACTGGGTTTTTACCTCTCCTTTACCCCCATATCCAATCTCTGGCCCGAACATGCCACCTGCACCTCAGGAATATTGCTAAAATGCGTCCGTTCCTCACAGCAGACACGTTAAAACACACATTGTCACCCACATCCATTCTTGACTTGACTACTGCAACTCGCTGCTCATTGGCCTTTTCCTGCACCAGACTCTCCTCTCTCTAATCCATACAAATGCAGTAGCTAGACTCATTTTCCTATCCAGCTGCTTCTCTGATGTCTCTGCACTGGTTGCCCTCTATGCTACAGAACTCAATTCCAACTCCTCACACACAATGCTCTCCATGGCGCCACGCCACTGTACATCAGATCTCTCCTGTCCATACACCACGCATCCCGCACACTCCGATCCACTAACACACTCAGACTAAATGCCCCTGGAATGCTCTACCCCAAAGCATCTGGATAACTCCGGACACACAGACGCGCCTTAAAGATGCACCTCTTCAAAAAGGATACCAAACCTCCTGATCTACTACCCCACCCCCACATTATGCTCCCTGCCCCTCCCTATGGTTTTCCACTTTTGCCTATCGTGTACATTTCCTGCCCCGAACCTCCTGTACTACCCCCCCACCCTATTTGTCTTGTATATCACATGTTATCGCCGCATTGCTGTGTTCCCCCTTGCCCCACCATCTGCCCATGTACCTGCGGAACAAGTTGTCACTATGCAAATAAAGATGATGATTATTTCTGCCTGGGATACGTTAAGGGGACTGTGTGATATGCTGTGTCACTATTCACGTCTGGTACCTATGTCATGTGATTCTACACTAAAACTGAAGTAAGTTTTATAGACTTGTTGCACCAGTGTGTCATTGCCGCCCCCCACCCCCACATGGACATTGCTGCAGTATATATACTTCAGTATAGGATATAACCGTGGGGGTAAACAGTCTCATCCATACTAATATTAGAAATGCGAAGGTAACTCTGTCTGTTTGTTACCTGTTCACAGTTGAACCGCTGAAGCGCTTTTGAGGAAATTTGGCAGGGAGAGATTTTGTATCCCGAGGAGGGACATAGGCTGCATTTTATCCTACAAATGTATAGAGTTCTCTAGGAAGCACGACAAGACTGGTTTATTTGGTGATGCGCAGGGGCACCTCCGCTCCGGGGGCAGATGTCGTCACACGTATGCGATTAGTAAGCTAGCGGGGGTACTCGGCATTGCCCGGGATTAAAACCTGAATTAAAGACATATTAACATGGACTGAGTTTTTGAAGAAAATCTATTTTGCCGATTGCAACCAATCACAGCGCAGCTTTAATTTTACCTCAGCAGTATTTTAATTCCACGCATTCCGATACCAACGGGTTTGCCTTTTCAATTCAAAAGGCCATAATTCCCTCTAAAAATAGCATTTGCGATGATCAATAAGGCTCAAGGGAAACACTTAAGGTAGCAGGTGTACATTTGCACAAGTTTTTTGTTTGGGCTACTGAATATGGCATGCTCACGTATATATAGCCCACAAAACCTTTATATCTGGGCAAAAGATGACAAGACCAACATGTGCAGAACGGCGCTAATAGCAGACAGCAGTTACAATCATTTCACTATTTCAAGTTTTTACGTTTCAATATATAGCAAAACACGGATTAGGTAAAAAAAAATACAAATTCCACATGGATGACATCACAGGTAACTGGCTTAGTAGTATATAGTGTTAGGGGTCTAATCCAGACCGTTCAGCTGATGCTGTCTGCTTCCGAATTAGTTTAGATATGAGTACTCATAGACAACGCAAATGGACGACCATATACGACATGCGATGCCAAAAAGCGAAGTGAGTTTATTTTGCAAAAGTACAGAAGATATAGAGGAAGCTTTCTTACGTAAGATTTAATCACTGCCCATGTCCAAGGTCGCTGGACATCTGGAGAAAACAATTAATAATACTTCTTTCAAAAGACATCTGCTACAAGAACAATATATCAACACTCTGTGATAACTTTACCCAAAAGTATCCTTGACTACGTTCCCAGAACGGGATGACATAGGAGGACAGATAATTATGTGAGAACAAGATTAGAAAGAAAGTGAGATAATAATACAGGGAAATTAAACTTATTGCTACAGTGAGGACCGCTACAATCGCATTTAAAACACTTGCTCGCTAGGAATCTCTCTGTCTATGATAATGTCTGATGAAATTTAGTGGCACAGTCATAGACATATGAGGATACTCAGAGCGTGTTGTAATGTCCGTGGGGTTTCTTAGATGTGAATGATTGTTGTGGGGATAAATGAGCTAGATATTGCCGCTCATTTCACCCAAACAGCCTTTCTATGTTGATTAGTGCAACACAATCATCCACTTAGAATCACTGGATAAGCTGAGTATTGCTGCTTATTGAAGCTGATTCGGCCCTATGCTGCTCGTTTTTGCAGTAAGGAGAATCACCTAGAACTCAATGCAATGCCTGGAGCATAGAGCTTGATAATGCTCCTCCAGACATTGTAGCGATTGTAGCGGTCCTCACTGTAGCAATATACTATATAATATATCTTGGCAAAAAAGCCAGTAGTATATGCACATATCAGGCCTCTCTGGGACATGAGCTACATTACATCAGCATGATCTAGAGGGACATATAAGATTCAGTGAGACATAAGCTAAAATATCATCTTAAAGATATAGCTCATTCGCATATTTTTAGTAAAATGCTCAGGACTCTCTCACCATTGACTATCACGTTCAATGTGGATCAATAGTGTCCCATTTCCAATTCATATTAAAGTATCTAACCAGGGACCCTCAAAAGAAGTGATAGTGATACCTGGATTTTTTTGGTGTACCATCTAAGTGAACATCAACATATTTAATAAAATTACTCCTTGATCCTGATGAATCGGCCCTAGATTTAAAGAGGCCGAGGAAACGCGTCGAGCCTGGGAGATATAAAAAAGTGCACAGAATATAAGGAGTGTAACTAAGTGCACCGAGCAATCTATGATTAATATACATATGAGATTTACAATACTGAATTGAAATAATTTTCATCTAATATACACGATTGAGACCAAGTATCTCATTATAGCAGACCGTAATTAGGGTGGCTATATATATATCTACACCTCTAGGAAAGAAGCAATATAGGTCTTTATACACCGTCAGGACTCGCATTGTTTAAAAGATACAAGCGCTTGTCTTTATTTTTAACAGAATAAATAAAAGTTAATTTTTAAATAGTTGAGGATATTTCTTTAGTGGGTCCTTTTCAGTGAATAAATATAGACAAAATAAGAACCCTACTGTCTCAGTGAATAAATATATGGACCGCCAGATGGGTCCATAATCGTGTGCAATACCAAAGGCGTACCTGGAATCAGTGTAGATGTTAGCAGTGGTACCTTTTGCAATCGTACAGGCCTCAGTTAGAGCACGGAGCTCAGCCTCCTGCGCTGACATGTGTGGCGGCAGTGGTTTTTGTACAAGTATCTCATTCAGTGTGACTGCAAAACCTGTTACAAACCTTCCTTCGTCATTCAGGTATCTGGATCCATCCACAAACAGCTCAAACTGGGGGTTCTGCAGGGGCTTGTCTGTGACATGCGCGAACCCAGCCGTTTCCTGGGCCATGAGGGCCACACAGTCATGCTGGTTTCCGGTGTCAAATGCCTCCTGCTCGTCAGTCAGGGAGTTGTAAAACAACTGATCCCCTGTACTTACTCCCCCAATTGAATCTACGTCACTTAATGGAAGTAAGGTGGCTGGATTCAAGGTGGTGCACCTTTGGAATGAGATGTTCGAGGAGGAATGTACTGCTAGTTCCATTTTTATCTGTCTTGCAAGAGACAGATGACGACGGCTTACCTGAGTCAGGATACCATGTATGTCATGTGGGGTGTAGACCACCATAGTGTGATCTAGTACAACGTCAGAACTTTTGTCCAGTAGCGCCTGAACTGCTAGAACCGCTCGGACGCATGATGGAGACCCTCTAGCCACCGCGTCAAGATGGGCACTGTAGTATGCTACAGGTCGCTTTTTGTCACCATGCATTTGTGTCAGTACAGCGGTGGCGTGTCCCGCCATCTCAGTGACGTACATTTGGAAAGGTTTGTCATAGTCTGGCAGCCCCAGTGCGGGTGCGCTGGTTATCTGTACTTTCAGCTGATGGAAGACTGACTCGGCCTGTGAGGTCAGGGTAAATGGCCGTGAACCCAAACAGTCGTACAGAGGCTGCATGGTTATGGAGGCAGAGCATATCCATGGCCGACAGTATGAGACCAGTCCCAAGAAGGTACGCAACTGGGCATGGGAGGTGGGAAGTTGCATGTCACTTACCACCTTCGTGTGTTCCGGCGTCAGGTGTTTGGTACCTGGACCAAGGCAGTGGCCCAGGAACACTACGTGGGACTTGCAGAACTGAAGTTTGTCTTTGCTGGCTTTGCAGCCACTCTGATGGAGGAAACACAAAAGGCTTAGTGATGCATTGAGGCAACTATTTGGATCAGGAGCACACAAAAGTAAGTCATCAACATATTGCTAGAGGGCGGTGCCCTCGGGAATTGGCCAGGCATCTAATACCAGCTTCATGCATCTGATGAACTGGTTTTGGGCTATTCTGAGCCCCTTGTGGCAGCACTGTCCAACAGTACTGCTTTCCTCTGAAGGTAAATGCAATAAATACTGACAGTCTGGCAGGCCCTTTATACCCTTTTTCTTAACGGGGAACAAAGGGGTATTGGCTGGGGAGACACATTCCTTGAGGGCTTTAAGTTGACATAAAGAAGAGACAGTGTCTGCAATTGCATCTTCCTGGGCATGTGCCAGGGGGTACTGACGGACCATGGGGGCTTTTCCCCCTTCTTTTAGGTAAACCATTACCGGTGGGGCTGACAGTCTGCCGAGGGCCATCTGACTAGTAGCCCAAAGGCTTCGAAGGAACGACACTAAGAGCTTGTTCCTCTGCGTGCGTAAGGGTGAGGACAGGGAGAGGTGTTGCTAGGTCTGCTGCCATCCGACAGAAGGTCGGGTGACTTTCAGACCGGGGGTGTATACGAGCCTCACCGGACGGGTGAAGTTCGATACAACATCCCAAGGGTCCCATCACATCGGTTCCCAATATGTTTTCAGGACTTTCCAGCACAAGGAAGCGTGTGAGGCATCGCAACCCTTTAAACATTACCTCTAGCGGTTCAGTTTCTGCCAGCTGAATTGGCACTCCTGAAACCTCTTGCACCGATTACTGCTAGACAATCAGGCTGGTATTCTATTTCAAATAGATCAGAACCTTGTTGCAAAGAAATTTAAAAATAGCTGACCTGCAATACCTAGATCACCTATGTCTTCTCCTCCCCCCTTTGAACTAGGATACTTAATTGGAAGAAGAGTAGCAGGGTTCAAAGTAGTAGCAACATTGAAAAGAATGAAAAGAGCACATTGTAGCTGGATTTGACGGGCCAAAAATAAGTGCTTAGGTTGCACTTGCGTGTATATGCTCCGGATGTCATGAGGGATGAGGACCACTAGGGGGTAGTCCAATACCAACTCCGAAGATTTGTCAACCATTGCCTGTACTGCTGCCACCGCACAAACACATGAGGGAGCTCCTCGAGCCACTGGATCCAGCCTCATGGAGTAGTATCCAAGTGGCCGTGGTTGTCCTCCGTGCTTTTGTGTCAATACTGTCGTCACATGGCCAGAAAATTCAGTACAGAAAAGAATAAATGGTAAAGTGTAAAAAGGTGGAGAGCTGAGAATTGAGCTTCAGGGGTGAGAGAGAAAAGAATGATTGAAAGACAGTCATAGAGTGGTTGCATAAGAGAGGAAACAGCGTGGATCCATAGGCGGCAGTATGAAACAAGGCCCAGAAAGGTGTGGAGTTTGGCAGCAGGTGTAAGTACAGGTATGGCTTTTGGACAGCAGCCTTTTGTCCCTATGTCAGATGTCCAGTTCCTTGGGCTAAGCGATGACCCAGGAGAACAACCTTTGTTTTGCAGAATTGGAGTTTGTCTTGGAGGTGGCTTACTATTTGTCAGGACCTGCGGAAAGCTGAGTTTCTGCAGTGGCTGTCAAGACAAATAAATGAGCCGGATCCACCAAGAGAGCAGTTAGTTTACAAAACTCTTCTGAACCGTCACCTGAGGTCTCAACCCATACCGATCCATTCTGGTGAGAATTTGATGAATGCAGATAAGGCTTGTAAGATATCAGTACAAATAACAAAGACATGAATTACAACAAGGCAGAATAATCCATAAACATCTAGCCACATTGAAATATTATATTCTTTAAGCAAATTCATTATAAATCTGATCCTGCCTGCAATGTCTCATCAAATTTGAAAACAAAAACAAAAAAAACTTTTCCTAACTGCCCAAACTTCTCACCCCTCCTTTCGGAGAAGAGAGGGTTGAAACATTACGTACTTTTACATCATCTAGCTCCACCCCTTCGATACTGGCCGTTTGCGTATTTCCCCTACAGAACATTCTCTCAGAGACAGTACAGTACTAACAGCATTTAGCAGTGATACAGAGGTCCAACCAATCACAGAACTGACATTTACCCAAAAAGCAAAAATATACCTTAAAATCCCTATATGTTTTCTATTTTTAAAACCGTATAATTCACGTAATTCATTACAAGTTTCTTATTTCATCAACGTCTGTCTTCTATGACCTTGAATTTTATCTCTCTATGAAACAGAACAATAGCTAAGATTTTAGAAAGCGTCCAGAACATTCTGACTTTAAACAGCAGTAATCATTAGTAATGACAAGAGGTATATTTATCTGCACAGACTATGAAACACAGACGGCAGGGGATAGTTAAACACATAGAAAAGACAACATGCTAAGCGCTACTAACAGCACAGCATTTTTACCTTTGTATTCTTAAAAGCCCCCACAGATGTGAGTGGGGTATAACTTTCTTACACTTGTATGAAGGAGACTAAGCCGTACAACAAAGATTAGATTACATAACATCAAGACATACAAGACAAACAATAATGGTTATTTGTGGAAACAGGGATATTAAGATCTCGTATTACTCGTGAACTGAGACAGGATTTTGTAGCTCCAGTGTCTATAAGGAAAGGCACTTTCCCACCTCCTATGGAAGCAGGCTCAAAGATCTGAATGCCTTTGCCCTTTGCTTCCACAATAGGGATACTGGTGCGGGATTTGCCGGGACTTGATTGGGACGGATTCGGGCGATGCGGCACGTCGTTGTCGCTGGGAGTGGCGCTCTGATCCATCTCCTGGTCACGGGATCTTTTGGGATAACGGCAATTCTTGGCCAGGTGGCCTACCTTGCCGCAATTATAACACTTACGTGTTCCTCTGTTGAGTCTGTCCTGGAGCTGCACCTTCCCCTCCTGGTTGCTATAGTATTTAACCGCCACTGCAGGGCGCTTCTCATCCATAGCGAACCCTACTGCCTTTTTATACAAGTCCCTGGGCTTGGCTTGTCGCCAGTCGGGGGTACATGCTTTTACTTTATCTGCCAATGATGGGCCAATGCCTTGCATGAACGCGTCCCTAGCCTTCGTTTCCAGCCTACCAAAATAACATTCAATGGTTTCATTCTTTTCCCGTCTACACATAGTTAAAACCGTTTGTCTTCGTAAAGGGTTTTGTTGTCCGCACCTGGGACAATCCCAGTAAGGTTTCCCTTTTTGGGACTTCATTGGTGGAACTGTGGCGGTACAACTCTGATAGTCAGGAAGAATGTCGGAGCTGTCTGCGGTTGGTAGGACCGGGTACATTCTAGCCGACTTTGGCACCGAGGGTGAGTACACAAGTATGTCGTCATCCCTCGCTGCGCAATCCCATGGTTCTACATTTACCTTTTTGCTATATCTTATTATGGCCTCTATTCCTTTTTCTAGACCGGCGTCTCTGATATCCTTCATGTGCTTTTTCTCGTACTGTTGCCAGAACTCATAGTTAAAGGTTCCCACCTTTTTAAGTCCTATCTGTCTATATATTTTATAGGCTTGCCTACAGATGTCCTTCCCTTCCCCCAATCTTATTATTTCAATGGGTGTCAGGAAAGTCTTAGACTGGTCGGACCCCATTCTGACTATGGACTTACCTCTTGATTTACCACTATTGTCCCTTCTGCCGAGTCCGCAACTGGCAGGATACTTATGGACTTTTCAGTCCCTTCTGCCACGTCCGCAACTGGCAGGATACTTATGGACTTTTCAGTCCCTTCTGCCACGTCCGCAACTGGCAGGATACCTATGGCCCTTCTGCCAAGTATTGGCAGGAATTCTATTTGCAATATCTTTACTTCTTACGGGGATAGAGGAAGGACCACGGCTTTTAGTAATCTTATTACAAATTACAGCTAACATTATGAGTCCGGCAAAAAGCAATAATTTCTACAGCACACAGCAGACAGCATGGCAATACACACACATATGGGTTCTTCCGTCTATTACAGTTACTAAGAACACCAAAAATAACAGGCAGAAGCGTCCTATAAACATGCAGCGACTCACCTCCTGTCAACACGGGACTGAAGTCAGGGGAGCCCAGAGCTGGAGTGGCAAGTCAAGGGCTAACCTTACATCGGTGTTTTGTAGATCTGGGGTCCCGTGGCCTCTGGTCCGGCCGGTCGGCAGGTAGGGTCGGCAGGTATCGGCTGCAGGTAAGGAGTTAGCTTCTGCCCCACGTTGGGTGCCAAGTAATGTTAGGGGGGTCTAGACAGACCGTTCAGCTGATGCTGTCTGCTTCCGAATTAGTCTTAGATATGAGTACTCAGACGACGCAAATGGACGACCACATGCGACATGTGATGCCAAGCGAAGTAGTAGTTTATTTGCAAAGTACAGAATTTAAAGAGAAGAATTTGTTACATAATGATTCAAACACTGCGCATGTCCAGGGTTGCTGGACATCTGGAGAAACAATTAACAATACTCATTTCAAAGACACCTGGTTTCCCAGGACAGTACATCAACATATTATGATCAGTTTATAAAAAGTAAAAAGTATTCAAGGATACTTTCCCAGAAGGGAGGGAAAAGGGAGTATAGATAAGAACTCATATGAGAGAAAAGGGAGGGTCGATAACAAGAACAGAAAGAAATACAGAAAGATAATAATTTCAGACAGTGAAATCAAAGCTTCTCTATTTAATTTGAGACAGGAGAAAATCTAGAATTAACCCCTCACAGTGATCAAGGGGATTTTGATAAGATACATGAGGAAATGGTTGTAGAATCTGAAGGATCTTCTTCTGATGACAAGCAGTCATTAACCCCTCAACAGTTTAGCCAACTGGAATTGAATGACTTAGTAAGGGATTTGGGCATATCAAAGAAAGTTATTAGCCTTCAGGCTTTAAGAAAAGAATGTGCTTCACCGGTTATAAAGTATCCCATTTCAGGAAGCGTGAACACATATTTGTGGACATCTTTTCCGAAGACAAACACTTTGTTTACTGCCATGATATCAGTAGTCTTCTCCACCGGTTAGGTGTTACCACTTACAGTCCAACAGAATGGTGGCTATTTCTTGATAGCTCTAAACGGAGTCTGAAATGTGTTCTCTTACACAACGGGTATAACCATGCAGTGGTTCCAATTGGTTGTTAAGTTCAGCTGTGAGAAGATTATAATGACATAAAAATTGTCCTCTACTTACAGAAGTATCAGGAGCAAAACTGGATCATTTGTGTGGATCTTAAGATGGTAAATTTCCTCCATGGATGACAGAGAGGTTTCACAAAGTATCCTTGCTTTCTGTGTTTGTGGGACAGCCAAGCTCGGGAGAAACACTGAACACAGAAGGGGCGGCCAAAATGTGAAGCTCTGGAAGTAGGGATGCCAAATATTGTGAATGAACATATAATTATTCGAGACAGAATCATTTCCCCCAACCCCCCCCCCCCCACGCTTTGAATAGAGAAAGTGACCGATTTCAACATATTGTTTCTGCTTTTCCTGCCTTGTCTTTCGAGAAGATAAAACCAGGTGTGTTCGATGGACCTCAAATTTGAACCCTCATACGTGACAAAGAATTTGCCGGAAAGATTGATAAGGAGGAGAAAACAGCATTGCTGTCTTTTGTGGCAGTTACAAAAAACTTCCTTGGCAGCAAAAAAGCAGAAAACTATGAACTTCTGGTTCAAAGTATGCTGTTGGCTTTCCGCGACACTGGATGTAACACGAGCGTTAAGATTCACTTCCTGAACAGTCACCTTGATAAGTTTCCCAAAAACCTTAGCTGTTAGTGATGAGCAGGAAGAATGATTTCATCAAGATCTGAAGACGAAGGAAGAGCGTTATCAGGGGCGATGGGACAGGAATATGCTGGCAGACTACTGCTGGAGCATCAAACGAGATTGTCCTCGGCAAGTACACAAATGCAAGAGCTGCAAACGCAAATTCTTACCTGAATGAAGTCTAAATGAGTTTTGCGCAAATATTATGCTTAAAATAAGTGTTTTTAATGTGTTCTATTTCAAAATTGTAGACAAATTCTGAAGCAATCATATATTTTAGTGTATTTACTGTATTATATAAATTATTCTATTCTCATGCCCAAGAAGACATTCTACTTCATTATGTTTAACTAAATGTTAAAAATTGTACATTAAGATGAAAACCTTAAAATCTGAATTGCAAAAAAACTGTTGCTTACAGAGAAAAACTAATTTCAGATTTGAGATCAGCACACTCAAATTAAGTAAGAACAAGTGTTTTTATGGATACAACAAATACTTTGTTCCCCAGTTATCTTTGTGTATAAATGGGATTCATACATAAGGAATGTTATCTGGCTTTATCACTGCACTTAATGAGGTAAAGCTCATTAAGTGCAGGGAATTATTCATGAGGTGGGAGGGGCTGCATTGCCCAACATTTGTTTTACAGATCATTGCCAGAGACCATAAAAAATACCCAACTGCTACTAAATCCTCTCTAAGGCCGGCTGCACACAGCCGTGACGGGCTCCGCCGCGGAATTCTGTGGCGGAGCCTGTCACGGCGCCCCCCAGGGACCCCAAACTTACCTGCGGATCCGGCGTCCTCGCTCCCGCATGGCGCTTCGGCGTGACGCTCCGCAGCATCACGTGACACGCTGGCCACGTCACATGACACGCCCACCGCGTCACATGATGCAGCCAGCCGTGTCATATGACGCGGCGGCGGTAGGCGGGGAAGCGGTTTCATGCTATCTTCCGTTGTGCTACAGAGGAAGATAGCGTGAACGGACGGCTTCCATTGACTGCAATGGAAGCCGTCCGCGTGTACTCCTGCGGCAAATAGAGCATGCCACGGGTGAGGTCAGGTGATTTCACGGTGCAGAATTCCGCTGTGGAATTCCGCACCGTGAGCCCTGAGCTATTAGGTTCAATAGAATTATGCGGCGGAAATCCGTCCGTGGGAAGGAGCCCTTAGGAAAAAATAATGTTTAATGGTTTTTTTAATAGTTTCTACTAAACAGTTCTGGCGTATCCAGATGATATTTCATGTATGTGTGGGAGGGGTCCAGCAGACAGGCGCCCCCATCTTCAGGATTGGTGAGGGAGTCGAGCTGTCACATCTTCACCATTAAATATCTAGGCCAGATAAGTACAGGTATTAAGGCTCATTTACACAAAGCGATGATCGCTCAAAGATTGCTCAGACGACAGTTTGAGTGACAGCTTGGGTGATCATTTTGCATAAACTATTAAGTAGCTACTCAGCTACTAAATAGCAATTCAGTGTGCAAATGAAGCCTTTAGTTGAAAGGGCTCTTATCTGCTTTCAGTTCCTCTGTTCTCCGACAGGAAACAATACTATAAGCACTACCTGTGGAGAACTGCTGATAAGGCTGAACAATGATTTTTAGGTTGGCCTGAATTTAACGATCAGCTAGCAATGTACGAAAAATGCACGATGGGAGCGTATTTAGATGCAATGATGACCGCTCAAACGATTGCTTTTTAGTGGTTTTTGAGTGATCATCGCTCCATGTAAATGGGCCTTAGGTCTCTGCTAAAAAGGAGAAGTAATTCTTTATTGAAGCCAATGGTTGTATTCTATTTACCTATTTTCATCAAAATAGTTTTTGTTTTAAACATGTTCTTAGACAATTACTGGGGCTGCTTGGATGCGTCCACATAAATTTCTCTAAAGAAAAAAGTAAAAGGTCAAGATAGGCTATAGTATATCGCTTTTGAACTGAATTAATCATTGCGTAATGCAAGTAACATAATACTATGTTCCAACTTCAATGTGTTTGAGTGTCAACCAGCAGCTGTCCGATTGAGCTAAAGTTTTGTACTGCCCTTTTTTTTTGTTGATTGGAACAGGATTAAATGGTGTGAGCAGCAAAAGTTTAACTTTCGGAAAATTATCTATAGCTAAGGACCTAATATACAGTATGCATATATAAAAGGCGAAATACTCCCTGACTGACTCACTCACTCACTCACCATTACTTCTCCTAACTTCCCGGTGTTAACAAGGAGAAATGCTAAGTCCTACATGTGGGCAAGAAAAATGAAGAAAGCACATACATAATGGGAGGAATTGGGCTAAGCAGCAGAACATGTGAAAAAGACTTGGGTATACTAATAGATCATAGACTGAACATGAGTCAACAATGTGATGCAGCAGCCAAAAAGGCAAACACAATTCTGGGATGTATTAAGAGAATTATCCCCCTCTACTCTTCCTTAGTCAGACCTCATCTGGAACACTGGGTCCAGTTCTGGGCACCCCACTTTATAAAACACATAGACAAACTGGAGCAAGTTCAGAGAAGAGATACCAAGACGGTGAGCGGTCTGCAAATCATGTCCTATGAAGAACGGTTAAAGGATCTGGGAATGTTTAGCTTGAGAGGAGACTTAATAGGGGTCTACAAATATCTGCAGGGTTGTCAAAATGCAGAGGGATCAGCCCTATTCTCATCTGCACAAGGAAAGACTAGAAGCAATGGAATGAAACTGAAAGGGAGGAGACACAGATTAGATATTAGATAGTGAGGGGGATCAAAGAGTGGAAAAGGTTGCCATGGTAGGTGGTGAGTTCTCCTCCAATGGAAGTGTTCAAACAAAGGCTGGACAAATATTTGTCTGGGATGATTTAGTGATCCTGCACTGAGCAGGGGGTTGGACCCGATGACCCTGGAGGTTCCTTCCAACTCCATTCTATGATTCTATGACCTCTGTGTGTATATACTGAGGAGAAAATACTGAAAGGCTGTAAAGTACATAAGGAAGTGTCCATGGACTGCAGGGACGGAGCATGCCTTTAAGGCTAAGAAGGGGCTACAACCTCTAGTCTGGGGGTAAATTTGAATAAAAAGGGGTGTTCCTTTTAAGGGTATAAAGTGAGGAGAGTGGGGGGGGGTGGCACATTCTGCAGAGGGACATCGGTACATGCAGCCTGAGGAGAATCTAATGTTACTCTATGTGTATACACATTTTATTCCTCTGTTCCTCTGAAGTAACTACGGCTTCAAAAAATTTTCAGTGCAAACAACATGTAAATACCTGTAACAAATTAACTTGGGCGAATATCAGCTAGTATGTTTATATAATTCATTATAGGATAATACAGTGGGATAAACAGTCTGTATTGATATAGTATACAGTATAGTTCAGTAGAGGATGAACAGTCTCAGGTTGGAGATACCGGGCTCAGTGATGTCACAGTACAGGGATACCGTTCTCAGTGATGTCACAGTACAGGGATACCGCGCTCAGTGATGTCACAGTACAGGGATACTGGACACAGTGATGTCATAGTACAGAGATACCAGGCTCAGTGATGTCACAGTACAGGGATACCGTGCTCAGTGATGTCACAGTACAGGGATACCGTGCACAGTGATGTCATAGTACAGGGACAGTTCTCAGTGATGTCATAGTACAGGGATACTGCACGCAGTGATGTCACAGTACAGGGATACTGTTCTCAGTGATGTCACAGTACAGGAATACTGCACACAATAATGTCATAGTACAGGGATACTATGCTCAGTGATGTCAGTGTACAGGGATACTGGGCTCAGTGATGTCACAGTACAGGGATACCTGCTCAGTGATGTCACAGTACAGGGATACCGCGCGCAGTGACCCCCCTACAGTTGCATGTTGTGCTGCAAGTAATGAGGGACAAGGAATTAAGAAGGGATTTCTCAGTCTGATTAGGGTCAGTTTGGTCCTCAGTAATAATCCCCTCCTGTTGCCGGATTACCAGACATCAGTATTAGATTACTGGCACTTTATAATCAGGGATTTATTCTGATGATAGATTTGGAGTCTGCAAAAATTTGTTTCTCTAAGTGTCTCTCTTCATCCACAGGAGTACACAGCCATGAAAAAGACAGCGACTCCCATCATCCATCCTCATTCCCTGATCCAGAAGCTTCTAGAACTCACCAACAAGATGACGGAGCTGCTAACAGGAGAGGTGACTGCGGGAAATGTGGGGGGACATTATAATGGGGGGCTCTGGCTGATGACTGGATATTGTGTTGTCAGGTTCCTATAAGGTGTCAGGATGTGGCCGTCTATTTCTCCATGGAGGAGTGGGAGTATATACAGGGCCGGCGGGATGTGTACGCGGCCGCCATGCTGGAGGAACTCCCGCCCGCGGGGTCACCAGGTAAGAGGAGTAGGAGTATGTAGAGGGTCAGCGGGATGTGTACGCGGCCGCCATGCTGGAGGGGCTCTCACCCGCGGGGTCACCAGGTAAGAGGAGTGGGAGTAATAATAATCTTTATTTGTATAGCACCAACATATTCTGCAGCGCTTACATAGACAGGGGAAATACAGACAGACAAAAGTACAAAAATTACAGAACCACGGTTACATAGGTCAGGGAGCATGTTATCAGGAGGTGTACAGAGGGGTTTGATTAGGGAATGCGGTATGCCTCCCTGAAGAGGTGCGTTTTTAGAGCACGCCTGAAGTTCTGCGAGTCCTGGATTGCCCGGGTATCCTTTGGTAGTGCGTTCCAGAGTACTGGTGCTGCTCTGGAGAAGTCTTGGAGGTGGGAATGAGAGGTTCGAATTAAAGGGGCGTGCAGTCTAGTTTCATTAGCAGAGCGGAGAACCCGGGCTGGTTGATGGATTGAGATGAGGGAGGCAATATAGGGGGGGGGGGGGGCTGCGCTGTGGAGGGCTTTGTGGATGAAGGTAATGAATTTAAATTGAATTCTGTATTAAACGGGCAGCCAGTGCAGTGACCGGCACAGGGCAGAGGCGTCCGAGTAGCGGCTGGACAGGAAGATGAGCCTGGCTGCCGCATTCAGGATGGATTGGAAAGGGTAGAATCTGGTGCAGTTGTAATAATAAAGCCAAGAGTGGATGAGGGTGACCGCGAGCGTTTTTAGCGTGTCTGCGGTGAGAAAAGAGCGGATTCTTGGGATGTTCTTGAGGTGCAGCTGACAGGTTTGGGCCAGAGATTGGATGTAGGGGGTAAAGGAGAGATCGGAGTCAAATATGACCCCAAGGCAGCGGGCGTTCTGTCTGGGAGTTATGGTGCCACACACTGAGATGGAGATGTCAGGATGAGGTCGGTTAGTGGAGGGTGGAAATACCAGTAAGTCAGTTTTAGAGAGGTTTAGTTTTAGGTAGAGAGAGGACATAGTGTTAGAGACAGCGGACAGACAGTCGGTGATGTTTTGGAGGAAAGGTGCAGAGATGTCACGGGTAGAGGTGTATAGCTGGGTGTCGTCAGCGTAGAGGTGGTATTGAATGCCAAATCTCCTGATGGTTTGTCCAATAGAAGCTGTGTAGATGGAGAAAAGGAGGGGGCCGAGGACTGAGCCCTGGGGGACGCTAACACCAAAGGGAAAAGGAGGGGAGGTGGAGTCAGCAAAGGAGACGCTGAATGAGTGGTCATATAGGTAGAAGGAAAACCAGGAGAGAGCAGTGTCCTTTAGGTCGATGGAGCGAAGCATACAGAGGAGGAGTTTGTGGTCAACAGTGTCGAATGCTGTGGAGAGGTCGAGGAAGATCAGTAGGGAGTAATCGCCCCTCGATTTGGCTGTCAGGAGGTCGTTTGATACCCTTGTAAGGGCAGTTTCTGTCGAGTGTTGGGGTCGGAAGCCAGACTGTAGGGGGTCCAGGAGAGAGTTCTCTGATAGATAGCTTACAAGGCGGGAGTAAACTAGGTGTTCTAGTAGTTTGGAGATGAAGGGGAGATTAGAGATGGGTCGGTAGTTGGCAGCATCAGTGGCGTCAAGAGTCGGCTTCTTCAGCAGTGGGGATATAATGGCATGTTTGAAAGAGGTTGAATATAGTGGTGAGATGGGAAATGACCACTGGGGAGAGGGATCGGAGGAGGTGTGAGGGGAGGGGGTCGCTAGCACAGGTGGTGGGGTGAGCAGATAAGAGCAATTTGGAGACTTCTTCCTCTGTCGCTGGTCTGAGTACAGACAGTGAGCATGAGCTAAATGCAGTGCTGACAAGACTAGGTTCAGGGCTAGTCTGGGATTGGGAAGTTATTTCCTGACGATTGTCATCTATTTTCTTTTTGAAGTAGGCAGCCAGCTCTTCAGCACTGAGATCCGTCACAGGGGGCTGCAGTTTAGGGCTGAGAAGGGAGTGAAAAGTATCAAAGAGCTGTTTAGGGTTGTGCGATAGTGAGGAGACGAGAGAAGTGAAGTAGACTTGTTTGGCGTGGTGGAGGGCGAGGTTGTAGGTTCTGAGCATGAATTTGTAGTGGAGGAAGTCTGCGGACATTTGCGACTTCCTCCACAGCCGTTCAGCACTTTTAGAGCATCGCCGGATAAAATGTGTTTGAGGCGTGAGCCAGGGTTGCCGCATTCTACATCGGATAGCTTGGGTTATGGGGGGGCGCCGCTTCATCCAGGGCATGTTTGAGAGCGGTGTTGTAGTGAGCGGCAGCCAGGTTGGGGCAGGAGAGGAGCGAGATAGGAGACAGAGAGGACTGTAGGGACTCAGCAAAGTCCTGGGTGTGAATGGCCTTAAGGTTCCTGTAGGTACGGTAGGAAGGTGGGTCTGGAGAGATGTTGGGGAGCATGACAGAGAAAGACAGGAGGTTATGGTCCGAGAGTGGGAGAGGGAAGTTAGTGAGGTGGGAAGCAGAGCAGGGACGGAGGAAGACCAGATCCAGAGTATTGCCATCCCTGTGAGTGGGAGAGGCTGTGAGTTGTCAGAGACCAAGGGAGGAGGTGAACGATAGAAGCTGAGAGGCAGATGGAGAGATGGGGTAATTAGTGGGGATGTTAAAATCACCTAAGATAAGGGTTCAAATTTCGCAAGATAGGAAGTGGGGGAGCCAGGCAGCAAAGTGGTCCAAAAACAGGCGAGGAGCTCCTGGGGGGCAGTAGATATCTGCTACTTGCATGGACAGCGGGCGGAAAAGCCGTAGCGTATGTACCTCAAATGATGGAAAAGTGAGTGAGGGTACAGGGGGGATGACCTGGTAGGTACATTTCAGGGAGAGAAGAGAACCTATTCCTCCACCATGCCTGTCATCTGGTCTTGGAGTATGGGAGAACTGCAGGCCATTGTAAGACAGTGCAGCAGGGGAGGCCATGTCAGACTGCCGTATCCACGTCTCTGTGAGAGCTAGCAGATTTAGGGATTTAGCAGTAAAAAAGTCGTGGATGGTGGAGGGTTTATTACATGCTGACTAGCAGCTACAGAGGGCACATTTAAAGGAGTCAGGGGAGGGTATGCATGGGCTAGCAGTTGGGCTTGAGGGTTGTCTTAATGAGTCAGTAGGAGGTAGTAGTTAGGAGCAGTGAAGGGTGGGCCAGGATTGGGAGAGATATCCCCAGCTGCCAGTAGCAGCAAGATAGCAAGGGTTAGCAGATGGTTAGGAGATTTATGAGGGCAGCTGTTATGTTTGTTAGTGGCATTAGGGGATTTGAGGCTGAGTAAGAAAGAAAAGAGAGCATGCGAGCTGTGCATGGGTGAGGATAGGAGAAAGGGGCTGATGTGAATAGGGTGCCCCAGAGGTGGGTGTTTGAAGGCGGTTCTAAAACTTGGAGCAAGGATGAGAACAGAGGTGACAACATTAGTGATAGCTTTAAAGTGAAAGGCATTTAAGCAGAGTTTGTGGCCTACCTGTCTCCTATCCTGTCGAACTGCCATGGTCAAACTGCATCACACTTGATTCCAGCCACACTTTATTCAGCTCATAATCGCGAGGCATACACTGATTTTATACTGAAAGTAAAGGTACAACTAGGAAACAAATGGGAGTGGCAAATCAGGTTCCAATTGACTAGGCAGCTGAGTTAAGCTTTGCAAACCTACTGACCAAAAGGAGGAGAGGGGGTAATTTATTGCTCTCCTTAGATAAGGCGAGCATTTCAACAAGGATGGGTGAATGATGCCATTTGGGGGTGGTGGATGGCAGAAATGACTAAAAGTCAAGTTTAATTTAGCCAGTAAAACATACCAAATGCAGACAGGAAGAATGCAAAAATACACAATTCACAGCTCAAGCAGCAGAAATGATTTAGGCAGAGGGGAATAGCAGAGCGGGTTCAGTTTGGAGTGGGATGATGCAGAAATGGACGTACCAAATGCAGACAGGAAGAATGCAAAAATACAGTATATAGGAGTATGTAGAGGGCCGTCGGGATGTGTACGTGGCTGCCATGATTGAGGGTCTTCCGCCTCTCCCATTACCGGGTTAGTATGTTCCATGTTTGCAGATGAGACCGGGCTTGTGGGTCCCCTACATTCGCCCATCACATATAAGCAGCTCTCTGTCTCCGCGGCTCTGCCGGCGTCACTGTTGTATGCTGACAGTTTTGCTCGTGTTCCAAAGTTTCTTTTACGCTTTTTGTTTCCCCATCAGATGAGGAGATTACAGTTAGTTTAATAGCTCAGTTGTAAGCATGCGAATAGCATGCGGTGCGAAACTCCATGCCTGCCGCCCACAACGCTTGTCCTAACCCTAACAGAGCTTTACCGGGAACTGGAAGGGAGAGTCGGGCGCCTTCTCTCCGGCGTCGCTACCAGTGAACAAAGTTGCTTCTAGATGATTATTTTGCAGACTAGTAACTTGCAAGCTGCAGAATTTGGGTGGATTACGTGTCTTATAATTGGCGCCGCCTTCAGTTGGAGCACATGAAGAGGGAAGTCTGGTGGATTCTATGAATTGAGGCACTCTGCTAGATAGTAAATGGTTTCCCTTTCATCGACAGACTTTTGTGTCCAGAAGTAAGCCGTTCATGCTGTAAATGGCGTTATTTTGAGGAGCTAATGTGGCTTCACTTCTGGAACCCAGTGCCACGATGGATGTTCTCTAGGGACGCCATTGGTATTAGTCGGAGCCCTGTTTCCCAGTTGCTGCAATGCCTTGGAGTGTTCGCCTGGCTTACTGTCCCCTGGGGCTGACCGCTCAGGGTAATCCTGAGATTTTTAATGTGGGACCACACTTAAGATCTCTTGAGGCACATGGCTACCTTTTTGGAGTTCCACCTTGGATGGCCAGCAGACCCCACAGTTAGACGTCTCAGTTGCTTACTGCTGCCCTTGTTCTACCCAAAGCTTCGTATCTTAGTAGCCATCATGCTTCCAGGTGATCGCAGAGCCTTCTCAGGTGTTGCCTCGTTCTACTGTTACAGACCGCCTTCTGGTCCCAGAAGACGATGAAAGGCAAATTGAACATAATGAGTGTTGTCTGACTGCCAGGTAGCCACTGCACCTTAACCCCTTAGTGACCAACCATATGTGTTTCGCCGTTATCCAAGTCCCTGGAAACGCTCGCCTTCCTGAAGTTCTAGGAGCAGCTTATTGATCGCCTACTGTGTGAGTCAAGCTTACGAGTTTGAGGAGGTGCGAAGGTTCACGAAGGTCCACTTTCTACACCTCATCCCCGCCACTGAGGTCAAGAAATACCCCCAAAAGTGTCTGCAACAAGCATAGGAGGAGGAGAGATACCCGGTTCTATTGCTCTATGTGCGTATCCCAACCAGCCTCCGGAATTACCCCTCTCTTCAGACATGCCACACAATTTACATTATTACTTTTATCGAAGATTTAGGGAATGCCAAAAAGGACGCAGAGGGGGTGGAGGGATTATTCACATTTTTCAAAATTTTCCCAATTTTGGTGTTTTTAATATTTATACACAAATTCTTTAAGCCGTGAAGGATGGAGGCATTTGAGTGGTTCGAACAGGCAGAGTCACATGAGTGGTTGCGAACGGGTAGAGGCACGTGAGGAGGGTGATCGAGTTGATTTTTGTTACTTCTGTAAGTAAATTTGCAGATTCCCACTAGAATGTGCTCCATGCTTGAGAATGCCGTCCAGTGCGCTACTTGTGCAATGTATGCGATTCCCTGATCAGCTGATCGAGGGTGCATACTGTTGCGCAAGATGCGTGCTCGTCGCACATTTGAAAGCCCAAATCCTGGATCTAAATGAGTGACTGGCAACACTGAGATCCATTGACAGCATGGAAAGGAGTTTGCTGCTCACTGAGCCCTCGCTCGGGTGGATGTGGCAGGAGTGGTAGTTGGGAAGAGCAGGGGGAGAAGGGGTAGAGATAAGAGAACCACGGAGGCTACTCCTGAATTGGCAAACCCCAACACATTTGCATAGTTAGCAGATGAGGGGGATGCCATTATAGGATTAGTACTGCTGCAGCACGACATGCCCTCTGAACGCCAGGGAGCTAACTGCTCCAGTGAGAAAGGGACGGGGAGCACAGGGCAGGCTACACAAGTCCTAGTGGTTGGGGACTCAATTATAAGGAGGACAGGTCGGGCAATCTGCCACAAAGACCGAGATCATCGAACGGTGTCTTCCTGGCGCTTGAGTTCGACACATCGCTGATCAGCTTGACAGATTACTGGGAGGGGCTGGTGAGGATCTAGCAGTTATGATGGACATTGGCACCAACAACAAAGTTAGTGGTCAATGGAGAACCCTCAAAAACGATTTTCGGGACCTAGGATCTAAGCTTAGGGCGAGGACCTCCAAGGTAGTTTTCTCGAAAATACTGCCTGCACCATTAGAAAGGCAGCAGGATCTTAGGGAGGTAAACAAGTGGCTCCGGAGTTGGTGTAAGAAGGTGTTCAGGTTCCTGGAGAACTGGGCTGACTTTGCTGTTGGTTACAGGCTTTATAGTAGGGACGGGCTGCATCTCAATGGGGAGGGTGCAGCTGTGCTGGGGAGAAGGTTGGAGGAGTGTTTAAACTAGGGACTGGGGGTAGGGCAACAAGAGAAATAGGGGAGTAGACAGTATAGAGCAGTGGTGGCGAACCTATGGCACACGTGCCAGAGGCGGCACACAGAGCCCTCCCTGCTGGCATGCGTCGCCATCAGCCACTCACCACGTTAGTGAATACCAGCAGGGGCCGCGGCTCCCCTGCCGCCATTCACTAAGCAGCACTGCTATGTGCGCTGATCCCCACCGCATGTTGACTTTTTCTTCCCCACTTCTTCCCCCCCTGATTGGTTGTTTGGTGAATCAGTCAACCCAAACAACCAATCAGGTTGCTGGAATTGCTCATTAGGGCAGAAGTGGGGAAGGAAATATGCATCCCGGCCACACTGTGAGGTCAGTGTGCAGCCGGGATCCTTCTCCCCCCTCCCCTGACGTCTCCTACTTTGTTCCGTGAGAGCAGGGGAGGAGGCGTCCAGCAGCACACTGACGTCCATGTGCACCTGCTATCAGCACTGCTAAAGGGCACACCGGGCAGAGCAGGAGCAGCACTTCCACAAGGAGGAGGGGGTAAGTATGTGGGTCTCGGGGGTAATGGGGGCCGCTGTGGGGTGTCACTGTGCTACTAGGGGGCTGCTGTTGGGGGTCGCTATGCTACTGGGGGGGGGCTGCTGCGGAGTGTCACTATGCTACTGGGGGGCTTCTGTGGGGTGTTGCTGTGCTACTGGAGGGCCGCTGCTACTGGGTGGGCTATGCTATTGGGGGGGCTGCTGTGAGGTGTCACTGTGCTACTAGGGGGCTGCTGTTGGGGGTCGCTATGCTACTGGGGGGTTGCTGTGGGGGGGGGGTCACTATGCTACTGGGGGGCTGCTGTGGGGTGTTACTGTGCTACTGGGGGGGTCACTGTTGGGTGTCACTGTGCTACTGGGGGCCACTGTGAAGGGGGTCACTGTGATACTGGGGCCGCTGTGGGGGGTCACTATTACTGCTAGGGGGGGTCACTATTATACTGCGGGCTGCTATGGGGGAAAGGGGTCACTATTATCACTGGGCCCGCTGGGGTGGTCACTATTATTGCTTGGGCCGCTGGGGGAGTTACTATTATCGCTTGGGCTGCGGTGGGGGGGTGGGTCACTATTATAGCTGGGGTATGTTTACAAGTGGCGAAAATGGGCAGGGTTGTTTCAAAATAGACAGCAAGCAGATTTTGACTGCTTTTTGGATGCGGAAATGCTCCACAGAAATTTCCGCTGAGGACATTCTGCAGTATTTCCGCGTCCAAAAAGCAGTCAAAAACTGCACACTGTCTATTTTGAAGCGGCCCCGTCCTTTTTAGAATGATGAGGGTAAAATCGTACGTCGTGATAAGCCCCGCCCCCTGACGTGTTGGCACTTTGCAGTGAATAAGTGGGTTTTGGGTTGCAGTTTGGGCACTCGGTCTCTAAAAGGTTCCATCACTGGTATAGACAGTGAGCTGGGACCAAGTAATGTGAATGGGAGTTTAGTGGGGGTGGGGTTAGTACAGTTAGAACTGATAGAATGGCTAAAAGGACCAGAAGTAGCATAATGAATATAACTTGGTAAGTGGTATAAAGTGCGCCACAAGGTCCATTTTCGATGTCTTCCAGGCACCAATATCCAATCCCTTCGAAATAGGGAGAGCTGCAGGATATACCGAGGGTCTCTCTTGCATAGAGGGACCCCCAGGAGAAGAAAACAATATGTTGTTAGGAAACAATTTCCTGCGCTACCGGACACTGTGCTGTGGAAAATATATATACAATGTGTAGTCCACACTCCACATCCAACAAACACTTACTTAGTAGGAGGGGGGTGTGATGTCCAGAATCCCCCTCCTTGAAGTGATGACTCCAAAGTTTTCACCGAAAGGTACACTTAGCATAAATTTCAGTGCTTTACTCCAAAAAAGGCAACACGTTTCGGTGCCCAAACAATGGCACCTTTCTCAAGCCAAACAATACATAATCAGATACATGTACTTACATATATACAGAGAATAAAAGTCAGCAATCCACTTATTATCCTGCACAGTGCCATCTTTGGGGGCAAGGCTGCTGACGCTGGCGTCCAGCATCCTAATGTGAGCGTGGTCTAACGTTCTAGTAGCGGACTCCTTAGGGAGGTGTGCTCCCGTCAGTATGTATGTCACATGGCGCGTCCCGCATCATATTATGGAAGGAGTCCAACGTCCCAGTGTCAGACCTCCTGCGGAAGACGTGCTGACGTCATTACGGGGGTCACATGACCTCCCGTCTCTACGTGATCACGGTCACGTGTTGCCACGTCACCGTGATCACATGCTCGAGTTATAGTCATGTGTCGCTGCATCACTGCGATCATATGACGCGTCCTATGTTCATCAATAACTGCCCCGTTAACGACTTGATTCGCGGTGAAGTCCGCTGATGATATAAAGACCAAGGGGCGTAATCCTATGGGCAGTACTAGCGGGATACTTATATGTTAGTCTCTACCCTGGAACATAATAAATATATTTAGTGATCATTTAAATGGCATAAAAACATGATTATTAGACAGGTTGTCCAGATGAATATAAATAAATACTTTTACGCTAAAATGAATACATTGATAAATAAATATACCCCTAAGTTTATATATTACCGAGAACTACCTCAATCAACGCCCATATTTCTCCAACTTATATAGAGTGATACTACTTAATATAAATCCTCCAACATGTGCAGATATAAAGAAATATTATACATAAAAAATGTTTATATATAAAATTCTATCTAGTCCCATTAAAAATATGTCCACATCATTGCAATATTAAAATCCAGAAAACTAAAAAACCTTTATAATAGGTTTACCGTCGATTAATGGACATTTTTTTTAATTCGGGAAGGGGAAGAAAAAGATCTTCTCTTCTTCATAACGAAATTGAATGCCAACACCTGGGGATTGAAATTCACTCAAGAATTTAGCAATACAAAGGCGACATTTTTGGATATTGAGATATATATTGAAGATAACATAATTAATGCAAAAACCTTTTTTAAAAAAACGACACAAACAGCTATTTGAAATACACGAGTTGTCATGCCAAGTCATGGAGAAACAACGTCCCATACGGGCAATTTATTCGCCTGAATAGGAAGGATCCAGGCAAATCTCCTGAAAGATAGATTCAGGGAGACAAAATACCTAAAACAATTGGTAGAAGGAACCTATGAGAAAGGGATGAAAACTGAATGATAATGGAAGGAATGGGCGGTGACAGGCAACCAAGATTTATAACGAAATACAGTACCAGCATGTGAAGATCCGGAGCATTCTCCAAGCACATTGGAATATCCTAAAAGAGGATGAAACCCCCTAATGGATCGACCTCCAATTACATTTAGAAAGAATAAAACAATAAAGGAGATAGTGGCACCCTCATGCCCACACAAAAGGAATCAAAAAAAGAAACAGAATAGTATTAAAGGTATTAAAGGATCTTATAGATGTGGCAAACTGAGATGCAAATGTTGTACCCTGATGACCCGCGGCAGGAAAGAAATTTCAGTTCCCCTTGACAATACAGTATATCATCTAAAAAGCTTTTTAAACTGTGGGACGAGATATGTGATTGACTTTTTAGAATGCCGCTGCGGGCTCTTGGCCGGACGATCAACCCATTAAGGATCAGAATTAACAAACATCGAAATAACAGAACAAAAGGGTTTATAAATCATAGTGTTTCTCGCCACTTTCTCCAGTGTCACGATAAAGATTTCTCATGCATAAAAATCACACCACTTGAGAAAACAGAACCTTGAAAAAGAGAGAAATGTTCTAGAAAAAGGCAATCAAATGTATGGCGCCATAATGTTTCAATAGAAGATTTCAGTTTAAACTTTTGGGTGGTTGTTCTATTTGCCCTGCCCCCCATGTCCATTCTTCGGGGAATGTTGTCAGAATAGAGTACATCTTAATAGACCCTGACCCGCAATAGCCTTTATGAAGTCCTGGAAAAGAATTTTTAAGAATTTGTGTGTAATCATGGGTATTCATCCCCCTATTATAACGGTTTTTTAGTTTTCTGGATTTTAATATTGCAATGATGTGGACATATTTTTAATGGGACTAGATAGAATTTTATTAGAGATGAGCGAGCACCAAAATGCTCGTGTGCTCGTTGCTCGAGTCGAGCTTTCCGCGATGCTCGAGAGTTCGTTTCGAGTAACGAACCCCATTGAAGTCAATGGGCGACTCGAGCATTTTTGTATATGACCCATGCTCCTCTAAGGTTTTCATTTGTGCAAATCTGCAAAACCTACGAAAGTGAAGGAAACGACACAGAAACGGATAGGGCAGGCGAGGGGCTACATGCAGGGCTGCATCTCAGGTTCCCAGGTCTCACTATTAAGCCACAATAGCGGCAAGAGTGGGCCCCCCCTAACAATTTTTACTTCGGACTAACCCTCATTAGCATGGCACACCTTAGCTAAGCACCACACTACCTCCAACCAAGGACAATCACTGCCTGCGGGACACACCGCTGCTTCTTCTCCTTGGTTACATGCTGCTCAACCCCCCCGCACGACCCTGTGTCCGCAGCGCACACAAAAGTGCCCCTGCGCAGCCTTCAGCTGCCCTCGTGCCACACGCTGGCTTCATAGCCACACCACCCTCATGTCTATTTATAAGTGCGTTTGCCATGAGGAGGAACCGAAGGCACACACTGCAGAGGGTTGGCAGGGCCAGGCAGTGACCCTCTTTAAAAGGTGGGGCGATAGCCCACAATGCAATTGAGAATCAATGAGAAATTGACGTTCGATCTTCATTCCAATCTTGTGCCACCTCTGTCAGGAGCTGCAAACGTGGGCTTAAAGGGGACTCAGCTGCCAGCCCAGCACTTCTACACATCTCCACAATGCAGCAATGCTCGGAGTAGGAAGTATGTGAGCGGGCTCTGGGTCTGCCTCTGTCCCAGCAAAAACCTTGTGTGGCCCAAGGTGCTGCGAGTGACATAGCAATGGGGAATCCATGTGTCCACACACTACTCATTCTGTTTGGGTGTCGGATACCTCATCGACAATGCAAGAGGTAAACCATCTGCCCTCTGCACCCTATCCGAGTCTGTCAGTGTTTTGGGGACAGACAGGTAAAACACCTCAATGGGAAGTCTGTGTGCACCCACAGCATGGGTGGCTCCCAGGAATCCACAGACGGTACATAAAGAAATCCCATTGCAGTGCCCCGGATAGCTGAGGTTACGTGAGAGAGAATACATGTTGGCTGCAGCCCACACTCCATGCCCTAGACAGTCTGGTTTTTTTTTTAAGTGCCAGGCAGGTACAACTCCGCTATGGCAAGTTTGTGTGCACCCACAGCATGGCTGGCTAGCAGGAACCCACAGACGGCACATAAAGAAATCCCATTGCAGTGCCCCGGATAGCTGAGGTTACTTGAGAGAAAATACATGTTGGCCTCGGCCCACAATCCATGCCCTAGTCAGTCGGGGTTTTTTAAGGGCCAGATAGCTAGAACACCGCGATGGGAAGACTTGGTGCACCCATAGTATACACAGACCCCTGTAATATTCCTGTAGCAAAGGTATAAGCTGACCCCAGTAACAGTTATGTTGCAGAAGTCTAGGGAGACCCCAGTAAGATTTCTGTAGTAACAGTATAGACAGACCCCAGTAACATTTCATTAGCAGAAGTATAGGCAGACCCCTGTAACATTTCTGTAGCAGAAGTTTAGGCAGACCCCTGTAACATTTCTGTAGTGACAGTATAGGCAGATCCCAGTAACATTTATGTAGCAGCAGTATTGGCAGACCCCTTTAACATTTCAGTAGCAGCTGTATATGCAGACCCCTGTAACATTTTAGTAGCAGCAGTACAGGCAGAACCCAGTATTTGTAACATTTCAGTAGTAACAGTATAGACAGAGCCGAGTAACATTTCTGTAGTGACAGTATAGGCAGATCCCAGTAACATTTATGTAGCAGCAGTATAGCCAGACCCCTGTAACATTTCTGTAGCAGCAGTATAAGCAGACCCGTGGAACATTTATGTAGCAGAAGCATAGGCAGACCCCAGTACCATTTTTGTAGCAGCAGTATAGGCAGACCCCAGTAACATTTATGTAGCAGCAGTATAGGCAGACCCCAGCACCATTTCTGTAGTAGAAGTATAGGCAGACCCCTGTAAAATTTACCTGGCAGCAGTATAGGCAGACCCCAGTAACATTTCTGTAGCAGAAGTATAGGCAGACCCCTGTAACATTTACATAGCAGCAGTATTGGCAGACCCCAGTAACATCCTTATGGCAGCAGTATAGGCAAACCCCTGTAAAATTAACATGGCAGCAGTATAGGCAGACCCCAGTAACATCCTTGTGGCAGCAGTATAGGAAGACCCCTGTAACTTTCTTGTAGCAGAAGTATAGGCAGGCAGACCCCAGTAAAATTGTGTACCAAGAGTACAAGTGTACCTCTGAAAAATGTATCAACCAAGAGGGCAGGTGAAACCCATAAACATTTTTTTAAAGATACAGCTCACTGTTGCTTAATTTGTAACAGAGCCTGGAGGCAGTCCTGTTGAAAGAATTGGTTCATGTTACAGTCTCAATACTTTTGAAACTTTGAAAAATTGTAATAACTTTGGTAGATGTAAATGAGCCTTTTGGGCCGCAGAAAAATTGGCCGCTCAGCGCGATGACATGTTGTTTCTGGAGGAAGAGTAGCAGGAGGAGAACTAATATCAGAGACAGATTGACAAAGCTAAATGCCCCGTTTAACCAGTGATATAGAGGAGAGTGCTTTTATCTGTGGTTGCAGCGAAAAGAATCTTTAGGTACCGCTGCTCTCTGCCGGTGGAGAAGAGAAGTCTGGGGAAATCCCGGCTTTGTTCATCTTTATGAGTGTAAGCATGTCGGCACTGGCAGTTGACAGGCGGGTACGCTTGTCCGTGATGAATCCCCCAGCTGCACTAAACACCCTCTCTGACAAGACGCTAGCGGCAGGGCAAGCATGCACCTCCAGGGCATACAGCGCAAGTTCGTGCCACGTGTCCAGCTTTGACACCCAATAGTTGTATGGAGCTGAGGCATCACAGAGGACGGTGGTACGATCGGCTACGTACTCCCTCACCATCTTTTTACAGTGCTCCCTCCTACTCAGCCTTGACTGGGGAGTGGTGACGCAGTCTTGCTGGGGAGCCATAAAGCTGGCAAAGGCCTTGGAGATTGTTCCTCTGCCTGTGCTGAACATGCTGCCTGATCTCCGCGCCTCCCCTGCTACTTGGCCCTCGGAACTGCGCCTTCTGCCGCTAGCGCTGTCAGATGGCAAGTTTACCATCAGTTTGTCCATCAGGGCCCTGTGGTATTGCATCACTCTCAAACTCCTTTCCTCTTCGGGAATGAGACTGAAAAGGTTCTCCTTATACCGTGGGTCGAGAAGGGTGTACACCCAGTAATCCGTAGTGGCCAGAATGCGTCTAACGCGAGGGTCACGAGAAAGGCAGCCTAACATGAAGTCAGCCATGTGTGCCAGGGTGCCAGTATGCAACACATCGCTGTCCTCACTAGGAAGATCATTTTCAGGATCCTCCTCCTCGTCCACAGGCCATACACGCTGAACAGATGGGAGGCAAGCAGCATGGGTACCCTCTGCAGTGGGCCCAGCTGTCTCTTCCCCCTCCTCCTCCTCCCCCTCCTTCTCCTTCTCCTCCAAAATGTGCTGAGATATAGACATGAGGGTGCTCTGACTATCAAGCGACATACTCTTTTCCCCCATATCCTGTTCTGACCGCAAAGCATCAGCCTTTATGCTTTGCAGCAAACTTCTCAGCAGGCATAGCAGAGGAATGGTGATGCTAATGATTGCAGCATCGCTGCTCACCATCTGGGTAGACTCCTCAAAGTTTCCGAGGACCTGGCAGATGTCTGCCATCCAGGCCCACTTCTCGGTAAAGAATTGGGGAGGCTGACTCCCATTACGCCGCCCATGTTGGAGTTGATATTCTACTATAGCTCTATGCTGCTCATAGAGCCTGGCCAACATGTGGAGCGTAGAATTCCACCGTGTGGGCACGTCGCACAGCAGCCGGTGCTCTGGCAGACTAAACCGATGTTGCAGGGTCCTCAGGATGGCAGCGTCCGTGGTGGACTTGCGGAAATGTGCGCAGACGCGGCACACCTTGCCGAGCAGGTCAGATAAGTGCGGGTAGTTTTTCAGAAACCGCTGAACAACCAGATTGAAGACGTGGGCCAGGCATGGCACGTGTGTGAGGCTGCCGAGCTGCAGAGCCGCCACCAGGTTACAGCTGTTGTCACACACGACCATGCCCAGTTGGAGGCTCAGGAGCGAAAGCCAGAGGTTGGTCTGCTCTGTCAGACCCTGCAACAGCTCGGGGGCCGTGTGCCTCTTGTCACCTAGGCTGAGTAGTTTCAGCACGGCCTGCTGACGCTTGCCCACCGCTGTGCTGCCGCGCCACGCCACACCGACTGCTGGCGACGTGCTGCTCACATTTCTTAATTGAGAGGTAGAGGTTGCGTTGGAGGAGGAGGAGGTGGAGGGTTTAGAGGAGGTGGCACAGACCGCCGCAGATACCAGAACTGAGCAAGGACTCACAATTCTGGGTATGGGTAGGACGTGTGTGGTCCCAGGCTCTGACTCCGTCCCAGCCTCCACCAAATTCACCCAATGTGCTGTCAGGGAGATATAGTGGCCCTGCCCGCCAGTACTTGTCCACGTGTCTGTGGTTAAGTGGACCTTCCTAGTAACCGCGTTGGTGAGGGCACGATTGATGTTGCGGGAGACATACTGGTGTAGGGCTGGACGGCACACTGGGAAAAATACAGGCGACTGGGGACCAAGTAGTGTGGGTCCGCCGCCGCCATCATGTTTTTGAAAGCCTCCGTTTCCACAAGCCTGTACGGCAGCATCTCCAGGCTGATCAATTTGGCAATGTGCATGTTTAATGCTTGAGTGTACTGGTGCATGGCTGCGTATTTGCGCTTGCGCTAGCGACAGCTGGACGCTGCACTGTGAGACATTGCTGGATGGGGCCGAGGACAGCGGAGGAGAGGGTGTGGGTGCAGGCCGGGAGGCGCTAATGCCTGTGTTCTGAGAGGGGGGTCGGATCTGAGTGGCAGGTTGGCAGTGAACGGCCTTCGTTCCACCTTGTGGGGTGCTTGGCCATCATATGCCTGCGCATGCTGGTGAGGCTGGTACTGGTGGCTCTCCGGCTGATCTTGGCGCGACACAGGTTGCACACCATTGTTCGTCGGTCATCCACGCTCTCACTGAAAAACATCCACACCTTTGAAGACCTAGGCCTCTGCAGGGTGGCTTGGCACTAGGGGGTGCTTTGAGAAACAGTTGGTGGAGTCTTTGCTTTGGCCCTGCCTCTACCCCTGGCCACCCCACTTCCTCTTCCAACCTGTCCTGCTGCTGCACTTGCCTCCCCTTCTGAAGACCTGTCCTCAGTTGGCTTAGCGAACCAGGTGGGGTCAGTCACCTCATCGTCCAGCGGCTCTTCCTCCGAATCCTCTGTGCGCTCCTCCCTCGGACTTACTGCCCTTACTACTACCACACAGATAGACAACTGTGTCTCATCATCATCGTCCTCCTCACCCACTGAAAGCTCTTGAGACAGTTGCCGGAAGTCCCCAGCCTCATCACCCGGACCCCGTGAACTTTCCAAAGGTTGGGCATCGGTCACGACAAACTCCTTAGGTGAGAGAGGAACCATTTTTTCCCAATCAAGGCAGGGGCCCGAGAACAGTTCCTGGGAGTCTGCCTGCTCCTCAGAATATGTCATTTTCATGGAGTGAGGAGGATGGGAGGAAGGAGGAGCAGCAGCCAGAGGATTCAGAGTTGCAGCAGTGGACGGCGTAGAAGACTGGGTGGTCGATACATTGCTGGATGCATTTTCTGCCATCCACGACAGGACCTGCTCACACTGCTCTGTTTGTAATAAAGGTCTACCACGTGGACCCATAAATTGTGATATGAAGCTGGGGAGCCCAGAAACTTGCCTCTCTCCTAATCCCGCAGCAGCCTGCTGCGATTCACCTGGACCAGGAACTCGGCCTGTGCCACACCCTCACTTGGACCTCCGTGTCCTAGCCCGCGTCCACGTCCTTTAGCCCTACCCCTAGCCCTCAGCATGGTGGATTACGAATAGAGCAGACACAGAACGGTGTGAATAATTATGCAATTATTGGCATACACTTTCACGCTGACAGC
Organism: Eleutherodactylus coqui; assembly: GCF_035609145.1. Classification (NCBI taxonomy): domain Eukaryota; kingdom Metazoa; phylum Chordata; class Amphibia; order Anura; family Eleutherodactylidae; genus Eleutherodactylus; species Eleutherodactylus coqui. The sequence goes on from NC_089837.1 coordinate 368,452, forward strand.
GGTTATGTAACGCAAACTGCAGTCCGAAAAAAATTATACGAAAGGCTGCAAAAAGGCCTAGCTGGGTAATAGTGAGCCACTACAACTCCCAGCAGCCAGGCAGTAAAATGCACACGGTCACAGGTAGCCCTAAGAAGGACTGTTGGGGTTCTTGTAGACAGGATTCTACACTACCACTGTCCCTGCCTCACCAGTACTGCCCCTATACTCTGTATAATTGACTGCAGACAGAGAACGCTATAGCTGTAATAGCCTGCACAGCCCAAGATGAAAAAAAAAAAATTTGTGCAAAACTGCTCCCAGCAGCCACAACAGTAATGCACACGGTCAGATGTGGCCCTAAGAAGGACCGTTGTCATTCTTGAAGATGCCAACACTCTCACTATAGCACCAGCAGCACCATCCCTAATCTCTGCCAGCATGTGTGTGAGGCGAGTCGCGGGCGGGACCACTTTAAATACTCGGCGGTCACTTGATCTCACCAGCCACTCACTGCAGGGGGGTGGGATAGGGCTGGCACGTCACAGGAGGAAGTTGTAATGCCTTCCCTGCATGTCTATTGGCCAGAAAATGGCGCTAAACATGTAGGGATGGAAATGGAATTGACTCGAGTACCGCGTGGTGTTTGTCTCGAGTAACGAGCATCTCGAGCACCCTAATACTCGGACGAGCACGTTCTCTCATCTCTAAATTTTATATATATGAACATTTTTTATGTATAATATTTCTTTATATCTGCACATGTTGGAGGATTTATATTAAGTAGTATCACTCTATATAAGTTGGAGAAATATGGGGGTTGATTGAGGTAGTTCTCGGTAATATATAAACTTGGGGGTATATTTATTTATCAATTTATTCATTTTAGCGTAAAAGTATTTATTTATATTCATCTGGACAACCTGCCTAATAATCATGTTTTTATGCCATTTAAATGATCACTAAATATATTTATATTTATTATGTTCCAGGGTAGAGACTAACATATAAGTATCCCGCTAGTACTGCCCATAGGATTACGCCCCTTGGTCTTTATATCATCAGCGGACTTCACCGCGAATCAAGTCGTTAACGGGGCGGTTATTGATGAACATAGGATGCGTCATATGATCGCAGTGATGCAGCGACACATGACTATAATTCGAGCATGTGATCACTGTGACGTGGCAACACGTGACCGTGATCACGTAGAGACGGGAGGTCATGTGACCCCCGTAATGACGTCAGCACGTCTTCCGCAGGAGGTCTGACACTGGGACGTTGGACTCCTCCCATAATATGACGCGGGACGCGCCATGTGACATACATACTGACGGGAACACACCTCCCTAAGGAGTCTGCTACTAGAACGTTAGACCACGCTCACATTATGATGCTGGACGCCAGCGTCAGCAGCCTTGCCCCCAAAGATGGTACTGTGCAGGATAATGAGTGGATTGCTGACTTTTATTCTCTGTATATATGTAAGTACATGTATCTGATTATGTATTGTTTGGCTTGAGAAAGGTGCCATTGTTTGGGCACCGAAACGCGTTGCCTTTTTTGGATCAAAGCACTGAAATTTATGCTGAGTGTACCTTTCGGTGAAAACTTTGGAGTCATCACTTCAAGGAGGGGGATTCTGGACATCACACCCCCCTCCTACTAAGTAAGTGTTTGTTGGATGTGGAGTATGGACTACACATTGTATATATATTTTCCACAGCACAGTGTCCGGTAGCGCAGGAAATTGTTTCCTAACAACATAATGAATATAAATAATAATGACAACCATATAAATTGTATGGCAACGAATGCAAGAAGTCTGATCAGTAAAGTGGATGAGCTTGAAGCGAGAATGTCTGAAGCAAATTACGACCTAGTAGGTATAACGGAAACATGACTTGATTATAAGTGTGATTTGGCAGTGAATTTACAGGGTTACAATCTCTTCAGAAGAGACCATGGGGAACAGAAAGGGGGAGGGGTGTGTCTGTATGTTAAATCGTACTTAATGCCGAGGCTATGAGAAGATATAGGTGTAGGAGAGGAAGATGTGGAATCTCAAAGGCAGTAGAAAGTTCTAGAACAATTAGTGACCATATCATTGCTATCCGGTGGTAAGCAAGTGAACATCTCAATCTTACAAGTCTATGCCCTAACGACTCATGCCGATAAGAAAACCATTGAAGATTTTTATGCCAATGTCCAGAAAACGTTAAAAGAAGTGCAAAAGAAAGACATTATTTACATTATGGGCGACTTCAAATACAAAGTCGGCAGCCTGCCAGAGGCAACCATAACAGGAAGATTTGCGCTTGGTAAAAGAAATGAAGCCGGTGATTGCCTGGTACAGTTCTGCCAAGAAAATTAGCTCAGGATAGCAAACACATGGTTTATGCAACCCAAATGCTGACTGTCCCCATGGACATTCCCCAAACGCCGACTGTACATGTGGACATCTCCATCAAAATCAGATTAATTACATCCTGTGTAGAGATGAGCGAGCACCAAAATGCTCGGGTGCTCGTTTCTCGAGACGAATTTTTCGCGATGCTCGAGGGTTCGTTTCGAGTAACGAACCCCATTGAAGTCAATGGGCGACCCGAGCATTTTTGTATATCGCCGATGCTTGCTAAGGTTTTCGTTTGTGAAAATCTGGGCAATTCAAGAAAGTGATGGGAACGACACAGAAACGGATAGGGCAGGCGAGGGGCTACATGTTGGGCTGCATCTCAAGTTCCCAGGTCCCACTATTAAGCCACAATAGCGGCAAGAGTGGGCCCCCCCCCCTCTTAGCAACTTTTACTTCTGAAAAGCCCTCATTAGCATGGCATACCTTAGCTAAGCACCACACTACCTCCAACAAAGCACAATCACTGCCTGCATGACACTCCGCTGCCACTTCTCCTGGGTTACATGCTGCCCAACCCCCCCCCCCCACGACCCAGTGTCCACAGCGCACAACAAACTGTCCCTGCCCAGCCTTCAGCTGCCCTCATGCCACGCCACCCTCATGTCTATTTATAAGTGCGTCTGCCAGAGGAACCGCAGGCACACACTGCAGAGGGTTGGCACGGCTAGGCAGCGACCCTCTTTAAAAGGGGCGGGGCGATAGTCCACAATGTTGTACATAAGCAATGAGAAATCCAATCCTGTGCCACCTCCATATGGAGCTGCACACGTGGGCATAGCAATGGGGAACCTATGTGCCACACACTATTCATTCTGTCTAGGTGTCTGCATGCCCCAGTCAGACCGCGGTTTTTTATAAATAGTCACAGGCAGGTACAACTCCGCAATGGGAATTCCGTGTGCACCCACAGCATGGGTGGCTCCCTGGAACCCACCGGCTGTACATAAATGTATCCCATTGCAGTGCCCTGGACAGCAGAGCTAACGTCAGATTAAATGCAGGTGGGCTTCGGCCCACACTGCATGCCCCAACCGGACCAGGGTTTTTAATTCATAGACACAGGCAGGTACAACTCCCAATTGTGAAGTCCCTGTGGACCGACAGCGTGGGTGGCTCCCTGGAACCCACCGGCGGTACATAAATATATCCCATTGCATTGCCCATCACAGCTGAGGTAATGCCATGTTTAATGTAGGTGGGCTTCGGCCCACACTGCATGCCCCAGTCAGACTGGGGTTCTTTAGAAGTGGACACATGCAGTTACAACTCCCTGTGGACCCACGGCATGGGTGGCTCCCTGGAACCCACCGGTGGTACATAAATATATCCCATTACAGTGCCCAACACAGCTGATGTTACGTGAGCTGTAATGCAGGTGGGCAAAAATTCATTTGATTACACTGTAGACGAGGGCCCCCAAAAATTGGTGTACCAACAGTACTAATGTACCTGAGAAAAATGTGAAACCCATTAATCGCTTTGGTTAATGTGGCTTAATTGGTAACTAGGCCTGGAGGCAGCCCAGTTAAAATAAAAATTGGTTGAGGTGCAAGTTTCAACGCTTTAATGAGCATTGAAACGTATAAAAATTGTTTAGAAAAATTATATGAGTGAGCCTTGTGGGCCGAAGAAAAATTGCCCGTTCGGCGTGATTATGTGAGGTTTCAGGAGAAGGAGCAGGAGGAGGAGGAGGAATATTATACACAGATAGATGAAGTGAAAAGGTCCCGGTTTTTGATGGGGATAGAGAACGATGCTTCCATCCCCGGGTTCAGCCTACGTATTGCTTAGGTATCGCCGCTGTCCGCTGGTGGAGAAGAGAAGTCTGGGGAAATCCAGGCTTTGTTCATCTTGATGAGTGTTAGCCTGTCGGCATTGTCGGTTGACAGGCGGGTACGCTTATCTGTGATGATTCCCCCAGCCGCACTAAACACCCTCTCTGACAAGACGCTAGCCGCAGGACAAGCAAGCACCTCCAGGGCATACAGCGCGAGTTCAGGCCACGTGTCCAGCTTTGACACCCAGTAGTTGTAGGGGGCAGAGGCGTCACGGAGGACGGTTGTGCGATCGGCTAGGTACTCCCTCACCATCCTTTTACAGTGCTCCCGCTGACTCAGCCGTGACTGGGGAGCGGTGACACAGTCTTGCTGGGGAGCCATAAAGCTGTCAAGGGCCTTAAAGAGTGTTGCCCTGCCTGTGCTGTACATACTGCCTGATCTCCGCGCCTCCCCTGCTACCTGGCCCTCGGAACTGCGCCTTCGGCCACTAGCGCTGTCGTATGGGAATTTTACCATCAGTTTGTCCGCCAGGGCCCTGTGGTATAGCAACACTCTCGAACCCCTTTCCTCTTCGGGTATGAGAGTGGAAAGGTTCTCCTTATACCGTGGGTCAAGCAGTGTGTACACCCAGTAATCCGTAGTGGCCAGAATGCGTGTAACGTGAGGGTCACGAGAAAGGCATCCTAACATGAAGTCAGCCATGTGTGCCAGGGTACCTGTACGCAACACATGGCTGTCCTCACTAGGAAGATCATTTTCAGGATCCTCCTCCTCCTCCTCCTCCTCCTCCTCAGGCCATACACGCTGAAAGGATGACTGGCCAGCAGCATGTGTACCCTCACCAGTGAGCCAAGCTGTCTCTTCCCCCTCCTCCTCATCTTCCTCCTCCTCCTCACCGCGCTGAGATATAGACATGAGGGTGCTCTGACTATCCAGCGACATACTGTCTTCCCCCGGCTCTGTTTCCGAGCGCAAAGCGTCTGCCTTTATGCTTTGCAGGGAACTTCTCAAGAGGCATAGCAGAGGAATGGTGACGCTAATGATTGCAGCATCACCGCTCACCACCTGGGTAGACTCCTCAAACTTTCCAAGGACCTGGCAGATGTCTGCCAACCAGGCCCACTCTTCTGAAAAGAATTGAGGAGGCTGACTCCCACTGCGCCGCCCATGTTGGAGTTGGTATTCCACTATAGCTCTATGCTGCTCATAGAGCCTGGCCAACATGTGGAGCGTAGAGTTCCACCGTGTGGGCACGTCGCACAGCAGTCGGTGCACTGGCAGATTAAACCGATGTTGCAGGGTGCGCAGGGTGGCAGCGTCCGTGTGGGACTTGCGGAAATGTGCGCAGAGCCGGCGCACCTTTCCGAGCAGGTCTGACAAGCGTGGGTAGCTTTTCAGAAAGCGCTGAACCACCAAATTAAAGATGTGGGCCAGGCATGGCACGTGCGTGAGGCTGCCGAGCTGCAGAGCCTCCACCAGGTTACAGCCGTTGTCACACACGACCATGCCCGGTTGGAGGCTCAGCGGCGCAAGCCAGCGGTCGGTCTGCTCTGTCAGACCCTGCAGCAGTTCGTGGGCCGTGTGCCTCTTCTCTCCTAAGCTGAGTTGTTTCAGCACGGCCTGCTGACGCTTGCCCACCGCTGTGCTGCCACGCCGCGCGACACCGACTGCTGGCGACGTGCTGCTGCTGCTGACACATCTTGATTGCGAGACAGAGGTTGCGTTGGAGGAGGAGGAGGGTGCTTTAGTGGAGGAAGCATACACCGCCGCAGATACCACCACCGAGCTGTGGCCCGCAATTCTGGGGGTGGGTAGGACGTGAGCGGTCCCAGGCTCTGACTCTGTCCCAGCCTCCACTAAATTCACCCAATGTGCCGTCAGGGAGATATAGTGGCCCTGCCCGCCTGTGCTTGTCCACGTGTCCGTTGTTAAGTGGACCTTGGCAGTAACCGCGTTGGTGAGGGCGCGTACAATGTTGCGGGAGACGTGGTCGTGCAGTTCTGGGACGGCACATCGGGAAAAATAGTGGCGACTGGGAACTGAGTAGCGCGGGGCCGCCGCCGCCATCATACTTTTGAAGGACTCCGTTTCCACAACCCTATACGGCAGCATCTCCAGGCTGATAAATTTGGCTACGTGCACGTTTAACGCTTGAGCGTGCGGGTGCGTGGCGGCGTACTTGTGCTTGCGCTCAAACACTTGTGCTAGCGACGGCTGGACGCTGCGCTGACAGACATTGCTGGATGGGGCCGAGGACAGCGGAGGTGAGGGTGTGGGTGCAGGCCAGGAGACGGTAGTGCCTGTGTCCTCAGAGCGGGGTTGGATCTCAGTGGCAGGTTGGGGCACAGGGGGAGAGGCAGCGGTGCAAACCGGAGGCGGTGAACGGCCTTCGTCCCACCTTGTGGGGTGCTTGGCCATCATATGTCTGCGCATGCTGGTGGTGGTGAGGCTGGTGGTGGTGGCTCCCCGGCTGATCTTGGCGCGACAAAGGTTGCACGCCACTGTTCGTCGGTCGTCTGCACTCAGTGAAAAACTGCCAGACCTTTGAGCACCTCGGCCTCTGCAGGGTGGCATGGCGCGAGGGGGCGCTTTGGGAAACAGTTGTTGGATTATTCGGTCTGGCCCTGCCTCTATCCCTGGACACCGCACTGCCTCTTGCAACCTGCCCTGCTGCTGCCCTTGCCTCCCCCTCTGAAGACCTGTCCTCAGTAGGCGTAGCAAACCAGGTGGGGTCAGTCACCTCATTGTCCTGCTGCTCTTCCTCTGAATCCTCTGTGCGCTCCTCCCTCGGACTTACTCCAATTAGTACTACCTGAGTGATAGACAACTGTGTCCCATCGTCATCATCCTCCTCACCCACTGTAAGGTCTTGAGACAGTTGCCGGAAGTCCCCAGCCTCATCCCCCGGACCCCAGGAACTTTCCAATGGTTGGGCATCAGTCACGATAAACTCCTCTGGTGGGAGAGGAACCACTGCTGCCCAATCTGAGCAGGGGCCCGAGAACAGTTCCTGGGAGTCTGCCCGCTCCTCAGAATGTCTCATTTTCATGGAGTGAGGAGGCTGGGAGGAAGGAGGAGCAGCAGCCAGAGGATTCTGAGTTGCAGCAGTGGACGGCGCAGAACTGTGGGTGGACGATAGGTTGCTGGAAGCACTTTCTGCCATCCACGACAGGACCTGCTCACACTGCTCATTTTCTAATAAAGGTCTACCGCGTGGACCCATTAAATGTGCGATGAATGTGGGGACGCCAGAAACGTGCCTCTCTCCTAATCCCGCAGCAGTCGGCTGCGATACACCTGGATCAGGAGCTCGGCCTGTGCCCACACCCGGACTAGGGCCTCCGCGTCCTCGGCCGCGCCCACGTCCTCTAGGCCTACCCCTACCCCTCAGCATGCTGTATTACCAGTAATGCAGAAACAGAACGCTGTAATTAAATGTGCCGCTTATTGGCCTGTGGTTGGAGGCTGACTTCGCTTATGGAACGATAGGAAATAATTTGGCGCAAGCCTGCTGTAACACTTAGCTGGCTGCGTATGATTTAGTAGAAGTACTACACCCAGCACACACAGACCCAGAACACTGAGCACAGTGACAGGCAGGCCAAATAGACTTTTTGCCCTATTTTTTTAGAAAAGGCCCACTGCCTATATTCAATCAATAATGTGTCTTCTGTCCCTGCCTCCACACTTCTGTCCCTGGACTATGTCACAGAACTGCAGAGTGTTGCACTGTTAACTGCAACACAGCGGTGATTTCAGAGCCCAGACAGAGCCAGGAAATAATTTGGCGCAAGCCTGCTGTAACACTTAGCTGGCTGCGTATGATTTTGTAGAACTACTACCCCCAGCACACACAGACCCAGAACACTGAGCACAGTGACAGGCAGGCCAAATAGATTTTTTGCCGTATTTTTTTAGAAAAGGCCCACTGCCTATATTCAATCAATAATGTGTCTTCTGTCCCTGCCTCCACACTTCTGTCCCTGGAGTATTACTGCAGGGCGCAATGCTCTGCACGGCCGATATACAAAAAAAAAAAATGTGCAACACTGCAAAAAGCAGCCTCCACAGTACTGCACACGGTTAGATGTGGCCCTAAGAAGGACCATTGGGGTTCTTGAAGCCTAAAATACTCCTAACGCTCTCCCTGCCTAAGCACTTCTGTCCCTGGAGTTTTACTGCAGGGCGCAATGCTCTGCACGGCCGATATACCAAAAAAAAAAAAAAAGTGCAACACTGCAAAAAGCAGCCTCCACAGTACTGCACACGGTTAGATGTGGCCCTAAGAAGGACCGTTGGGGTTCTTGAAGCCTACACTAACTCCTAACACTCTCCCTATAGCAGCTCCAACACGATAGCACTTTCCCTCAGCTATGTCGGAATGCATCTGTGGCGAGCCGCGGGAGGGGCTGATTTTTATACTCGGGTGACACCTGATCTGCCCAGCCACTCACTGCAGGGGGGTGGTATAGGGCTTGAACGTCACAGGGGGAAGTTGTAATGCCTTCCCTGTCTTTCAATTGGCCAGAAAAGCACGCTAACGTCTCAGAGATGAAAGTGAAAGTAACCCGAACATCGCGTGGTGCTCGTTACGAGTAACGAGCATCTCGAACACGCTAATACTCGAACGAGTATCAAGCTCGGACGAGTACGTTCGCTCATCTCTAATCCTGTGTAAACATCATTTGCAAAGTTCAGTCTTTGCAATAAAAACCTTTCCTGCCGCCGACTGCAGCTCTGATCGTGAACTCCTTGCAGCTAAGATCAAGATGAAATGCCGTAGCATTAAGATAGAGGCTCCATTGAGAAAATTTGACATCTCTAAAATCCCCCAATCATACACTATTTAGGTAGCAAACAGATTTGAACTACTGGACACAACAGAGACGCATCCAGAGGAACTACGGCATGATATACAGTCCACAGTTATGAAAACAGCCAATATGCATCTCCTTTATAAGAAGCAGGAAAAACGATGCTATTGGTTGTCCAAGCAAACCATCAGAATACCCAATAAAAGAAAAGCAGCAAAGGCGGCCGACAACAAAGACAAAGTTCAGCAACTGAATGCAGATTTTCAGTGAGTGGCAAAGGAAGACAAGGAAATGGAGTGGAATAAGCGTTGCAAACAACAGGAAGCAAAGGCCTATTCTCACAAGTCAAGATGGCCCGAAAACCTTTCATGGCACGCAACAACACAATCAAAGGCAAAATATGGGAAGGAGCTGAATGACCAATAGAGTTTCAAGGATGGGTGGAGGGAATACCCAGAAGAACTATATGCCTACAACCACATAGCTGGACCATTGCATGAGGGGCAGCCTGTGGACTTGGAGCCTCCATTATGGAGTCAGGAGCGGTTATGGCAATATAACAACTGGCCAACAATAAAGCTCCGGCATAGATAACATACTAGCAGAGCTATTGCTGCCAGTACCAGTGAAAGCCATCACAGCACCGTGCCAGGCAGTATGGGCATCCACACAATGGCAACAGGACTGGAAAAGATTTGTCTGTATCCCTCTACCAAAGAAAGGCAACTCTCAGAATTTCTCCAACTACCGAACAATAGTCCTCACTTCGCATGCAAGCAAGATCCTTCTCAAGATTACACAGGACAGACTGAGGTCAGTAGTTAAAGCGGTGCTCCCTGATACGCAGGCAAGATTCCCAGCGAAGACGCAACACCCGCCACCATATTGCAAACCTGCGATGGACAATGGAAAAAGCTCGAGAATACAAAAAGAATATCTACATGTGCTTCATCGACCACATCAAGGCCTTTGACTGCGTCGATCTTGACGAGCTATGACGACCCTAAACGAGCTGGGCGTATCGGCACATCTAGTCAAGCTGATAGTATCACTTTATTCCAATCAAGAAGCCGCTGTGAGAACACAGTATGGGGACACAGATTGGTTTGGGATCGGCAAAGGCATCAGACACCGCTGCATCCTCTCAGCCTTCTTATTTAACCTGTATCTGATACTCTGGCCTACCACTGAGGCCAGTAGCTTCTATCTCTCTATCTGACTTTTACTAAGCTTTGCTTGAATGCTTGAGATGGGGTACGTTCCCATAACAGATTCATTTGAGTGTTTGCTGGATTAGTGTGAACTACTTAGTGGAGGATTCCTGGTCTAAGATTATCAGACACAGGGATAACCTCATTTCTATCCTGGTCTCGTAGCATCCTATGCATAATCAAGATAGGGATTGATTAGCCTTACAGGCAATCAATGTGGTGGTCAACCAATGTAAACCCCACATTAGGGCTCGGATTGAGCGACACCTCACTTAATTATAGCTCCCTTGGCTATTAAGACAACACGACACCAAGTGAATTGTGATGCATGATCTATGAGCATAGAAAGTTGATGGAGTGAAAGGATTCAAACAGACTGGTGATAAATCTAAATTAAGGTTTCATACTTTGTATTCATATTCTAACTCCAATATAAGGTTATAAATTTCACTTCCTGATGATCCGCCTCAAGGGCGAAGAAACACATCGAAGTTTCACAAAACCGAATTGGATACACATGTACTTACCTTGGTAACTCAATAAAAGTTAAAAACGAAACACCGATATCAATCCTCATGAGACCAGTGCATGAACACACTAATTGGAAGCTATAAATGAGATAGGCACCATCAAGCTTCATAGAGAAGTAGTAAAAGTGTGTTTTATACTCATCCAAATCTTTTACAACCAGTGGAGCTACGTTAACCACCATCTCTGGTATATAACGCAGCAACAAGTAGCACCACTGATGAGGTTCCCCCATTGATCCTATGTGTTAAGGAGTAACCTGGTCATTGCTTAGTCCCCAAAAGGGCTTTATTTATATGTTGTTTGTTTTGTTGTGTGCCCCTTTGTGGCGGCATTTTAATACTTTGAAATAAAATTTCGTTTTAATGTAAAAATAGTCTATACTGTGAAAGGCAACCCGTATGGGAAGTGATCATATGGAAAATGGACTGAGACTAATTGGAAATTGGGGTGAAAATAGATGGCAGAAACATCTACAATCTCTATTCTGCGGATGACACAACTCTGCCTGCAGAAGCAGAAGCCGGTCTAAAGCCGCTGATATGGAGTCCATAGAATGTGTGCGAAACTTCATCTTCCTTGACTCAAAAATTGACCAGGCTGGAGAATCTATGCCAGAGATAAAAATTAGGGGGTTTTAACTGAGTGGCATGGTGTATAACTAAGGTAACCCTCTGATAGTATAACTCATTATGCATTGAAGTTTGGATAGAGGTTACATATGTGTCTTGCAGGCTCTCATGTTACTACTTAGAGCCTCAATGGCAGGATGTGAGACACTGACTATTTCCTGCCATAGTATTTGTAGGGATCTCTGACTTTTATCTACATAGGGAGGAATACGTTTGTGTGTCTAAGACAAATATGTGTTTTTAGTATCACCAGATATTTATTTGCATGCATGCATATATGCTCTGTTATTTCCCTTAAGTGGGTAGTATTTTAATTGTTTTTATATTGTAGGTGTGTTTTTCTCCTTTTTTCTTATGACTGTTTATATATACACAATAAAAAATACAATTTTAGTGAGTTTTTTCTCAAGTGTATTCATAAAGGAAAAAGAAATGTCACACGAGGAATAAAACGGACCCCCTGCTACATACTGTCACAGAGGTGAGGAAAAAGAAAAAAAACACATTATTCACTGAAAAAGCCAAAAATACAATACCTGAAGGTCTGCAAAGCAGACACGGTCGCCATAGGCACGATCGCCATAAGGCAGGCACAATCGCCACCGGCACAATCGCCGTAGGGCAGGCGCAATGGCCTTAAGCCCTAAAGATATGCAGTCAGCCAGACAATAATGTGGAGGAGCAGCTTGTTCCTGGCAGGCTAATATGCAGTCACCCACTCAACCCAGCCCAGATTGGGGAGGAGTGACTGCATATACTAATAGCCTGCACTCCTCCCCAATCTGGGCTGGGTTGAGTGGGTGACTGCATATTAGCCTGCCAGGAACAAGCTGCTCCTCCACACATTATTGTCTGGCTGACTACATATCTTCAGGGCTTAAGGCCATTGCGCCTGCCCTACGGCGATTGTGCCTGCCTTATGGCGATCGTGCCTATGGTGACCGTGTCTGCTTTGCAGAACTTCAGGTATTGTATTTTTGGCTTTTTCAGTGAATAATGTGTTTTTTTTCTTTTTCCTCACCTCTGTGATTTTATGTACTTTATTGTGAGTTAGCGTAGGTACTGACGGAAGCGGTGTGACCTCAACGCGGTCCGTCAGCCTATGCGCTTTGGCCAAAATGCAGTACCAACACCCGCATTTCATTGGTATGCATTAGTATTTTTGTATGTAGTTTGCTAGTTGGTGGGGGAGCCCAAGATGTCAGCCAGTGTGGCCCACCTTGGAGATACAGGGCAACCCGCTGTCATATCAGCCAGGGTTGATATCCTGTATGGTGGGTCACCACCCATCTATGGCTGACATCTTTGGTATCGTTCACATGTGCAGGCTATTAGTATATGCAGTCACTCCTCCCCAATCTGGGCTGGGTTGAGTGGGTGACTGCATATTAGCCTGCCAGGAACAAGCTGCTCCTCCACACATTATTGTCTGGCTGACTGCATATCTTCAGGGCTTAAGGCCATTGCGCCTGCCCTACGGCGATTGTGCCGGTGGCGATTGTGCCTGCCTTATGGCGATCGTGCCTATGGCGACCGTGCCTGCTTTGCAGACCTTCAGGTATTGTATTTTTGGCTTTTTCAGTGAATAACCTGCTACATACTGCATGCCTAACACAGGAGGAAGTGCAAAACTGGTTAAAGAGGATTAAAATCGATAAAATGCCAAGTCCAGATAGAATACCCAAGGGTACCAAGGGAACTAAGTGATGTGATAGCTAGGCCACTATTTATTATATTTACGGACACTATTGAGACCGGGGTTGTACCACTGGACTGGCGCATTGCCAACGTGGTTCCAATATACAAAAAGGGGTCTAAAAGAGAGCCTGGTAACTACAGGCCGATCGATCATGTCAGACCAATCTGATCAGCTTCTATGATGAAGTAAGCTCTAGGCTGGACCTGGGAGAGTCTATTGATCTCTTATATCTGGACTTCTCTAAAGCCTTTGACACCGTGCTACATAATAGGCTGATATATAAGATGAGAAGCTCGGATTGGGTGAAAACGTGTGTATCTGGGTAAAGAACTGGCTCAGAGATAGAAAGCAGAGGGGGGGAGGGGCGTGGCCAGGCATGAAGGAGTGAGGGCGCACAAACCAGAGCTCCGCTGCCGCCGACATTAAAACCCGAGGACACAGCATACCTTAAGCCAGGGATGAGATGGTGAAGGTGGGAAGAAAGAAAGGAGACCTGCCGCCGAAGAACAGGACCCCGATCAGCAAGTTCCTGCACTCCCAGAGCACCGCAGAAGCCGAGAAACAGCTCCCCAACATGGCGCCGACCAAACACGTGGAGCTGGCGCTGCAATATGCCGGAGGCGCGGGAGCTCCGCTTCCCCGCCGGGAACCGAAAGTACAGCCATATCGGCAGAACGAGGGGGACAAGGTAGGAGATATGGGCACACGAGCAGACTTGCCTGCCTCCACAGCCCCTCCAGCCTTAGCTACAGCCGGATACACGACATGCAGCCCTGCCTGTGAACAGCCAGCAGCCCCAGATGGGAGACAGAGAGCACCCTCAACCCACATCCCTGAGCCTCTGAAAAGCACTCCCTCTCCCACCCAGCCTCCTGACACTAAAGAAGGGGGAAACTCAGGGCAAAACGCCATAATTAATCAGGCAACAGAAGCAGCCATAAGGGGTAACCGAAGTCCCCAGGGGAAGACAAGAAGGGAATCCTTCACGGTACCACACACAGGAAGGCAGAAAGATCTCAGGGCCAACAATTATGAGCCCTCTGGAAGGTCTCACACACCCATCCCCCACCCTGCAGCTTCATCAGAGAAGAAGGCAGGTAACGCCATACAAACACCAGACCCCAAAACCACTCTGATGCCAGACACGAGGTCCGAGGCAGACCCCATGGAACCACCGCTAGATGACTCCCAAACCCTCCACGCACTATGGATCATGGTCCGTGCATTACCCACCAAGGGGGATTTCAGAATATGTCCCTCCAGAAGCTCTACATGACTATGTGACAGCTATCTTCAATAGGTTGCTACAACGGCCAGAAGACAGGATAATAGAACTGGACAGAGTTCACCGTGTCCTGGGCGGGAGGACACGAAATCAAAATTTTCCAAGGGACGTTATATGTCGCGTCCACTTCTATAGACAAAAAGAAGACATTCAGAGACTGGCATGGGAACAAGGCTCAGTGAACTTTAAAGGTATGAACATCACAATACTACCCGACGTCTCTAGACTAACCCTTAATAGCCGGAGGTTGATAAGCCCACTACTGGATGCAGCACGTAAAGCCGAAGCAACCTACAAATGGGGACACCCATTCCACCTAATCTTACGTAAAAGAGGCCGACTCTTCACAGTTAGAACACCAGAGGACCTGGAGGGGGCGTTCTTATTCCTGGGTGTTCCTACGGTCCATGTCCCGGATTGGACGGCCCCGATGGACACTAGTCCTACCAACATGTGATATAAACGGAACTTTATAAGAGCATGACGGCCCGTTCTTCAACCTCCCCGGAGGATCCACGGAACCGAGACCCCGCATCTCTTCCCTCGTAACAAAAGGACTATCCTCGACCTATGATGAACACTCCAGACGCGGCTTGTGGTTCACTAGAATTATATAGCAGGAGCCCGAAGACAACGACACGCCGAAAGAAGACTGATAGACTCTGGTTTGCATAACTCTCCTGCTCTCTCTGTGCACGGAGACAACCTCACCCACCCAGTGCACTCCCACGTTTCCCCAAGTAGGGTATCAGGGGCCCTGGTACCACCCTCCGTTGACAGGGGCCCAGGCCCTCTGATTAAAAGTTTGTAGTAATAAGTTGCTAGCATCTAAGTTAGCTAAGTTTGTTGTTCCCCCAGTCCACCCCCCCTAGTGTGTCTGTTGCCCCATAAGGGCGCCTTTTCCGCTACACCTACCCCCATCTTCCGGGATCCTCCCAACCCCCCGTCCCTCTCCCCCCCCCTTTTTTTTCTCCTCTCCTTCTCTCTTCTCTCCCTCTCTCTCTCCTTTCTTTCCCCCCTCCCTCTTCTCCTCGCTCCTATTATGAGAGTTAAAATTTCTAAGTGCAACACCAATCAGGCCCACCCCACTTGCCCCGTTGCCGGCCGTAAGAAGAGACACCACACACAGGAGTCTGGTCTAGCTCCTCACACGGGAGAAAAAACTGCGCACTTTATTACAGATTACATGAGATCTTATACCCTCTGCCCTCTCACCACTAGGGGGTGATGGGCTCATAACCATATATGGGCAGTCCGGATTTGCGGACTGAGACAGTGAAAATCATATAACAGTCATGTACATTTGAACATCTTGATATGGGCTTCTGGGAAAACAGCCAAGTACATGCGTCCTTGCGTCTGGTTCAGTATCTTCTCTGAATTTCTAGAACATCTTCTTGCAAAGCCTTGGCATATCTGATTTAAGGCGACGTATTAAGTTTTTTATAGAGTTAGTACAAATGAGAATAAAGTTAGTATACATAAAAAGAAAGGCATATAACTATATCTATATAAATGTATATATTCCAGTGTTTTCTTTTCTACCTACAAGGATATATATGTATCCCTCTCAAACCCCCCTAAAAAACTTAATATGGAGATCAAGCATCAGACCTTGCACTCTTCCTCGGTCGTCTCTCCCTTGCGTCAGGGTTTCTCCACTGCCCGTAAGTCCCTATTCCTAAAAGGGAGGGATCCCTACCTCACCTCAGAAGGAGGCCATGGATTCCCTGGGCTTATTTCTGGGCATCCATACCCTCTATCTGTACAAGTTAACACCCCGCAGGGTGTGCCCTCGCCGGAACCTAAGGTCTTCTGCACTTTCCCTAGGCAAATGGGAAGTCCACTGACAGTCCATCTTATGAGACTGAGGCAGACACAGTACTAGTCCATCTCTCCATTCTTCTGGTAACGTATCTGGTTGGCATTATCGGAACTGGCTCTTCATCTTTTTCAAACAAGGGAAATTTTTGGTCACATTAAAGGGATAATACACAAACAGGAAATTACATACCCCACCTCTTTCTGCTAAAACCATATCCACGGCCACTCTATTTTGGAACGCCATGGTTGCAGTGGGCCCTAACTGGTCAATTAACCCTTGTAAAGCATCTCTAGTGTAGTTTACAAACCTCTGCTGATTGTAAAAGATATAATTCATCTAATCTACATTATTATTAACAGTGACAATAACAAATAAGGACTCAAAACCTGCTTTAACCTGATCTCTAGAATTAAATTAATCTGGCACCCCCCTTGGCACTCCTATTGCATCTACATATACATGTGGATCAAAGTTACCACCTGGAGCGTCAATGTCTCTCTTAGCACGATGCGGTGTTAGATTCTCACCCTCAGTGTAGGCTTCATATTGCACATTTGATTGTATTAATTTGTTCTGAAACAGGGGGCTAGTGTACAGTAGTCAAAGGTGTGTTAGAGGAATTGTACCACATTATAGCATGTAAAGGATATGCAGGATCATTAGTTTTTTTCAGTGCGAAGTGTGGATCCAAGTGGGCTTTCCTTCGAGCTTGACTGCAGTTGGGGTGGTGAACAACATCTGGTAAGGACATTCAAACCGGGTTTCTCGCTCGAACTTTTTACATAGACCCTGTCACCTGGTTTCAGATTGTGACACTCATCTGTAGGACCTGGGATAAAAGCAGAGACTACAGAATACATTATTGACAATTCCTTGGAGAGGCCCATGACAAAATTAACAAGAAAATCATTCCCCAAACTCAGCTACTGTGGCATGTATCCTCCTGGAAAAAAGAAACTAATGGAAAGACACTCAATTCAAAATTTTACCATTTTCTTCATTGCCTTTTGTATCTACTTTCCCACTACTCCGCGGATGGTAGGGTGGGTGAAAAGCCTAGAATATACCCAAAACAGACATGATGTGTTGCATTATTATACCTGTGAAGTGTGTACCTTTGTTTGACTCAATCACTTCCGGTACCCCATATCTGCGGATTACCTCATTCATGAGCTTCTGTGCGGTTACCTGCTTATTTACTTTGGTAACAGAGTAGGTCTCCAACCTGAAAAGACATCAACAACAACCAGCACATTTTCATGCTTCCCAACAAGTAGGAGCAGAGTGTAGCCAATTTGCAATCCCTGAAATGGGTAGAGTGGTCTAGGCAAGTGTGATGTGGCAAATTTACTTCTGCCCTGTTGCTTACGGCAAAGATCATGCAAAATTGGACAAATGATGCAGCAGCTACAGAAAACCCAGGAGCCACCCGTCCTTGTTCAAGCATAGACATCATTGCTGCTTTAAGAGGTGCTTCTTTCCGTGCATCAGCTGGGCCATTATGAGGCACAGGGACTATGGTAAGCAAGTTCTGTTGACTGTTCACCATACGCCGTCCCTTTTTAGTCCATTTGTAGTTTTAGTCAAAGTCCAAAGTTATAATCAAAGTCCAAGATTTTTATCAAAGTCCAAGTGTAGTCAAAGTCCAAAATTATTGTCAAATTCTTCTTTTCTTCTTTCTTCCACGGCTTGAGGGCCGCTGCTTTTGCTGTGTGGCCTGTGATGGCGTTGCCTCTTGCTTCTCCGGTGTAGGAATTGGTGTGAGCTTTCCACTTTGTCAGGTAGAAGTAGGGTCTCCATGAGACTGCACCGCTGCAACATTCTTAATTGGCTGTCCTGCTGTGGTAAAAAACTGGCTGGCCTTCCATGTTGGGCCGTAATCATGAGCTATGCCAAATGCATACCGGGAGTCAGTGTAAATGTTTGCCGTCTTACCTTCCTCCACTCTACACGCCTCCGTGAGTGCTTTTAGTTCCGCTTCTTGTACTGCGACATGCGGAGACATTCTGCTTTTTGGGACATCTTGTTGTGTAACCACCGTATATCCAGTGTGGAGTCGTCAATCACCCTGGGTACCATCTATAAAAAGCAACTCAAAATATGCATTATTAACAAGGGCTTTCAGTAACTTTTTAAACTTAAATTTTCTTGTTGCATCAATGCTAGACAATCAGGCTGGTATTCTATTTCAAAAAGATCAGAATCTTGTTGCAAAAAATAAAAAATTAAAAAATGACTTGCAAAAAATTTAAAAATGGCTGATTTGCAATACCTAAAATGGCTGATTTGCAATACCTAAAATGGCTGACTTGCAATACCTAAATCACCTATGCCTTCTCCTCCCCCCCTTTAAACCAGGGTACGCAATTGGAACAATAGTAGCCGGGTTTAAGTTATTACCACATTGTAAAAAGATTTGATGGATGCAGATAAGGCCTGTAAAATGTTAGCACCAATAACAGAGACATGAGTTACATCGGGGAAGAATAATCTACAAAACATCTATTCATATTTGAAATGTGATATCCCTTTAAGTGAATTCATTATTAGTCTGTTCCTGCCTGCAATTTCTTATCAAAATCTGAGACAGGAGAAAAAAAACAAAACAAAAAAAAACTAGCTGCTCAAAATCCTCACCCCCTCCCTTGTGGACAAGAGGGATGAAACATTACTACGTACTATTACATCATCTAGCTCTACCCCTTCAATATTGGCTCATTGCGTCCGTCTTCTCAACTCCATTTCAGCTTAACCGTCTAAGCATCCACATCACACATTCCACCACAGCTTCAACACGGGTCACTAACTCTCATCCATCCATGCTCTCAAGTCTGCTCCGTCACCCCCCTTTAAAGGTGTACCAGTCCATGCAGATGCACGGACAAAAAAAAAAGTTTGACAAACATACATCATCAGTTGAAAAACACCGAGGTGAGTGCTATTATTTTTATAAAGTACATAATTCTATTGAGATGAGATTGTGAATGAGCGCTATTTATGACAAATTATGTGAAAAAGTTTGCTGAGTGACTGAGACATTCTATATTTCTTATCTACTGAAGCTATTATATGCTGTATTAAACACTGAAGTATTTAGTTTCTCTGGGTATGTTTCAACCCCCCTTGTGACCCTGAGCTCAGAGTGAATCTGAAAGCCCCCACCTTTTCAAAACAAATCTCTTATCTCTCCGCGACTATGAAACACATACTGAATAATTTTGAGCTCAAACTATTGAAAAAACATTTTGAAATCATAATTAACACATATCCTGGGACCTTGCAACATTCATTTTCAACCCCTGTATAAGTAAGAATATACATTAGAAATTACTATATTTCCCTGCCTACTAAGACAGTATAACTAATTAAATTCATTTCAATTCATTGCAAGCAAGCCAAGATATTAACCAAGGATGTTATTACATTTTCTCTCTCGCTGTTATCTTCCTGACCTTGGAGACTAAACACAAGCTCACAGCTACATGTCAACAAAAACTCTTCTCCCCTACAAGCAAGCTGTTAACTATTTGCACATACAGTATATATATATACACATATATATCCACCTAGTATGGATTATACATATTATCTATTATCTATCTTGTATTATACACATTTCCATCTCTTTCTTTGCCAACAAATCACGTGCATTGTAACTTACTTATCGACTTTCTTGTTACTTCATCACTTTTCTCCCTACCTAACTGCCAATATAACCTTCAATAGACACTCTCCTGACGCCCTCTTGATCACTTACTGTACTTTTCAACATTTCACTTACGGATACTTTCTTAAACAAATAATGTGTACATAGTTTCTCTGACTGTCTCTCTCTCTTTAGCAAACCTTGGTCTTCCAAGGCACCTCTCGGTCCTAAAGACCTCCTCCCAGACACCATTTTGTAATCTACCGTGCGGGTCGGTGTCACACATTTTCATTAGATTTTTCTTACATTCTACAAATTCATCCACACGGCGGCAGCCCTTGAGGGGCTCTGTCTTCTTTAATAAGATCTTACGCATATTACAACAAAAAAAAATAAAAAAATAACACGCTCCATAGAATGCATCCCTCTTAATTCTCAAATTGTCAGCCCCTTATATACCGGCAGACAACCAAGGGTCCCTTCTCCTTATGGAACCAGCCGCATAAAATGCATCTCTCTGAAATCAAATCGCTAGCCCCATATATAAGGCAAACCGACCGAGAGTCCCTTTTTTATGAGGCCTTATCTCACAAAATGCATCCCTCTCTGCTAAACCATTAACAACTAACTAAACTAACCTGAGGGTCCCTTCTCTTGTGAGATCAAATGAAAAGTAAGAGAAAAAAAACTTCTGCAGATACAACAAACAATCAAACAATCTCCACTATCGCTAAAACGCCATGGACTTCAACAACAAATAAACTACAGACTAGTTTCTGGGTGAGCCATTGGTGCGCATATCACGGTCAGTGGTCCATGACGGCAAACCCGGAGCCCACACGAGTTACCGTGTAGAACTCTTAACCCAACCCGTCCGGTCACAAACCACAGATAGTCAGTCCTGCTGCAAGACTCGCAGTGTATAACACAACATAAATATATGTTTGTCTTACCTGGAGTTCTAAGTGAGTTGATCAGGCTCGGTTTGCAGTAGGACGGTTTCTCAGTAGCGTGGATCCGGGTGAATTGCGCTGTAAGCTCCGATTTTACCGCCGCACGTTCGGGCGCCATTTATGAGAGTTAAAATTTCTAAGTGCAACACCAATCAGGCCCACCCCACTTGCCCCGTTGCCGGCCGTAAGAAGAGACACCACACACAGGAGTCTGGTCTAGCTCCTCACACGGGAGAAAAAACTGCGCACTTTATTACAGATTACATGAGATCTTATACCCTCTGCCCTCTCACCACTAGGGGGTGATGGGCTCATAACCATATATGGGCAGTCCGGATTTGCGGACTGAGACAGTGAAAATCATATAACAGTCATGTACATTTGAACATCTTGATATGGGCTTCTGGGAAAACAGCCAAGTACATGCGTCCTTGCGTCTGGTTCGGTATCTTCTCTGAATTTCTAGAACATCTTCTTGCAAAGCCTTGGCATATCTGATTTAAGGCGACGTATTAAGTTTTTTATAGAGTTAGTACAAATGAGAATAAAGTTAGTATACATAAAAAGAAAGGCATATAACTATATCTATATAAATGTATATATTCCAGTGTTTTCTTTTCTACCTACAAGGATATATATGTATCCCTCTCACTATCATTTGCCGCACAACCTACTCTACAAGGACTGTACACCATACTCATTATGCCAACTGTATCTAGTAACCTAACGATTGTTTCCATCAATGCGCAGGGTTTGAACATTCCTGAAAAAAGGTCCTCCATCCTCCATCTCCTCTGGAAAAAAAGAGCACAAGTGGCCTTCGTCCAGGAGACCCATTTCTGCACGAACGCCCACCCCAGATTCTCCAATGCCAGGTTCCCACACGCCTACCACAGTACGAACATAGAAACCAAGTCCAAAGGGGTCTCAATCCTTATCGCCAGCTCTATCCCTTGGGAACACGGGGAGACCCGAAGCGACCCAGGAGGTAGATATATTTTCCTAAAAGGTAAGCTTGCCAACACACCAGTTACACTTGCAGCAGTCTACTTCCCCAACTCCAACCAGGTGCCCTTTCTAGAAAGGACACTGGAGGACCTGGAGGAATTTAAAGAGGGCACCCTTATACTAGGCGGGGATTTTAACATTACACTGGACCCAAACGCCGACACCTCCAAAGGCAATGACAGTATATCACTTTCCACACACCGAAGGATCAGGAAAAATCTACATAACCACCAATTAGTAGATGTATGGAGAATCTTAAATCCCACTACCAAGGACTACACCTTCTTCTCTCCACCTCACAATACATACTCAAGGATTGATTATTTCTTACTCCAACACTCATCCCTACCCGCCCTGATCACCGCAAAAATAGATAACATCACCTTTTCGGATCATGCATTAATCACTCTAGAGATAAAACTACCCTCCTTATACAAAAAAGAATGGAATTGGCGACTTAACGAGTCCCTCCTCCACGACCAGGTAACCTCAGATGAAATTCAGAGAGCCTTAGGCGAGTATTTTGAACATAACCAAACTCCAGACGTAGACCCGTTGACAATCTGGGAAGCACACAAATGTGTTATCAGGGGTTTGTGTATTAGCCTAGGATCCCGCATCAAAAAAGAACGTGGAGAATATCTCCGGGGGTTACTCGCGAATATACAAACTCTGGAAATAGCCCATAAGTCAGCACAGGACGGCCCGGAGGGGACAGAACTAAAATTGCTCAGGGAAAAAGTACGCACGGCCTGCTTGGGCAAAGCAAAGGCGAACTTAACAAACTGTAGACGCCATCTCTACGAATCCGGGAACAAACCCAGTCGCACACTAGCACGGGCGATTCGCTCGGCCAGAGCTAAAGCCTACGTTCCACAAATCAACACCCCAAAAGGCCAACCCTTACACACCCCCCAACAGATAGCGGAAGCATTCCGAGAGTATTACCAGGCCTTGTATAACTTATCACCATTACAATCAGAACAAGACAGAGAACGACGGAGGGCGGCCATAAAAGACTACCTTCAGAGATCAAACCTAAGTAGACTCCCACAGGAAGCAATCGATGCCATGGAGGCCCCAATTACTCAGAACGAGTTAGCAGTGGCTATCTCAAAATCCCATACAGGAAAAGCACCGGGCCCGGATGGGTTAACGCTCATATATTACAAAAAATATGCAGATATATTATCCCCCCACTTCACACGGGCCTTTAACTCCATAACGTCCGGAAGCACACTACCTAGAGACACACTGAAGGCACACATCACGGTAATCCCAAAGGAAGGCAAGGACCCAGCCCAATGTCAAAGTTACCGCCCTATTTCCTTATTGAATGTAGACTTGAAACTGTTCTCAAAAATTCTAGCGGACAGGATCTCCCCCCGCCTACAATCCATAATCCATAAAGACCAAGTGGGCTTCGTGCCACTTAGAGAGGCTAAAGACAACAAACGAAGGCCATAAACCTGATACACTCTGCACAAAAACAATCTCTACCGGTCTGCTTATTGTCCACAGATGCGGACAAAGCATTTGACAGGGTAGAGTGGGATTTTCTGTTTGCCACTATGACCCACATGGGAATAGGCCCCAATATGCCACAATGGCTGACAGGACTATACTCACGTCCAAAGGCCGCAGTCAGAGTAAACGGGCAGCTCTCAACTCCCTTCTCTATAACAAATGGCACACGGCAAGGCTGCCCGCTCTCCCCTTTGATCTTCATATTATGCCTCGAGCCACTACTGAGACACATCTGCCTAAACCCAAACATACAGGGAATCCCACTTGGAGATACGGAACCTAAGATCGCAGCTTACGCAGATGACCTATTATTCTTTATCTCTAACCCAAGAACAACCTTGCCGAATTTGCTTGCAGAAATAAAAACATATTCCACCCTATCTAATTTCCGGATTAACTACCACAAATCGGCGGCACTAAATATCTCCATTCCGCCATCCACAGTGAACGAATTTAAAGACGCCTTTCCATTCTCATGGGCAAGAGACCATATACACTACCTCGGCATTAACCTCACACCAGACACCGGAAATCTATACACAGCTAACTACCCCACACTCCTGAATAAAATCAGACAGGACACAAACACCTGGACCAAAGGTACCTTCTCATGGTTTGGCAGAGGAGCCATAACGAAAATGAACATACTCCCTAGAATGCTATATATGTTCCAGGCCCTCCCTATACAGGTTCCGAGGCAATTTCTCCAGAACTTACACTCTCTCATGATCAAATTCATATGGGCAGGGAAACCTCCCCGCATAGCAAGGAACACCCTGTCCAAGCCAAAAAAAGAGGGGGGAATGGGACTACCAAACTTCCTGAAATACTACCAAGCGGCACATCTGGTACGAATAGTTGACTGGCACAGACACTCGGACCTTAAGATATGGGTAGAAATAGAACAAACATTTGTACCAACGCCACTAAAAGCCCTACCGTGTACACAGGGACAAAAGTCAGCGGACTATATGAAACACCCCACAATCGGCCCAACAATAAGCATAATTAACAAAATAAGCAACAGCACAGACATTTCCCCTAAACCATCCCCCATGTTTCCAATCCTGGGCAATACGGCATTTCCGCCAGGCAATGAGAATAGAGCCTTCCGGAACTGGGCATTGGGAGGCAGATTCCGGGCGGAACACTTCCTCCAAGAAGGCCAATGGCTATCAGTAGACAAGCTAAGAGAAATAACAGAGCCGAACCAAATCCCACTATGGCAAGCAATCCAGTTGAGGCACTTCTTCCTGTCACTCGCTAGACCTAGCACATTCACAAGACCAAAAACACAATTTTAAACCATTTGCTGTGGAGAAGGACCCACCAGACACCCTATCCAGAATATACAACATACTCAATTCACAACACGAAAACTCGCCACTAGGATATAAAAAGAGGTGGGAGGAAGATCTCAAGATGACACTGACCCAGGAGGAAAAGGAGAAAATATTCACAATCACACACTTTTCCTCTATATCAAGTAAAATACAGGAATCGGGATACAAGGTCCTCTCTAGGTGGTACAGGGTGCCCTCCAGATTACACAAGAGATTCCCCTCGGTCTCCCCCTTGTGCTGGAGATGCGGAACGGAACAAGGGAACCTGCTGCATATTTTCTGGGAGTGTTCAGAGCTGACCAATTTCTGGGCGGAGGTATGGCGGATAACCTCCGAGTTCACACACTATCCGCTACCAAAAACACCAGCATTCTTCCTTCTGCATCACGGTGATATCCCTTTAGCTACGTACAAAAAATCTGTGGTATGCTTCCTAGTGGGCGCGGCAAGGTCCTGCATTCCGAGACTATGGAGACAAACTATCCCCCCCACGGTAGCAATGTGGCTGAATACCGTTAACCAGATCATGGAGGACCTTACAGCCACACTGAAAGGTACACAAGAAAAGTTCCGGAAAACATGGTACTACTGGATAGTTTCAGAATTCGGAGGAATTTAGATCCTTGATCAACCCATAAGGCAGGAGAAATCTCGTTTCCTCACTTTCCTCCTACTCTCTCTCTCTCGCTCTAGTTCCCCCCACCTAACCTCCCCCCCTCCCACCTTACCTCTCACCGCCCCCTTTATACCAATCAGACAGATCGCATCTATGTCCGTATCCCCAGTGTGTCTCGTCTAGTAGAAAAAAAAGAATACATAGGACACAGTAAGGACAGAATGTACAAAATAAACCAAAAGGGGGTACTAACCCCTCCCCCCTCCCCTTTTCCAATACCGCATATTTTACCATACAATAATACCAGGCAGAGAATAATAAAGGAAAACCACAGGTTGTAAGCAAAGTTAGAACAACCGAAAGTTTAATTGAATGTTGAAAGTAGAACTATGATATAAGAAAATTAAGAAAATAGTTTCACTGTTCTGTTGTCATGCTTAATGTTATGTAAACTGTTTATTTCAGAAGATAACTCACAAATGTATGACTAAGATGGTGATACATAAATAAAGAATTTAAAAAAAAAAAAGAAAGCAGAGGGGGGTAATAAATGGATCGTACTCTGATTGGACCACAGTCACTAGTGGGGGCCACAGGGCTCAGTATTGGGCCCCATTCTGTTCAATATATTTATCAATGACCTGATAGAGGGGCTGCACAGTAACATATCAGTATTTGCAGATGATACAGAATTATACAAGATAATTAATACAATGGAGGACAATGTGCGGCTACAAACGGACCGAGATAAGTCGGGGGCTTGGGGGGAAAAATGGTGAATGAAGTTCAGTGCTGATAAATGTAAGGTTCTGCACATGGGCAGAAGAACCAGATGTCACCAATATACACTAAATGGGGTACTGCCAGGGAAAAGACCCGGGGGTACTAGTGGACTGTAGACTAAACTGGAGTAACCAATGCCAGTCAGCTGCTGCAACAGTAATAAAGTCTTGGGGTGCATTAAAAGAGGTAAAGGGGCGAGGGACGAGAACATTATCCTCCCACTATATAAGGCACTTGTCAGGCCTCACATGGAATACTGCGTGGAAAGATGTTACAGCTAGAGATGAGCGAACGTACTCGTCCGAGCTTGATAGTCGTTCGAGTATTAGCGTGTTCGAGATGCTCGTTACTCGTGACGAGTACCACGCGATGTTCGAGTTACTTTCACTTTCATCTCTGAGACGTTAGCGCGCTTTTCTGGCCAATAGAAAGACAGGGAAAGCATTACAACTTCCCCCTGCGATGTTCAAGCCCTATACCACCCCCCTGCAGTGAGTGGCTGGCGAGATCAGGTGTCACCGGAGTATATAAGTCGGCCCCTCCCGCGGCTCGCCTCAGATGCATTCTGACAGAGATCAGGGAAAGTGCTGCTGGTGCCGGAGCTGCTATAGGGAGAGTGTTAGGAGTGATTTTAGGCTTCAAGAACCCCAACGGTCCTTCTTAGGGCCACATCTGACCGTGTGCAGTACTGTGGAGGCTGCTTTTAGCAGTGTTGCACATTTTTTTTTTTTTGTATATCGGCCGTGCAGAGCATTGCGTCCGCAGTCTGCAGTCATTGTACAGAGTATAGGGCCAGTACTGGGGAGGCAGGGAAAGAGATATTCAGGCTATATAGGCAGTGGGCTTTTTCCCAAAAATTGATCGCCATCATCCCGCCAGAGGGAAAGAGTATACATAATATTACACGCTGCCTACAGTATCTATCTGCTGGGGGTAGTAGTCCTCATTAATACGCAGCTAAGCGTTACAGCAGGCTTGCGCAAAATTGTTTCCTGGATCTGCTGTCTCTGTTACATGATCGCCGTCATCCCGCCAGAGGGAAAGAGTATACATAATATTATATGCTGCCTATAGTATCTATCTGCTGGGGGTAGTAGTTGTAATTAATACGCAGCTAAGCGTTACAGCAGGCTTGCGCAAAATTGTTTCCTGGATCTGCTGTCTCTGTTACATCAGCGCTGTCATCCCGCCAGAGGGAAGCAGTATACATAATATTATACGCTGCCTACAGTATCTGTCTGCTGTATCAGCTCAGCATTTAAAAAAAATAGAAGCAAAATACTTAAGGCCTACTACTGGCCTTTGGCCACTTGACTGCTTCTGCGCTGTGAATTCCACTAGCTCAGTCATACGCACCTACATCTCACTACAGGCGTGCGCAAAATTGTTTCCTGGCTCTGCTGTGCGTTTTCGTAAGGGAAGTCAGCCTCCAACCACAGGCCAATAAGTGGCACATTTAATTACAGCGTTCTGTTTCTGCACTACTGGTAATACAGCATGCTGAGGGGTAGGGGTAGGCCTAGAGGACGTGGACGCGGGCGAGGACGCGGAGGCCCAAGTCAGGGTGTGGACACAGGCCGAGCTCCTGATCCAGGTGTATCGCAGCCGACTGCTGCGGGATTAGGAGAGAGGCACGTTTCTGGCGTCCCCACATTCATCTCACAATTAATGGGTCCATGCGGTAGACCTTTATTAGAAAATGAGCAGTGTGAGCAGGTCCTGTCGTGGATGGCAGAAAGTGCATCCAGCAATCTATCGACCACCCAGAATTCTGCGCCGTCCACTGCTGCAACTCTGAATCCTCTGGCTGCTGCTCCTCCTTCCTCCCAGCCTCCTCACTCCATTACAATGACACATTCTGAGGAGCAGGCAGACTCCCAGGAACTGTTCTCGGGCCCCTGCCCAGAATGGCCAGCAATGGTTCCTCTCCCACCAGAGGAGTTTGTCGTGACCGATGCCCAACCTTTGGAAAGTTCCCGGGGTCCGGGGGATGAGGCTGGGGACTTCCGGCAACTGTCTCAAGAGCTTTCAGTGGGTGAGGAGGACGATGACGATGAGACACAGTTGTCTATCACTCAGGTAGTAGTAATTGGAGTAAGTCCGAGGGAGGAGCGCACAGAGGATTCGGAGGAAGAGCAGCAGGACGATGAGGTGACTGACCCCACCTGGTTTGCTACGCCTACTGAGGACAGGTCTTCAGAGGGGGAGGCAAGTGCAGCAGCAGGGCAGGTTGGAAGAGGCAGTGCGGTGGCCAGGGGTAGAGGCAGGGCCAGACCGAATAATCCACCAACTGTTTCCCAAAGCGCCCCCTCGCGCCATGCCACCCTGCAGAGGCCGAGGTGCTCAAAGGTCTGGCAGTTTTTCACTGAGAGTGCAGATGACCGATGAACAGTGGTGTGCAACCTTTGTCACGCCAAGATCAGCCGGGGAGCCACCACCACCAGACTCACCACCACCAGCATGCGCAGACATATGATGGCCAAGCACCCCACAAGGTGGGACGAAGGCCGTTCACCGCCTCCGGTTTGCACCACTGGCGGGCAGGGCCACTATATCTCCCTGACGGCACATTGGGTGAATTTAGTGGAGGCTGGGACAGAGTCAGAGCCTGGGACCGCTCACGTCCTACCCACCCCCAGAATTGCGGGCCACAGCTTGGTGGTGGTATCTGCGGCGGTGTATGCTTCCTCCACTCAACCACCCTCCTCCTCCTCCTCCTCCTCCTACGCAACCTCTGTCTCGCAATCAAGATGTGTCAGCAGCAGCACGTCGCCAGCAATCGGTGTCGCGCGTCGTGGCAGCACAGCGGTGGGCAAGCGTCAGCAGGCCGTGCTGAAACTACTCAGCTTAGGAGAGAAGAGGCACACGGCCCACGAACTGCTGCAGGGTCTGACAGAGCAGACCGACCGCTGGCTTGCGCCGCTGAGCCTCCAACCGGGCATGGTCGTGTGTGACAACGGCCGTAACCTGGTGGCGGCTCTGCAGCTCGGCAGCCTCACGCATGTGCCATGCCTGGCCACGTCTTTAATTTGGTGGTTCAGCGCTTTCTGAAAAGCTACCCACGCTTGTCAGACCTGCTCGTAAAGGTGCGCCGGCTCTGCGCACATTTCCGCAAGTCCCACACGGACGCTGCCACCCTGCACACCCTGCAACATCGGTTTAATCTGCCAGTGCACCGACTGCTGTGCGACCTGCCCACACGGTGGAACTCTACGCTCCACATGTTGGCCAGGCTCTATGAGCAGCGTAGAGCTATAGTGGAATACCAACTCCAACATGGGTGGCGCAGTGGGAGTCAGCCTCCTCAATTCTTTTCAGAAGAGTGGGCCTGGTTGGCAGACATCTGCCAGGTCCTTGGAAACTTTGAGGAGTCTACCCAGATGCTGAGCGGCGATGCTGCAATCATTATCGTCACCATTCCTCTGCTATGCCTCTTGAGAAGTTCCCTGCAAAGCATAAAGGCAGATGCTTTGCGCTCGGAAACGGAGGCGGGGGAAGACAGTATGTCGCTGGATAGTTAGAGCACCCTCATGTTTATATCTCAGCGCGTTGAGGAGGAGGAGGAGGGGAAGGAGCATGAGGAGGAGGGGGAAGAGACAGCTTGGCCCACTGCTGAGGGTACCCATGCTGCTTGCCTGTCATCCTTTCAGCGTGTATGGCCTGAGGAGGAGGAGGATCCTGAAAGTGATCTTCCTAGTGAGGACAGCCATGTGTTTCGTACACGTACCCTGGCACACATGGCTGACTTCATGTTAGGATGCCTTTCTCGTGACCCTCGCGTTACACGCATTCTGGCCACTACGGATTACTGGGTGTACACACTGCTCGACCCACGGTATAAGGAGAACCTTTCCACTCTCATACCCGAAGAGGAAAGGGGTTCGAGAGTGATGCTATACCACAGGACCCTGGCGGACAAGCTGATGGTAAAATTCCCATCCGACAGCGCTAGTGGCAGAAGGCGCAGTTCCGAGGGCCAGGTAGCAGGGGAGGCGTGGAGATCAGGCAGCATGTACAGCACAGGCAGGGGAACACTCTCTAAGGCCTTTGACAGCTTTCTGGCTCCCCAGTAAGACTGTGTCACCGCTCCCCAGTCACGGCTGAGTCGGCGGGAGCACTGTAAAAGGATGGTGAGGGAGTACGTAGCCGATCGCACGACCGTCCTCCGTGACGCCTCTGCCCCCTACAACTACTGGGTGTCGAAGCTGGACATGTGGCCTGAACTCGCGCTGTATGCCCTGGAGGTGCTTGCTTGTCCTGCGGCTAGCGTCTTGTCAGAGAGGGTGTTTAGTGCGGCTGGGGGAATCATCACAGATAAGCGTACCCGCCTGTCAACCGACAGTGCCGACAGGCTTACACTCATCAAGATGAACAAAGCCTGGATTTCCCCAGACTTCTCTTCTCCACCAGTGGACAGCAGCGATACCTAAACAATACGTAGGCTGCACCCGCGTATGGAAGCATCGTTCTCTCTCACCATCCAAAACGGGGACCTTTTAGCTTCATCAATCTGTGTATTATATTCCTCCTCCTCCTCCTGCTCCTCCTCCTGAAACCTCACGTAATCACGCCGAACGGGCAATTTTTCTTAGGGCCACAAGGCTCAGTCATATAATTTTTGTAAACAATTTTTATACGTTTCAATGCTCATTAAAGCGTTGAAACTTTCACCTGAACCAATTTTTATTTTAACTGGGCTGCCTCCAGGCCTAGTTACCAATTAAGCCACATTAACCAAAGCGATTAATGGGTTTCACCTGCCCTCTTGGTTGGGCATGGGCGATTTTTCTGACGTACATTAGTACTGTTGGTACACCAATTTTTTGGGGCCCTCGCCTACAGTGTAATCCAATTAATTTTTTGCCCACCTGCATTAAAGTTGACGTTACATCAGCTGTGCTGGGCACTGCAATGGGATATATTTATGTACCGCCAGTGGCTTCCTGGCACCCACCCATGCTGTCGGTCCACACGGAGTTGTAACTGCATGTGTCCACTTCTAAAGAACCCCAGTCTGACTGGGGCATACAGTGTGGGCCGAAGCCCACCTGCATTTAATCAGACGTTACCTCAGCTGTGATGGGCACTGCAATGGGATACATTTATGTACAGCGGTGGGTTCCAGGGAGCCACCCATGCTGTGGGTGCACACGGAATTCCCATTGCGGAGTTGTACCTGCCTGTGACTATTTATAAAAAACTGCGGTCTGACTGGGGCATGCAGACACCTTGACAGAATGAATAGTGTGTGGCACATAGGTTCCCCATTGCTATGCCCACATGTGCAGCTCCTGATGGCGGTGGCACAGGATTATATTTCTCATTGCTTCTGTACAGCATTGTGGGCTATCGCTCCGCCCCTTTTAAAGAGGGTCGCTGCCTAGCCGTGCCAACCCTTTGCAGTGTGTGCCTGCGGTTCCTCCTCATGGCAGACGCACTTATAAATAGACATGAGGGTGGTGTGGCATGAGTGCAGCTGAAGGCTGCGCAGGGACACTTTGGTGTGCGCTGTGGACACTGCGTCGTGCGGGGGGGGGGGGGGGGTTGGGCAGCATGTAACCCAGGAGAAGTGGCAGCGGAGTGTCATGCAGGCAGTGATTGTGCTTTGTTGGAGGTAGTGTGGTGCTTAGCTAAGGTATGCATTGCTAATGAGGGCTTTTCAGAAGTAAAAGTTGTTGGGAGGGGGGGGCCCACTCTTGCCGCTATTGTGGCTTAATAGTGGGACCTGGGAACTTGAGATGCAGCCCAACATGTAGCCCCTCGCCTTCCCTATCTGTTGCTGTGTCGTTCCCATCACTTTCTTGAATTGCCCAGATTTTCACAAATGGAAACCTTAGCGAGCATCGGCGATATACAAAAATGCTCGAGTCGCCCATTGACTTCAATGGGGTTCGTTACTCGAAACGAACCCTCGAGCATCGCGAAAATTTCGTCCCGAGTAACGAGCACCCGAGCATTTTGGTGCTCGCTTATCTCTAGTTACAGCGCTTGAGGGGGTTCGAAGAAGGGCGACTAAACTAATAAATAGAATGAGAGGACTGGAATACCCAGAGAGGCACCAAAACTGTGATTATTCACCCCGGAAAAAGACGGCTAAGGGACGACCAAATAACTGTATAAATACATGAGGGGACGATACAAGGATCTCTCCCATGATCTGTTTATACCCAGGACTGCGACTATAACAAGAGGGCATCCGCTACGTCTAGAAGAAAGCAGGTTCCATCACGAACACAGAAGGGGGTTCTTTACTGTAAGAGCAGTGAGACTGTGGAACTCTCTGCCTGAGGACATGGTGATGGCAGGATCCATAGAGGAGTTTAAGAGGGACTATATGTCTTTCTATGATATTACAGGATATAGACATTAGGTGACCAGAGGGGTTGGTGATCCGGGTCTGGGAGTCAGGTAGGAACTATGAAAACGTTGATCCACGGATTATTCTGACTGCCATTATGGACTCGGGAAGGAATTTCTTCCCCCAAATGAGATAATTTGGCTTCTGCCTCTTGGGTTCTTTTTTGGCCTTCCTCGGGATCAGCAAGGGGTGGGGGTGGGAAAGTGGAAATAGGCTGAGCTGGATGGACATTGTCTTCAATCAGGGTAACATACTATGTTACTATATATTGGGGATAACAAACTACAGAGGGAGATCCAACCAGTTCTTGGTGTGTTCCCCCTTCCTCCCTTCTTTTCTTTTGTGTTGGTTTTGTGTTTTGTCATCAGTATGACCTATGACCAGTTCCTGATTTTTAATTAAAACTTATAAAAGTTATATTTTATCATTATCCTTTCGGTGATTCCACATTCCAGGGAAAGTCTCAGATGGGAATATCCAAAACTGAATTTTGCAGTTGCAGGGCCCCTTTAAGAGCAAGTAAATCACTTCCCCTCTTGTGTTCCAGCAGTCATTAATTAAATTTAACATAAGTGTCCCTGTGTGACATCTTGTATTCTGCTGGATGAGTTCTAGTTTTTATAGGAACCTATTTGGGGTCCATATAATGGATTCTATAACTTATTAATAATTTTACTCAGGCATTAGGGAAAAAAAACAATTTCACAATTTTTTGGATTTATTTTTACGGCATTCACCAAGTGGTATTATCTTGCTTTTATTATATTTTTCATTCTAAAATTAGAATGGGTGGACTACTGTAAAGCTGGCATCAGTGGAATGGCAAGTATAAATCTTACATCCCCCGCCGGGTCATCTTCTGTCATAAAATTATATCATAGAATGGTAGAGTTGGAAGGGTCCTCCGGGGTCATCGGGCCCTGCAGGGTCATCGGGTCCAACCCCCTGCTCAGTGCAGGATCACTAAATCATCCCAGACAGATGTCTGTCCAGCCTTTGTTTGAACACTTCCATTGAAGGAGAACTCCCCACCTCCCATGGTAACCTGTTCCACTCATTGATCCCCCTCACTGTCTAATATCTAATCTGTGTCTCCTCCCTCTCATTTTCATCCCATTGCTTCTAGTCTTTCCTTGTGCAGATGAGAATAGGGCTGATCCCTCTGCACTGTGACAGCCCTTCAGGTATTTGTAGACCACTATTAGGTCTCCTCTCAGCCTTCTCTTCTGCTAAACATTCCCAGATCCTTTAACCGTTCCTCATAGGACATGATTTGCAGACCGCTCACCATCTTGGTAACTCTTCTCTGAACTTGCTCCAGTTTGTCTGGCCTTTTATAAAGTGGGGTGCCCAGCACTGGACATAGTATTCCAGATGAGGTCTGACTAAGGAAGAGTAGAGGGGGATAATTACCTCATGTGATCTAGACTCTATGCTTCTCATCCCAGAATTGTGTTTGCCTTTTTGGCTGCTACATCACATTGTTGACTCATGTTCAGTCTATGATCTATTAGTATACCCAAGTCTTTTTCACATCTGCTGCTGCTCAGCCCGGAAGCTTCTCTCATAGGGATAAAAGTAGGTGACAGACTCCCTTTAACCCCTTAAGGACATGGCCTTTTTTGTCCATTTTCGTTTTTTTCTCCCCTTTCTTAAAAAAAACGTAACTTCTTTATTTATCCATCCCCTGTATGAGGGCTTGTTCTTTGTGGGTCTATTTAATATACCATATAATGTACCGGAAACTTTTAAAAAGTTAAAGTAGAGTGAAATGAAAAAAAAAAGCCATCTTTTGGTGCATCTTGCTTCTACGGCGCACAAACTTCAACAAGAATGACATGATACTTTTATTCTATGCATCAGTATGATTACTAAGATACAAAACTTTTATAGTTTTTTTTATTGTACTACTTTTTTCTAGACATTTAATTTTTTTCAATTATTTTCTGCCGCCATCTTCTGCGCGCAATAACTTTTTTTTGTTTTTCTGTTGACACAGTTTTGGTAGGGCTCATTTCTTGCACCAAATTCTGTAGTTGCGTTTGTACCATTTTGGAACGACTTTTTGATCGCTTTTTATTGCATTTTTTTCTTGGAAACACGGTCACCAAAAAAGTGCATTTGTGCTGTTCTTTTTTTTTTTCTGACGACATTTATCGTGCGGGGTAAATAATGCATTACTTCGTGGCTTCATCTGGTCAGCAGCGCCTCCTAGTGAAGTTAATTTTCACACAAATCTACACTTTTTTTCTTCAGCTCCTTGAGGCTTCTGTTCCCCAGACATCCTACCGGGCTCCGAACCCTCATACACACCGGGTTTGCTCCACCCCTTTTCTCTCACTTTCATAGATCAGACTTTTATGGATGCAGTGATACAAAATCTATTTATGATTCACATTTTTTTAATTATAAATATGGCAAAAGGGGGGTGATTTAAACTTTTATTACTTTTTTTTGTATGATTAGCAAAACTTTATTCTTATTTTTACTTTTTTTTTTAGTCCACAGAGGGGACAACAACATGCGAAGCTTTGATCGCTTCTGCAGTATGATGTAATGCCACAGCATTACATCATACTGTGATCAGGCAGACAGTTATCAAGCCACCCCACGGGGAAGACATGAGAGGCATTCTGCCAGGACAGCCCTGGGGCCTTTCAGAAGGCCCCTGGCTGCCATGACACCCGCACGGCTCCCTGTAATCTCATCACAGTGGAGCTGTTCGGGACCCCGGAACATCGTTTGGGAGATTTAAATGCTGCTATTAGGATTGACAGCGGCATTTAATGGGTTAACTGTTCCAATCAGCCGTGCAGACAATGGGAGCTGTTGCCGTCGGGTGTTGACTGTAAAAAACAGCCGGCACCCATGGTGTATGATGGGAGATCACTGCGCAATCTCTCTTCATACATACCCTAACTCTGCAGGACAAAATGTACTCCCTGCATTGTTAAGGGGTTAATGATCGGAAAGTTTTCATAAAACTTTCTCCCTTCGGTGTCTTGTAAATCTATTAGTAAGGTCTCAAAGTAACGTGATTTGTCATTTGACCTGTCTTCGATTACACTTGCCGTTTACCAACATCCCTTTTGTGTTTTCTTAGCATCTTTATCAGCAGTCAGGTGCTCTTTAGATATGAAAGTATTGATTATTTTGCACCAAACATATTTTTTACAAGTCATTATTGGCGTCTCTAATGCTTTTCAATATCCCACAACAGAGATCACAGGGATATGAGGTACATAGAGGCCTTTGGAGAGGAGCTTCTGTAGGGAGCATGAGGCTGACATGCTGGTGGAAAGTGATTTACTGTCTCACTGCTACTGGCTTTACATCTACACTGCTCAGTACTGCTGTAATATGTCCTCCATGATGCTGTTACTTATGAGCGTATGCTGCAGAGAATTGGAAAGCAGGATATCCTAAAATGACTGATACATTTTAATGTGTCTTTAATATTGTGTTTTTATGTTTTCCCTTTTTTTTAAGCTTTTGGGAAATCCAGTCTCCCAGATCAAGGATTATCCAAAGCCCTATGTCACATTAATCAGTATACAGCTCCACTTCTACTTGATAGGACCCTCGTTTCCCTTAGTGAATCTGACATGGTCCTGGAACCCTTTTTTCCAGCTTCTGATTGGTAACCTCACTCCGTCTTCTTTCCCTCAATGTTCCTGACAATGGCCATGGAGAGATGCACCTGTGGACTGGGCAATGCCAGTGATGCCTATTAATTAGAATAGGACCTTTGCACGATCTATGCTTGATGTTTGTATAATTGACTTGGCATCTGTACTATCCAGTATTGAGCTGTGCCTCTTTGTGTTCAATGTCAGATTGTTTGGGAGAGTAAAGCCCCTTTTCCACGGGACGATTATCACACAAATCACTCATTAGAGCAGTTTGCACGATAATTTTGTAGTGAGAATTCATTCAATGTAAAGTCAATCAGCGATACATCACTAATTGAATCTTTAATGTAGACCATAAAACTGTCTTTCAGTTTAAACAGGCCATTGTTTATTTTTGAATGACTGTCTGTTTATTATGAATGGAGGTGGGCCAGAATGATTCCTGGAGAACCTTACCTCCATTCACTGAGCAATGATCCGTGTAAAAGCACAGCAGCGTTCAGCATCCGTCAGTCATCCCATGTGGAAGGGGCTTAACAGTGGATTCCAGTTTGTATCGAGTGGTCACATCTGCTGACAGAGAACGGCCGATCACCGGCCAGGCTTGTGCTTTCAGGTTTATGGTAACAGAAGTGGTCACTGAGTGTACAGCAGAATCCTGGACTTCCATCACTGATACATCATAAGCCTTTTACAAAAAGTATAAGGCCAGAATAATACACCATATTTTTGTGTCAGTTTTTGGAGACAAAACCAGAAGTAGATTAAAAGTAATGGGAAATATAAAGCTGAATACTTCTTCCTGCTGGATCTGCTTCTGGCTTTGACTCAAAAAACAGAATCAAGAACTACATGTGTGTTTTCTGCCTTAAAAGAATGCTATTGGTCATGTTTCAGGTTTGTATTAAACATGTATTTTGTCTTATTTTTTTCCTAATAGAAAATCCCGGTGAGACATCTGAGGGAAACTCCATGTTTTTGGTAAATTATAAAGTAGAAGATGAAGATATCATGCAGCGCTCTTCAGGAGAAAACCTCATTACCCCTAATGTGCCTCCAGGACCTCACAGTACAGATCCATCATATAATCCCCCAAATCCTGAGGAACGTTCTCCTGACCAATCACAGATGGTTACTACAAGTCAGAACAGGGGGAACAGGATTCAATGCGATAAATGTGGAAAACAATTTAAAAACAGTGCAAGTCTTTATACACACAGAAGAATTCACAAAGGACAGAAGACATTTTTATGTTCTGAATGCGGGAAATGTTTTATGGTGAAAGCACATCTTGTTAGGCATGAGAGAATTCACACAGGAGAAAAACCGTATTCATGTTCAGAATGTGAGAAATGTTTTATCACTAAAACCAAACTGGAGGCTCATCAGAGAATTCACACAGGAGAGAGACCATTTACATGCTCAGAATGTGGGAAATGTTTTACAAATAAATCAGATCTTGCTAGACATCAGAGAAGTCACACAGGGGAGAAACCATTTACATGTTTACTATGTGGTAAATGCTTTGTAAATAAATCAAATCTTGTTTCACATCAGAGAAGTCACACAGGAGAGAAGCCGTATTCATGTGCAGAATGTGGGAGATGTTTAACAAATAAATATAGTCTTGTTATACATGAGAGAATTCACACAGGAGAGAAACCATTTACATGTTCAGAATGTGGGAAATGTTTTACAAATAAATCAGAGCTGGGCACACATCAGAGAAGTCACACAGGAGAGAAGCCGTATTCATGTTCAGAATGTGGGAAATGTTTTACAAATAAATCCTATCTTCTTATACACAAGAGAATTCACACAGGGGAAAAACCATTTACATGTTCACAGTGTGGGAAATGTTTTATAGACAAATCAGCTGTTATTGTACATGTGAGAAGTCACACCGGAGAGAAGCCGTATTCATGCTCGCAATGTGGGAAATGTTTTACAAATAAATCAGTTCTTGTTCGACATGAGAAAATTCATACAGGAGAAAAGCCATTTACATGTTCAGAATGTGAGAAATGTTTTATATACAAATCGCATCTTGTTATACATGAGAGAAGTCATACGGGAGAAAAGCCGTATTCATGTGCAGAATGTGGGAAATGGTTCAGAAGTAAATCAAACCTTGTTACACATGAGAGAAGTCACACAGGGGAGAAGCCCTATTCATGTTTTGAATGTGGGAAAAGTTTTACAAGAAAATCAACTCTCGCTACACATCAGAGAAGTCATACATGGGATGAGCCATTTTGATGTCTTTTTTTCCAAACATCTTTTTTATTTTGAGCTTTTGTAAACACTTTTACATTAGAATTTAAAAAAAAAGAAAAAAAATACTGAAACAAAGTACCTCTTGGAACAATACAATGATATTTTTCAAAAACTTTACAGATATGTCACCTTTGGAAATAAAATATTAAACATTATAATCTCTTGTACTATTTCCTTATTACGGTTTACTCATCACTTTCAATCTTCCTATTATCTTCATGTAAATCCATTTATTTCAAATTAAGCCAAACAAAGCAAAAAAGAGGGAAAAAATAAAATGTAAAAAGGGAAATCACCATGAGCGGGTACTTTTAAGGTTTCCGTCTTCCACTCCTCTCCTCCTCCTCCCAGTCCAGACCCTATCTTACATCTCATATTCCATTCCGGTCTGTCCCACTATCCTGCCTTCTGTTGATTTTTAGTCTTCCCAGAGAGTCTCTAGCATCCCCTATTAGTTACCAGGTTGTATATTGAAAGGGGGTGACTATCTTTCTGATTTCTTGGTCAGTTTAGTGCGACTGGAAATAAAATCTGCCATTTTTTGAAAAATGTTTTTACTGCCTTTTCTTTGTGTCTCTCTGTCTCCACTTGGTCCATGTTTAATAGGTGATTAAGTTGGGCTGAGCCATTTTGATGTTTTGAACAAAACAAACAAGGAAGTCAAATTTTGAAACTCAGTATTCACACAAAAAAAACAGATTCTTTTTTTTTTTTTAAGATTTGTATTTATTTATCCTTCTTACAATTGTGCTCAGCAGTTTGAACAGAAAAGCATTTTCTGCTAGGCAAAATAGCATCCAGACGGGGTTATAGCGAGAAGATGCAAGGATGTCTTGTGGGGATGTTCTTGGAAGTTTACATTTATGCAAATCACCTCTTTAGATCTAAAGCTGTAAGGACATATTGGTGCTTTTTAATATAGTGTTGTTGTTTATCCAGCGGAACATGTAAGTTAAGCATGAAATAACTTTAAACAAGACACGTTTCCCTTCCTCCTGATTCTTCGATCTCCGCTAACTGCTCGCTATTCATTTAGGTCACACAATACGCTATGACTTCACCAGGTACGGACTCAGCAGTAGTTCTTGATACTTGGTCGTGGCATGTTTTTTTCCTTTTTCCATGATCTGTCTAGGAAAGCGCAAAATGAAATGACCCCCATCATTGAAATCCCTAACTTTTACTCTTTTTATTGAGCTACCTCTATCCAATGTCTTTTCATTAAATGTAGGCTGGGAGCGGTATAGTTTCTCCTTGTGGAGAGAAGCAACAAGGTATGAGGAGACTTATAACATTATGTATGCTCCTCGGGGAAATGTAATATGCAAATATGAGATGGTACAATGCCTCTACAGCGCCACCTATACAAAGGTAGCATTCCTGCAAGGTAATGTCAGACCCTTTAACATGACTGGCAATATAAACCAAAGCCATTAAATGTACTAAATTATGTAGAAAAAGTCAAAGGAGATGATTCATGGACTAGTTTTAAACTTGACCAATGGCTTTTCTCCCTGCTGCTATATAGAAAGGTGAAGCAAGGGATTAGCTTATTTTACTACATTAGGGCTATCCTTGTCTGTCAAACGAAATATCACCCTGTGGAGTTAAATGTAAAAGCATTAATTGAACGTTTGATAGTGAATGTTCTCATATTCTAATGTTAAGCTATTACTGAAGTATCCTGATCGATAGTTACCGACATGATCTTCTAAAAATGATTGTGAATCGCGATGGCGGATGGCGCCTCCCATTGTGTGTGTGTTGTTAGCACTCTTGCCTTTAAGTGCTGGAGTCCTAGCTTCAAATATCTGCAGGACTATGAAAAACTACATCCAGGTGTTGCCCTTGGTCAGATTTGAAACTGAATCTCCAGCATTGCAAAGGAGGTAACAACGGAGCGACCACATTGTCCAACAATAATAAACACAAAAAGAACATAAAGTCATCCAGATGTTGCCCTTGGACAGAGTTGAACCTACAATTCTAGTTTTGAAAGGTAGCAGTGCTAACAACTGAGACACCGCACCCATGCTTTATGCTCAAGAGGAGGAGAAGAACATGAAGAATAAGCACAAAGAAAACATAAAAGCATCATCCAAATGTTGCCATTGGACATATTCGAGCCTCCAGTAAGGCAACATTGCTAATGACTGAGCCACCATCCTTGTTTTTCCTTCTCTGCCCTCTTTTTTCTTCTCCCCCCTCCTGTGGAGAATAAGAAGAAAGTAAAGGAGAAGACAAATAGGAACGTGTACAAGGAGCAGAAGAAATATAACAAGCAGAAGATGGAAAATGAAGAGCGAGATGAAGAAGAATACAATCTTCTACTTCTTTTTCACCTCCTCCTCTGGAAAAGAAGAAACAGAAGGAGGAAGATGCTTGGTGGCTCAGCAGCTAGCACTATTGCATTGTAGTCCTGGGGTTCTAGCTTCATTGCTGTTTTAGGACAACACCTGCATGAAGTTTGTGTTTATAATTCTTATTCTCCATCTTCTCCTTTAAAGAAAAACAACTGTGGTGGCTCAGCTGTTTGTACTGCTGGGGTTTTACGTTCAAATCTGACCAAAAACAACATCTAGATGATATTTTTCAAAGTACATTCAGATGTTATCTTTGATGGGACTTGAACCTAAGACTGCAGCATTAAAAAAGGCAGAATAACAACGGACTGATACATTTGTTTATAAAACGATTTTCAGTTGATTTTTGTAAAAATTGGGTCAGGATGACGCAATCCAATTGGGTGAAAATCGGCTTGATTTTATGCCAAGCTGATCACAACAAGCCACAATAGTATTAAGTTAGAAAAAGTTGCAAATAAGTAAAATGTGACATTTACTAAATACGCATTAAAAACGTTGCGCAAACAGCAAATTATATCAAACCATATGCAAAAGCAAAACCACTGAGACCAGGACTAATCTTAGCAGACCCTCATAGAGAACACACGGGTAAAGGCCGGACTCACTAGTGCTAGTGGGCAAAGTCAGGCAGCAGGGTCACAGTACAGATTCACATACACCAACACCTGATGAAGGGTGCAGCCAAAGGCTCAAGGGCCCGAGTGCAAATATTTAGCTCGGGCCCTGACCACTTCATTACTGCACTTAATAGAGATGTATGGGGGGACAAGTTGTATATAGATTACATGTGGGAGTATCAGGATATTAGGTCAGAGATGTATGGGGGGACAGGTTGTATATAGATTACATGTGGGGGGTATCAGGACAATAGGTCAGAGATGTATGGGGGGACAGGTTGTATATAGATTACATGTGGGAGCAACAGGATATTAGGGCAGAGATGTATGAGGATACAGGTTGTATATAGATTACAGGTGGGGGGCATCAGGATATTAGGTCAGTGATGTATGGGGGGACAGGTTGTATATAGATTACATGTGGGGGTATCAGGAAATTAGGTCAGAGATGTATGGGGGGACAGGTTGTATATAGATTACATGTGGGGGTATCAGGAAATTAGGTCAGAGATGTATGGAGGGACATGTTGTATATAGATTACATGTGGGGGTATCAGGATATTAGGGCAGAGGTATGGGGGGACAGGTTGTATATAGATTACATGTGGGGGTATCAGGATATTAGGGCAGAGATGTATGGGGGGACAGGTTGTATGTAGATTACATGTGGGGGTATCAGGAAATTAGGTCAGAGATGTATGGAGGGACATGTTGTATATAGATTACATGTGGGGGTATCAGGATATTAGGGCAGAGGTATGGGGGGACAGGTTGTATATAGATTACATGTGGGGGTATCAGGATATTAGGGCAGAGATGTATGGGGGGAAAGGTTGTATGTAGATCACATGTGGGGGTATCAGGATATTAGGTCAGTGATGTATGGGGGGACAGGTTGTATATAGATTACATGTGGGGGTATCAGGATATTAGGTCAGAGATGTATGGGGGACAGGTTGTATATAGATTACAGGTGGGGGGCATCAGGATATTAGGTCAGTGATGTATGGGGAGACAGGTTGTATATAGATTACATGTGGGGGTATCAGGAAATTAGGTCAGAGATGTATGGAGGGACAGGTTGTATATAGATTACATGTGGGGGTATCAGGATATTAGGTCAGAGGTATGGGGGGACAGGTTGTATATAGATTACATGTGGGGGTATCAGGATATTAGGTCAGAAGTATGGGGGACAGGTTGTATATAGATTACATGTGGGGGTATCAGGATATTAGGTCAGAGATGTATGGAGGGACCGGTTGTATATACATTACATGTGGGGGGGTATCAGGATGTTAGGTCAGAGATGTATGAAGGGGACAGGTTGTATATAGATTACATGTTGGGGTATCAGGAAATTAGGTCAAAGATGTATGGAGGGACAGGTTGTATATAGATTACATGTGGGGGTATCAGGATATTAGGTCAGAGGTATGGGGGGACAGGTTGTATATAGATTACATGTGGGGGTATCAGAATATTAGGGCAGAGATGTATGGGGGAGGGCAGGTTGTATATAGATTACATGTGGGGGTATCAGGATAATAGGTCAGAGATGTATGGGGGGGACAGGTTGTATGTAGATCACATGTGGGGGTATCAGGATATTAGGTCAGAGGTATGGGGGGACAGGTTGTATATAGATTACATGTGGGGGTATCAGAATATTAGGGCAGAGATGTATGGGGGAGGGCAGGTTGTATATAGATTACATGTGGGGGTATCAGGATAATAGGTCAGAGATGTATGGGGGGGACAGGTTGTATGTAGATCACATGTGGGGGTATCAGGATATTAGGTCAGATGTATGGGGGGACAGGTTGTAGATAGATTACATGTGGGGGTATCAGTATATTGGGTTAGAGATGTATAGGAGGGACAGGTTGTATATAGATTACATGGGGGGTATCAGGATATTAGGGCAGAGATGTATGGGGGGACAGGTTGTATGTAGATCACATGTGGGGGTATTAGGATATTAGGTCAGAGATGTATGAGGGGGGCTGGTTGTATATAGATTACATGTGGGGGTATCAGTATATTGGGTTAGAGATGTATAGGAGGGACAGGTTGTATATAGATTACATGGGGGGGGGGGTATCAGGATATTAGGACGGAGAAGTATGGGGGGAAGGTTGTATATAGATTATATGTGGGGGGTATCAGGATATTAGGTCAGAGATGTATGGAGGGACAGGTTGTATATAGATTACATGTGGAGGGATCAGGATATTAGGTCAGAGATGTATGGGGGGGACAGGCTGTGCATAGATTACATGTGGGGGTATCAGGATATTAGGTCAGACATGTATGGGGGGACAGGTTATATATAGATTACACGTGGGGGGTATCAGGATATTAGGTCAGAGATGTATGGGGGGTACAGGTTGTGCATAGATTACATGTGGGGGTATCAGGATATTAGGTCAGAGATGTATGGGGGGACAGGTTGTATATAGATTACACGTGGGGGGTATCAGGATATTAGGTCAGAGATGTATGGGGGGACAGGTTGTATATAGATTACATATGGGGGCATCAGGATATTAGGTCAGATATGTATGGGGGACAGGTTTTACAAAGATTACATGTGGGGTATCAGGTTATTAGGTCAGAGATGTATAGGGGACAGGTTGTATATAGATTACATGTGGGGTATCAGGATATTAGGTCAGAGGTGTATAGAGGGACAGGTTGCGCATAGATTACATGTGGGAGGTATGAGGACATTAGGTCAGAGATGTAAGAGCGAACGGTTATATATAGATTACATGTAGGGGAATCCGGATATTAGGTCAGAGATGTAAGGGGCGACAGGTTGTATATAGATTATATGTGGGGTATCAGGATATTAGGTCAGAGATGTATGGGGGACATGTATGTAGATTACATGTGGGGGGAATCAGAATATTACGTCAGAGAAGTATGGGGGGACAGGTTGTATATAGATTACATGTGGGGCGATCAGGATATTAGGTCAGAGATGTATGGAGGGACAGGTTGTATATAGATTACATGTGGGGGGATCAGGATATTAGGTCAGAGATGTATGGAGGGACAGGTTGCAAAAAGATTACATGTGGGGTATCAGTTATTAGGTCAAAGAGGTATGGGGGACAGGTTGTATATAGATTACATGTGGGGGGCATCAGGATATTAGGTCAGTGAAGTATGGGGGACAGGTTGTATATAGATTACATGTGGGGGGTATCAGGATATTATGTCAGAGAAGTATGGGGGGACAGGTTGTATATAGATTATCTGTGGGCGGTATCAGGATATTAGGTCAGAGATGTATGGAGGGACAGGTTGTATATAGATTACATGTGGGGGGCATCATGATATTAGGTTAGTGATGTATGGGGGGACAGATTGTATGTAGAATACATGTGGGGGTATCAGGATATTACGTCAGAGAAGTATGGGGGGACAGGTTGTATAGAGATTATATGTGGGGGGTATCAGGATATTCGGTCAGAG
The DNA here is from genome assembly GCF_035609145.1 of Eleutherodactylus coqui. NCBI lineage: Eukaryota > Metazoa > Chordata > Amphibia > Anura > Eleutherodactylidae > Eleutherodactylus > Eleutherodactylus coqui. Next base: position 413,228 of record NC_089837.1, read on the forward strand.
ATGTATGGGGAGACAGGTTGTATATAGATTACATGTGGGGGTATCGGGATATTAGGTCAGAGATGTATGCAGGGACAGGTAGTATATAGATTACATGTGGGGGTATCAGGATATTAGGTCAGAAATATATAGAGGGACAGGTTGTGCATAGATTACATGTGGGAGGTATAAGGACATTAGGTCAGAGATGTATGGGGGGGCAGGTTGTATATAGATTACATGTGGGGGGCATCAGGATATTAGATCAGAGATGTATGGGGCGACAGTTTGTATATAGATTACATGTGGGGGGCATCAGGATATTAGGTCAGTGATGTATGGGGGGACAGGTTGTATATAGATTACATGAGGGGGTATCAGGATATTAGGTCAGAGGTGTATGGGGGGACAGGTTGTACAAAGATTACATGTGGGGCGTATCAGGATATCAGGTCAGAGATGTATGGGGGACAGGTTGTATATAGATTACATGAGGCGGTATCAGGATATTAAGTCAGAGATGTATAGAGGGACAGGTTGTGCATAGATTATATGTGGGAGGTATGAGGACATTGGGTTAGAGATGTATGGGGGACAGGTTGTACAAAGATTACATGTGGGGTATCAGGTTATTAGGTCATTGATGTATGGGGGGACAGGCTGTATATAGATTACATGTGGGGGGTATCAATATATTAGGTCAGAGATGTATGGAGGGACAGGTTGTACAAAGATTACATGTGGGGTATCAGGTTATTAGGTCAGAGATGTATGGGGGGACATGTTGTATATAGATTACATGTGGGGGTATCAGGATATTAGGTCAGAGATGTATGGAGGGACAGGTTGATATGGATTACATGTGGGGGGTATCAGGATATTAGGTCAGAGATGTATGGGGAGACAGGTTGTATATAGATTACATGTGGGGGTATCAGGATATTAGGTCAGAAATATATAGAGGGACAGGTTGTGCATAGATTACATGTGGGAGGTATAAGGACATTAGGTCAGAGATGTAAGGGGCGACAGGTTGTATATAGATTACATGTGGGGGTATCAGGATATTAGGTCATTGATGTATGGGGCGACAGGTTGTATTTAGATTACATGTGGGGGGCATCAGGATATTAGGTCAGTGATGTATTGGGGGACAGGTTGTATATAGATTACATGTGGGGTATGAGGATATTAGGTCAGAGATGTATGGGGGGACAGGTTGTATATAGATTACATGTGCGTGTATCAGGACATTAGGTCAGAGATGTAAGGAGGGACAGGTTGTGCATAGATTACATGTGGGGGTATCAGGATATTAGGTCAGATGTATGGGGGGACAGGTTGTATAGAGATTACATGTGGGGGTATCAGGATATTAGGTCAGATGTATGGGGGGACAGGTTGTACAAAGATTACATGTGGGGTATCAGGTTATTAGGTCAGAGAGGTATGGAGGACAGGTTGTATATAGATTACATGTGCGGGGCATCAGGATATTAGGTCATTGATGTATGGGGGGACAGGCTGTATATAGATTACATGTGGGAGGTATGAGGACATTAGGTCAGAGATGTAAGGGTCGACAGGTTGTATAAAGATTACATGTTGGGGGTATCAGGATATTAGGTCAGAGATGTATGGGGGGACAGATTGTATATAGATTACATGTGGGGGTATCAGGATATTACGTCAGAGGAGTATGGAGGGACAGGTTGTATATAGATTACATGTGGGGGAATCAGGATATTAGGTCAGAGGAGTATGGAGGGACAGGTTGTATATAGATTACATGTGGGTGTATCAGGATATTAGGTTAGAGGAGTATGGAGGGACAGGTTGTATATAGATTACATGTGGGGGTATCAGGATATTAGGTCAGAGGAGTATGGGGGGACAGGTTGTATATAGATTACATGTGGGGGAATCAGGATATTAGGTCAGAGATGTATGGGGGGACAGGTTGTATATAGATTACATGTGGAGGTATCAGGATATTAGGTCCTAGATGTATGGAGGGACAGGTTGTATATAGATTACATGTGGGGGGTATCAGGATATTAGGTCAGAGATGTATGAGGGGGACAGGTTGTATATAGATTACATGTGGGGGGGGGGTATCAGGATATTAGGTCAGAGATGTATGGGGGGGACAGGTTGTATATAGATTACATGTGGGGGTATCAGGATATTACGTCAGTGATGTATGGAGGGACAGGTTGTATATAGATTACATGTAGGGGGTATCAGGATATTAGGTCAGAGATGTATGGGGGGACAGGTTGTATATAGATTACATGTAGGGGGTATCAGGATATTAGGTCAGAGATGTATGGGGGGACAGGTTGTATATAGATTACATGTGGGGGAATCAGGATATTAGGTCAGAGATGTATGGGGGGACAGGTTGTATATAGATTACATGTGGAGGTATCAGGATATTAGGTCCTAGATGTATGGAGGGACAGGTTGTATATAGATTACATGTGGGGGGTATCAGGATATTAGGTCAGAGATGTATGAGGGGGACAGGTTGTATATAGATTACATGTGGGGGGGGGGGGGGTATCAGGATATTAGGTCAGAGATGTATGGGGGGGACAGGTTGTATATAGATTACATGTGGGGGTATCAGGATATTACGTCAGTGATGTATGGAGGGACAGGTTGTATATAGATTACATGTAGGGGGTATCAGGATATTAGGTCAGAGATGTATGGGGGGACAGGTTGTATATAGATTACATGTAGGGGGTATCAGGATATTAGGTCAGAGATGTATGGGGGGACAGGTTGTATATAGATTACATGTGGGGGAATCAGGATATTAGGTCAGAGATGTATGGGCGGACAGGTTGTATATAGATTACATGTGGAGGTATCAGGATATTAGGTCCTAGATGTATGGAGGGACAGGTTGTATATAGATTACATGTGGGGGGTATCAGGATATTAGGTCAGAGATGTATGGAGGGACAGGTTGTATAAAGATTACATGTAGGGGGTATCAGGATATTAGGTCAGAGATGTATGGGGGACAGGTTGTATATAGATTACATATGGGGGTATCAGGATATTAGGTCAGAGATGTATGGGGGGGACAGGTTGTATATAGATTATATGTGGGGTATCAGGATATTAGGTCAGAGATGTGTGGAGGGACAGGTTGTATATAGATTATATGTTGGGTATCAGGATATTAGGTCAGTGATGTATGGAGGGAAAGGTTGTATATAGATTACATGCGGGGGTATCAGGATATTAGGTCAGAGATGTATGGAGGGACAGGTTGTATATAGATTACATGTGGGGGTATCAGGATATTAGGTCAGAGATGTATGGGGGGGGACAGGTTGTATATAGATTACATGTGGGGGTATCAGGATATTAGGGCAGAGGTGTATGGGGGACAGGTTGTATATAGATTACATGTGGGAGGTATGAGGACATTAGGTCAGAGATGTAAGCGTCGACAGGTTGTATAAAGATTACATGTGGGGGTATCAGGATATTAGGTCAGAGATGTATGAGGGGGACAGGTTGTATATAGATTACATGTGAGGGTATCAGGATATTAGGTCAGAGATGTATGGGGGGGACAGGTTGTATATAGATTACATGTGGGGGTATCAGGATATTAGGTCAGTGATACAGGGGGGACAGGTTGTACAAAGATTACATGTGGGGGTATCAGGATATTAGGTCAGAGATGTATGGGGGGGACAGGTTGTATATAGATTACATGTGGAGGCATCAGGATATTAGGTCAGAGATGTATGAGGGGGACAGGTTGTATATAGATTACATGTGGGGGTATCAGGATATTAGGTCAGTGATATAGGGGGGACAGGTTGTACAAAGATTACATGTGGGGGTATCAGGATATTAGGTCAGAGATGTATGGGGGGGACAGGTTGTATATAGATTACATATGGGGGTATCAGGATATTAGGTCAGATGTATGGGGGGACAGGTTGTATATAGATTACATGTAGGGGGTATCAGGATATTAGGTCAGAGATGTATGAGGGGACAGGTTGTATATAGATTACATATGGGGGTATCAGGATATTAGGTCAGAGATGTATGGGGGGGACAGGTTGTATATAGATTATATGTGGGGTATCAGGATATTAGGTCAGAGATGTGTGGAGGGACAGGTTGTATATAGATTATATGTTGGGTATCAGGATATTAGGTCAGTGATGTATGGAGGGAAAGGTTGTATATAGATTACATGTGGGGGTATCAGGATATTAGGTCAGAGATGTATTTGGGGACAGGTTGTATATGTAAGCATGCATGCCACGCGGGTGGCTGCCACGCGAATATAATGCTGTATGCAGTATGCTGTAGAAAGTATGAGACAGTTTGACCATGGCAGTTAATAACATCCATCTAACTTCTCCCTCTCTCAACAGGTACGTTCATTTCTGCATCATCCCACTCCATGCTGAACTGCTGCTATCTCCCTCTGCTTAAATCCTCTGTGCTGCTTGCTTGCTGTGAATTGTGTATTTTGCATTTCATCTGTTTGCATCGGTACATTCATTTCTGCATCATCCCACTCCAAGCTGAACTGCTGCTATCTCCCTCTGCTTAAATCCTCTGTGCTGCTTGCTTGCTGTAAATTGTGTATTTTGCATTTCATCTGTTTGCATCGGTACGTTCATTTCTGCATCATCCCACGCCAAGCTGAACTGCTGCTATCTCCGTCTGCTTAAATCCTCTGTGCTGCTTGCTTGCTGTGAACTGTGTATTTTGCATTTCATCTGTTTGCATCGGTACGTTCATTTCTGCATCATCCCACTCCAAGCTGAACTGCTGCTATCTCCCTCTGCTTAAATCCTCTGTGCTGCTTGCTTGCTGTGAATTGTGTATTTTGCATTTCATCTGTTTGCATCGGTACGTTCATTTCTGCATCATCCCACTCCAAGCTGAACTGCTGCTATCTCCCTCTGCTTAAATCCTCTGTGCTGCTTGCTTGCTGTGAATTGTGTATTTTGCATTTCATCTGTTTGCATCGGTACGTTCATTTCTGCATCATCCCACTCCAAGCTGAACTGCTGCTATCTCCCTCTGCTTAAATCCTCTGTGCTGCTTGCTTGCTGTGAATTGTGTATTTTGCATTTCATCTGTTTGCATCGGTACGTTCATTTCTGCATCATCCCACTCCAAGCTGAACTGCTGCTATCTCCCTCTGCTTAAATCCTCTGTGCTGCTTGCTTGCTGTGAATTGTGTATTTTGCATTTCATCTGTTTGCATCGGTACGTTCATTTCTGCATCATCCCACTCCAAGCTGAACTGCTGCTATCTCCCTCTGCTTAAATCCTCTGTGCTGCTTGCTTGCTGTGAATTGTGTATTTTGCATTTCATCTGTTTGCATCGGTACGTTCATTTCTGCATCATCCCACTCCAAGCTGAACTGCTGCTATCTCCCTCTGCTTAAATCCTCTGTGCTGCTTGCTTGCTGTGAATTGTGTATTTTGCATTTCATCTGTTTGCATCGGTACGTTCATTTCTGCATCATCCCACTCCAAGCTGAACTGCTGCTATCTCCCTCTGCTTAAATCCTCTGTGCTGCTTGCTTGCTGTGAATTGTGTATTTTGCATTTCATCTGTTTGCATCAGTACGTTCATTTCTGCATCATCCCACTCCAAGCTGAACTGCTGCTATCTCCCTCTGCTTAAATCCTCTGTGCTGCTTGCTTGCTGTGAATTGTGTATTTTGCATTTCATCTGTTTGCATCGGTACGTTCATTTCTGCATCATCCCACTCCAAGCTGAACTGCTGCTATCTCCCTCTGCTTAAATCCTCTGTGCTGCTTGCTTGCTGTGAATTGTGTATTTTGCATTTCATCTGTTTGCATCGGTACGTTCATTTCTGCATCATCCCACTCCAAGCTGAACTGCTGCTATCTCCCTCTGCTTAAATCCTCTGTGCTGCTTGCTTGCTGTGAATTGGGTATTTTGCATTTCATCTGTTTGCATCGGTACGTTCATTTCTGCATCATCCCACTACTGGTGTTTATCTGGTGTTCACACGGAAAATCTTATGAAGTCGTGGTTACTTTAGAGATACTGAGGAAAAACATATGTTCACCATTTTGCATAGTTCTCTGCGTTACCCAGGAAACCCCACGGGGAGGTAACCATGCGACGTTTCCTTCATATAAAATGACATCAGGAAGTGAGAGAATTAGATTACGTACATAAAATTTGGACACTAATTCTTTTGCGCTTAGAATTGAATAATCGAGTTGGGACCCATTAGCTTTTCATATTTATGACACAATCAATGCTTGTGCCAAATTTCACGTTTTTATGACACCGGAAAGTAAAAAAATTACATTCCGCACGTAAGATTTCGACGCCAATTCTTCTGCGCTTAGAATTGAATAATCGAGTTGGGACCCATTAGCTTTTCCTATTTATGACATAATCAATGCTCGTGCCAAATTTCACATTTCTATGACACCGGAAAGTAAATAAAATTACATTCCACACGTAAAATTTCGACGCCAATTTTTTTGCGCTAGAATTGAATAATCGAGTTGGGACCCATTAACTTTTCCTATTTATGACATAATCAATGCCCGTGCCAAATTTCCTGTTTCTATGACACCGGAAAGTGAGAAAATTAGATTCCGTACGTAAAATTTGGACGCTAATTTTTTGCGCTAGAATTGAATAATGGAGTTGGGACCCATTAGCTTTTCCTGTTTATGACATAATCAATGCTCGTGCCAAATTTCATGTTTCTATGACATATAACTTCCCGATGTCGTAGAAACATGAATTTTGGCGCAAGCATAGATTATCTCCAAAATAGGAAAAGTAATTGGGTCCCAACTCCATTATTCAATTCTAGCGCAAAAGAATTAGTGTCCAAATTTTATGTACGTAATCTAATTCACTTCCTGCTGTCATTTTATATAAAGGAAACGTCGCATGGTTACCTCCCGTGGTGTTTCCTGGGTAACGCAGAGAACTATGCAAAATGGTGAACATATGTTTTTCCCGGTATCTCTAAAGTAACCACGACTTCATAAGATTTTCCGTGTGAACACCAGATAAACACCAGTACCAAATTAACTCGGGCGAAGCCGGGTATATCAGCTAGTGTGTGTATATATATATGTGTGTGTGTGTATATACATGTTTGTGTGGGGTTCTCTCGCTGTATAGTGCCAGCCTCTCTGCTGTCGGAGCCTATCCAACATGTCACCCCATGCAGTATTGGCTTTAGCCAGCAGATAGCGCCGTTGTATAACAGCAGAAGCGGTAAGCCCCGTAGGAAAACCAGGATACAAATTGGATTGAAAGGGTTAAAAGGTCTCATATCGAAAAGATTACTTGGTTCACCAACCCAGGACCTGTGATGACATCACTGTCATGTGATCAGGGGGTGGGGCTCATGAATGGAGAAAAGGTAGTGATGAAGGACCTGTGATGACATCACCGGCAAGTGACCAGTGGGCGGAGCTCTGTGTGAGGCGAACGGCTGGAGGACGGTAAGTACATAATGTTGTCCGATAGAAGGTGAAGCGCTGATAGGTTTCTGTACTACTAACCGCCATCTACAGGTGGGGGACGGTACTACAAGTACAGTATACCCTACAGAGGATGTACCACAAGTAGCAGCAGCCCCCCACAGAGGATGTACCACAAGTAGCAGCAGGCCCCTACAGAGGATGTACCACACGTAGCAGCAGCCCCCCACAGAGGATGTACCACAAGTAGCAGCAGCCCCCTACAGAGGATGTACCACAAGTAGCAGCAGCCCCCTACAGAGGATGTACCACAAGTAGCAGCAGCCCCCTACAGAGGATGTACCACAAGTAGCAGCAGCCCCCTACAGAGGATGTACCACAAGTAGCAGCAGCCCCCTACAGAGGATGTACCACAAGTAGCAGCAGCCCCCTACAGAGGATGTACCACAAGTAGCAGCAGCCCCCTACAGAGGATGTACCACAAGTAGCAGCAGCCCCCTACAGAGGATGTACCACAAGTAGCAGCAGCCCCCTACAGAGGATGTACCACAAGTAGCAGCAGCCCCCTACAGAGGATGTACCACAAGTAGCAGCAGCCCCCTACAGAGGATGTACCACACGTAACAGCAGCCCCTAGAGAGGATGTACCACAAGTAGCAGCAGCCCCCCACAGAGGATGTACCACAAGTAGCAGCAGCCCCCTACAGAGGATGTACCACACGTAACAGCAGCCCCTAGAGAGGATGTACCACAAGTAGCAGCAGCCCCCCACAGAGGATGTACCACAAGTAGCAGCAGCCCCCTACAGAGGATGTACCACAAGTAGCAGCAGCCCCCTACAGAGGATGTACTACAAGTAGCAGCAGCCCCCTACAGAGGATGTACCACAAGTAGCAGCAGCCCCCTACAGAGGATGTACCACACGTAGCAGCAGCCCCCTACAGAGGATGTACCACAAGTAGCAGCAGCCCCTTAGAGAGGATGTACCACAAGTAGCAGCAGCCCCCCACAGAGGATGTACCACAAGTAGCAGCAGCCCCTACAGAGGATGTACCACAAGTAGCAGCAGCCCCCCACAGAGGATGTACCACAAGTACCAGCAGGCCCCTACAGAGGATGTACCACAAGTAGCAGCAGCCCCTACAGAGGATGTACCACAAGTAGCAGCAGCCCCCACAGAGGATGTACCACAAGTAGCAGCAGCCCCCCACAGAGGATGTACCACAAGTAGCAGCAGCCCCCCACAGAGGATGTACCACAAGTAGCAGCAGGCCCCCACAGAGGATGTACCACAAGTAGCAGCAGGCCCCCACAGAGGATGTACCACAAGTAGCAGCAGCCCCCCACAGAGGATGTACCACAAGTAGCAGCAGCCCCTACAGAGGATGTACCACAAGTAGCAGCAGCCCCTACAGAGGATGTACCACAAGTAGCAGCAGCCCCTAGAGAGGATGTACCACAAGTAGCAGCAGGCCCCCACAGAGGATGTACCACAAGTAGCAGCAGCCCCCCACAGAGGATGTACCACAAGTAGCAGCAGCCCCCTACAGAGGATGTACCACAAGTAGCAGCAGCCCCCTACAGAGGATGTACCACACGTAGCAGCAGCCCCCTACAGAGGATGTACCACAAGTAGCAGCAGGCCCCCCACAGAGGATGTACCACAAGTAGCAGCAGGCCCCCCACAGAGGATGTACCACAAGTAGCAGCAGCCCCCCACAGAGGATGTACCACAAGTAGCAGCAGCCCCCCACAGAGGATGTACCACACGTAACAGCAGGCCCGCTACAGAGGATGAACCACAAGTAGCAGCAGCCCCCCACAGAGGATGTACCACAAGTAGCAGCAGCCCCCCACAGAGGATGTACCACACGTAGCAGCAGCCCCCCACAGAGGATGTACCACAAGTACCAGCAGCCCCCTACAGAGGATGTACCACAAGTAGCAGCAGCCCCCCACAGAGGATGTACCACAAGTAGCAGCAGCCCCCTACAGAGGATGTACCACACGTAGCAGCAGCCCCCTACAGAGGATGTACCACAAGTAGCAGCAGCCCCCTACAGAGGATGTACCACAAGTAGCAGCAGCCCCCCACAGAGGATGTACCACAAGTAGCAGCAGCCCCCTACAGAGGATGTACCACACGTAGCAGCAGCCCCCTACAGAGGATGTACCACAAGTAGCAGCAGCCCCCCACAGAGGATGTACCACAAGTAGCAGCAGCCCCTACAGAGGATGTACCACAAGTAGCAGCAGCCCCTACAGAGGATGTACCACAAGTAGCAGCAGCCCCTAGAGAGGATGTACCACAAGTAGCAGCAGGCCCCCACAGAGGATGTACCACAAGTAGCAGCAGCCCCCCACAGAGGATGTACCACAAGTAGCAGCAGCCCCCTACAGAGGATGTACCACAAGTAGCAGCAGCCCCCTACAGAGGATGTACCACACGTAGCAGCAGCCCCCTACAGAGGATGTACCACAAGTAGCAGCAGGCCCCCCACAGAGGATGTACCACAAGTAGCAGCAGGCCCCCCACAGAGGATGTACCACAAGTAGCAGCAGCCCCCCACAGAGGATGTACCACAAGTAGCAGCAGCCCCCCACAGAGGATGTACCACACGTAACAGCAGGCCCGCTACAGAGGATGAACCACAAGTAGCAGCAGCCCCCCACAGAGGATGTACCACAAGTAGCAGCAGCCCCCCACAGAGGATGTACCACACGTAGCAGCAGCCCCCCACAGAGGATGTACCACAAGTACCAGCAGCCCCCTACAGAGGATGTACCACAAGTAGCAGCAGCCCCCCACAGAGGATGTACCACAAGTAGCAGCAGCCCCCTACAGAGGATGTACCACACGTAGCAGCAGCCCCCTACAGAGGATGTACCACAAGTAGCAGCAGCCCCCTACAGAGGATGTACCACAAGTAGCAGCAGCCCCCCACAGAGGATGTACCACAAGTAGCAGCAGCCCCCTACAGAGGATGTACCACACGTAGCAGCAGCCCCCTACAGAGGATGTACCACAAGTAGCAGCAGCCCCCCACAGAGGATGTACCACAAGTAGCAGCAGCCCCTACAGAGGATGTACTACAAGTAGCAGCAGCCCCCCACAGAGGATGTACCACAAGTAGCAGCAGGCCCCTACAGAGGATGTACCACAAGTAGCAGCAGCCCCCTACAGAGGATGTACCACAAGTAGCAGCAGCCCCCTACAGAGGATGTACCACAAGTAGCAGCAGCCCCCCACAGAGGATGTACCACAAGTAGCAGCAGCCCCCCACAGAGGATGTACCACAAGTAGCAGCAGGCCCCTACAGAGGATGTACCACAAGTAGCAGCAGCCCCCTACAGAGCATGTACCACAAGTAGCAGCAGCCCCCTACAGAGGATGTACCACAAGTAGCAGCAGCCCCCTACAGAGGATGTACCACAAGTAGCAGCAGCCCCCTACAGAGGATGTACCACAAGTAGCAGCAGCCCCCTACAGAGGATGTACCACACGTAGCAGCAGCCCCCTACAGAGGATGTACCACAAGTAGCAGCAGCCCCCTACAGAGGATGTACCACACGTAACAGCAGGCCCGCTACAGAGGATGAACCACAAGTAGCAGCAGCCCCCCACAGAGGATGTACCACAAGTAGCAGCAGCCCCCCACAGAGGATGTACCACAAGTAGCAGCAGCCCCCCACAGAGGATGTACCACAAGTAGCAGCAGCTCCCCACAGAGGATGTACCACAAGTAGCAGCAGCCCCCCACAGAGGATGTACCACAAGTAGCAGCAGGCCCCCTACAGAGGATGTACCACAAGTAGCAGCAGGCCCCCTACAGAGGATGTACCACAAGTAGCAGCAGGCCCCCTACAGAGGATGTACCACAAGTAGCAGCAGGCCCCCTACAGAGGATGTACCACAAGTAGCAGCAGCCCCCTACAGAGGATGTACTACAAGTAGCAGCAGCCCCCTACAGAGGATGTACCACAAGTACCAGCAGCCCCCTACAGAGGATGTACCACAAGTAGCAGCAGCCCCCTACAGAGGATGTACCACAAGTAGCAGCAGCCCCTACAGAGGATGTACTACAAGTACCAGCAGCCCCCCACAGAGGATGTACCACAAGTAACAGCAGGCCCCTACAGAGGATGTACCACAAGTAGCAGCAGGCCCCTACAGAGGATGTACCACAAGTAGCAGCAGCCCCCCACAGAGGATGTACCACAAGTAGCAGCAGCCCCCTAGAGAGGATGTACCACAAGTAGCAGCAGCCCCCTAGAGAGGATGTACCACAAGTAGCAGCAGCCCCCTAGAGAGGATGTACCACAAGTAGCAGCAGCCCCCCAAAGAGGATGTACCACAAGTAGCAGCAGCCCCCCACAGAGGATGTACCACAAGTAGCAGCAGCCCCCCACAGAGGATGTACCACAAGTAGCAGCAGGCCCCCACAGAGGATGTACTACAAGTAGCAGCAGCCCCCCACAGAGGATGTACCACAAGTAGCAGCAGCCCCCCACAGAGGATGTACCACAAGTAGCAGCAGCCCCCCACAGAGGATGTACCACAAGTAGCAGCAGCCCCCTACAGAGGATGTACCACAAGTAACAGCAGCCCCCCACAGAGGATGTACCACACGTAGCAGCAGCCCCCTACAGAGGATGTACCACAAGTAGCAGCAGCCCCCTACAGAGGATGTACCACAAGTAACAGCAGCCCCCCACAGAGGATGTACCACAAGTAGCAGCAGCCCCCCACAGAGGATGTACCACACGTAGCAGCAGCCCCCTACAGAGGATGTACCACAAGTAGCAGCAGCCCCCTACAGAGGATGTACCACAAGTAGCAGCAGCCCCCTACAGAGGATGTACCACAAGTAGCAGCAGCCCCCTACAGAGGATGTACCACAAGTAGCAGCAGCCCCCTACAGAGGATGTACCACAAGTAGCAGCAGCCCCCTACAGAGGATGTACCACAAGTAGCAGCAGCCCCCCACAGAGGATGTACCACAAGTAGCAGCAGCCCCCCACAGAGGATGTACCACAAGTAGCAGCAGCCCCTAGAGAGGATGTACCACAAGTAGCAGCAGCCCCCTACAGAGGATGTACCACAAGTAGCAGCAGCCCCCTACAGAGGATGTACCACAAGTAGCAGCAGCCCCCTACAGAGGATGTACCACAAGTAGCAGCAGCCCCCTACAGAGGATGTACTACAAGTAGCAGCAGCCCCCCACAGAGGATGTACCACAAGTAGCAGCAGCCCCCTACAGAGGATGAACCACAAGTACCAGCAGGCCCCCTACAGAGGATGTACCACAAGTAGCAGCAGCCCCCCACAGAGGATGTACCACAAGTAGCAGCAGCCCCCCACAGAGGATGTACCACAAGTAGCAGCAGCCCCCCACAGAGGATGTACCACAAGTAGCAGCAGCCCCCTACAGAGGATGTACCACAAGTAGCAGCAGCCCCCTACAGAGGATGTACCACAAGTAGCAGCAGCCCCCTACAGAGGATGTACCACAAGTAGCAGCAGCCCCCTACAGAGGATGTACCACAAGTAGCAGCAGGCCCCCTACAGAGGATGTACCACAAGTAGCAGCAGGCCCCCTACAGAGGATGTACCACAAGTAGCAGCAGGCCCCCTACAGAGGATGTACCACAAGTAGCAGCAGGCCCCCTACAGAGGATGTACCACAAGTAGCAGCAGGCCCCCTACAGAGGATGTACCACAAGTAGCAGCAGGCCCCCTACAGAGGATGTACCACAAGTAGCAGCAGGCCCCCTACAGAGGATGTACCACAAGTAGCAGAAGCCCCCTACAGAGGATGTACCACAAGTAGCAGCAGCCCCCCACAGAGGATGTACCACAAGTAGCAGCAGCCCCCTACAGAGGATGTACCACAAGTACCAGCAGAGACCCAGATTGAAGTGCATTATAGCCAGTGATAATAGAGCATACCATCTTAAAAATGTGCCTTGGTTCTGGGGTCCGGTGATATACTGTGGGGTCCATCAGTGGTGGTTGGTGTCCCTCCGCCAGATGTGATCAGTCTTAGTTCGGAGGTCCAGTGATATACAGTGGGGTCCATCAGTGGTGGTTGATGTCCGTCCCCCGGATGTGATCAGTCTTAGTTCTGTGGTCCGGTGATATACAGTGGGGTCCATCAGTGATGGTTGGTGTCCGTCCTCCAGATGTCATCAGTCTTAGTTCTGGGGTCTGGTGATATACAGTGGGGTCCATCATTAGTGGTTGGTGTTCCTCCTTCAGATGTGATCAGTCTTAGGTCTGGGGTCCAGTGATATACAGTGGGGTCCATCAGTGGTGGTTGGTGTCTGTCCTACAGATGTGATCAGTCTTAGTTCTTGGGTCTGGTGATATACAGTGGGGTCCATCATTCGTGGTTGGTGTTCCTCCTTCAGATGTGATCAGTCTTAGGTCTGGGGTCCAGTGATATACAGTGGGGTCCATCAGTGGTGGTTGGTGTCTGTCCTACAGATGTGATCAGTCTTAGTTCTGGGGTCTGGTGATATACAGTGGGGTCCATCAGTGGTGGTTGGTGTCCGTCCCCCAGATGTGATCAGTCTTAGGTCCGGGGTCCGGTGATATACAGTGGGGTCCATCATCAGTGATGGTTCGGGTCCATCATCAGTGATGGTTGGTGTCCGTCCTCCAGATGTGATCAGTCTTAGTCCCGGGGTCCGGTGATATACATTGGGGTCCATCAGTGATGGTTTGGTGTCGGTCCCCCAGATGTGATAAGTCTTAGTTCCGGGGTCTGGTGATATACAGTGGGGTCCATCAGTGGTGGTTGGTCTCCGTCCTCCAGATGTGATCAGTCTTCGTTCCGGCGTCAGGTGATATACAATGGGGTCCATCAGTGGTGGTTGGTGTCCGTCCTCCAGATGTGATCAGTCTTAGTTCTGGGGTCTGGTGATATACAGTGGGGTCCATCAGTGGTGGTTGGTGTCCGTCCTCTAGATGTGATCAGTCTTAGTTCTGGGGTCCGGTGATATACAGTGGGGTCCATCATTAGTGATTGGTGTCCGTCCTCCAGATGTGATCTGTCTTAGTTCTGGGGTCAGGTGATATACAATGGGGTCCATCATTGGTGGGTGGTGTCCATCCTCCAGATGTGATCAGTCTTAGTTCTGGGGTCAGGTGATATACAATGGGGTCCATCAGTGGTGGTTGGTGTCCGTCCTCCAAATGTGATCAGTCTTAGTTCTGGGGTCCGGTGATATACAGTAGGGTCCATCATTGGTGATTGGTGTCTGTCCCCCAGATGTGATCAGTCTTAGTTCTGGGGTCTGGTGATATACAGTGGGGTCCATCAGTGGTGGTTGGTGTCTGTCCTACAGATGTGATCAGTCTTAGTTCTGGGGTCTGGGGATATACAGTGGGGTCCATCGGTGGTTGGTGTCCGTCCTCCAAATGTGATCAGTCTTAGTTCTGGGGTCCGGTGATATACAGTGGGGTCCATCATTAGTGATTGGTGTCCGTCCTCCAGATGTGATCAGTCTTAGTTCTAGTGTCCGGTGTTATACAATGGGGTCCATCAGTGATGGTTGGTGTCCGTCCTCCAGATGTGATCTGTCTTAGTTCTGGGGTCCGGTGATATACAGTGGGGTCCATCAATGGTGGTTGGTCTCCGTCCTCCAGATGTAATCAGTCTTAGTTCCGGCGTCAGGTGATATACAATGGGGTCCATCAGTGGTGGTTGGTGTCCGTCCTCCAGATGTGATCAGTCTTAGTTCTGGGGTCTGGTGATATACAGTGGGGTCCATCAGTGGTGGTTGGTGTCCGTCCTCCAAATGTGATCAGTCTTAGTTCCGGGGTCCAGTGATATATAGTGGTGTCCATCATTAGTGGTTGGTGTCCATCCTCCAGATGTGATCAGTCTTAGTCCTGCGGTCTGGTGATATACAGTGGGGTCCATCAGTGATGGTTGGTGTCCGTCCTACAAATGTGATCAGTCTTAGTTCTGGGGTCCAGTGATATACTGTGGGGTCCATCAGTGGTGGTTGGTGTCCCTCCCTCCGATGTGATCAGTCTTAGTACCGGGGTTTGGTGATATACAGTCGGGTCCATCAGTAGTGGTTGGTGTCTGTCCTCCAGATGTGATCAGTCTTAGTTCTGGGGTCCAGTGATATATAGTGGGGTCCATCAGTGATGGTTGGTGTCCGTCCTCTAGATGTGATTAGTACTAGTTCTGGGGTCCGGTGATATACTGTGGGGTCCATCATTAGTGGTTGGTGTCCGTCCTCCAGATGTGATCAGTCTTGGTTCTGGGGTCCAGTGATATATAGTGGGGTCCATCAGTGATGGTTGGTGTCCGTCCTCTAGATGTGATTAGTACTAGTTCTGGGGTCCGGTGATATACTGTGGGGTCCATCATTAGTGGTTGGTGTCCGTCCTCCAGATGTGATCAGTCTTGGTTCTGGGGTCCGGTGATATACAGTGCGGTCCATCAGTGGTGGTTGGTGTCTATCCTCTAGATGGGATCAGTCTTAGTTCTAGGGTCCGGTGATGTACAGTGGGGTCCATCAGTGGTTGGTGTCCGTCATTCAGATGTGATCAGTCTTAGTTCCGGCGTCTGGTGATATACTGTGGGGTCCATCATTAGTGGTTGGTGTCCATCCTCCAGATGTGATCAGTCTTTGTCCTGGGGTCCGGTGATATACAGTGGGGTCCATCAGTGGTGGTTGGTGTCCGTCCTCCAGATGTGATCAGTCCTAGTTCTGGGGTCTGGTGATATACAGTGGGGTCCATCAGTGGTGGTTGGTCTCTGTCCACCAGATGTGATCAGTCTTAGTTCTGGGGTCTGGTGATATACAGTGGGGTCCATCAGTGGTGGTTGGTGTCCGTCCTCTAGATGTGATTAGTACTAGTTCTGGGGTCCGGTGATATACTGTGGGGTCCATCAGTGGTGGTTGGTGTCCGTCCTCCAGATGTGATCAGTCTTTGTCCTGGGGTCTGGTGATATACAGTGGGGTCCATCAGTGGTGGTTGGTCTCCGTCCTCCAGATGTAATCAGTCTTAGTTCCGGCGTCAGGTGATATACAATGGGGTCCATCAGTGGTGGTTGGTGTCCGTCCTCCAGATGTGATCAGTCTTAGTTCTGGGGTCTGGTGATATACAGTGGGGTCCATCAGTGGTGGTTGGTGTCCGTCCTCCAGATGTAATCAGTCTTAGTTCCGGCGTCAGGTGATATACAATGGGGTCCATCAGTGGTGGTTGGTGTCCGTCCTCCAGATGTGATCAGTCTTAGTTCTGGGGTCTGGTGATATACAGTGGGGTCCATCAGTGGTGGTTGGTCTCCGTCCTCCAGATGTAATCAGTCTTAGTTCCGGCGTCAGGTGATATACAATGGGGTCCATCAGTGGTGGTTGGTGTCCGTCCTCCAGATGTGATCAGTCTTAGTTCTGGGGTCTGGTGATATACAGTGGGGTCCATCAGTGGTGGTTGGTGTCCGTCCTCTAGATGTGATTAGTACTAGTTCTGGGGTCCGGTGATATACTGTGGGGTCCATCAGTGGTGGTTGGTGTCCGTCCTCTAGATGTGATCAGTCTTAGTTCCGTGGTCTGGTGATATACAGTGGGGTCCATCAGTGATGGTTGGTCTCCGTCCTCCAGATGTGATCAGTCTTAGTTCCGGCGTCAGGTGATATACAATGGGGTCCATCAGTGGTGGTTGGTGTCCGTCCTCCAGATGTGATCAGTCTTAGTTCTGGGGTCTGGTGATATACAGTGGGGTCCAAAAGTGATGGTTGGTGTCCATCCTCCAGATGTGAAACAGAGAACAATCAGGACAGCGCTCCTCCCTTCTATGCCGATACGATAGTGAAGTGAAAAATGAAAATGACCTACCCGGTGTCGGTGGGAAAAGCCCCCAATGTTGAGAGCTTTCCCACCATACACCTCCAAGTCTCGGTAGACACGTAATATAGATGAATAGCAATCTAAAAGGTGTACTCCACATCTCCCTATGCACACGGGGAGCTAGCCAAAGCCCGTTGTATCCCCAATGAAGGGGCTCAACTCCTCAAGAAGTAAATGTAAAAAAAAGAAAAAGGGCTCGGCGCTCTATGGAAACATTCCAGCAGGAAAATGGAATGAAGATATTCCCAATGAGTATTTATTGGATAAAACCTTATATACAACGCGTTTCGTTGCCAAAAACAGCCACTTTATCAAGCATAACAGTCAACAGTAAAACAAACACATATCTATACAGCGTGGGACTTACAATCAGCTGTGAACCAATCATCTTACTCCTGCCCAGCCCATCCTCAGTGCAGCAAAGCGTGTGTGTTACAGCGGGGGCGCTATGCAATCCACGCATCTTCCAGGTTTCGCCTCCCGCATGTGACGTCATGACGCTGACCGCGTCACGAGCGTCTCGACGCCTGTCACGTGAGCCCATCCCCATGGTGGCGCCGTATATCCCGTGTGTCTTTCAGGTAGCGGCCGCTGAAGATGACGTAATGATGCTCAGCGTCATACTACCAGGGGATGGTGTGCGGCCGTATATGAAATGCCGCTGTTAGGAACTACAATGCATACGAAAACCGTATGACAACACAATGATGTGCTAAATGAAACATCTGATATGTTAAAAACCGCATATATACACGGATAAACCTAATCTCATGTATTCAATAACACCTGCACATATGATTGACTAATGGTGATATACAGTGGGGTCCATCATTAGTGGTTGGTGTCCGTCCCCCCGATGTGATCAGTCTTAGTTCGGGGGTCTGGTGAGATACAGTGGGGTCCATCAGTGGTGGTTGGTGTCTGTCCACCAGATGTGATCAGTCTTAGTTCGGGGATCTGGTGAGATACAGTGAGGTCCATCAGTGGTGGTTGGTGTCTGTCCTCCAGATGTGATCAGTCTTGGTTCTGGGGTCCGGTGATATACAGTGGGGTCCATCAGTGATGGTTGGTGTCCGTCCTCCAGATGTGATCTGTCTTAGGTCGGGGGTCCAGTGATATACAGTCGGGTCCATCAGTGGTGGTTGGTGTCCGTCCTCCAGATGTGATCAGTCTTAGGTCTGGGGTCCGGTGATATACAGTCGGGTCCATCAGTGGTGGTTGGTGTCTGTCCTCCAGATGTGATCAGTCTTAGTTCGGGGGTCTGGTGAGATACAGTGGGGTCCATCGATCGTTGATGGCAGTAGGAGTAAGAGGGTTTGTTATATTTCACTGCCGTAATAGGGGGGGTGTTGGATTTTCCTGTAGTTCAGGGGTCTCTAGGGTGACATCCTATATTTGTAATCATGTATATGAGAGGGATATTATATCTTACAGGGATCCGCTGACGCCAGTCATATCTGCTGGCAGCTCATTACAGAGCAGGCGGAGCCGAGCGGAATAGAGTCATCCTCAGTAGCTGACAGTCTTCCCGGCATCAGCGTGTGTCCAGAGATAGCTGTCACTAAGTCCCGCCCACTGGACTCCTTAAGCCACCATTCACTGAGTCATCCCGCCCACTGCACCCCTGAGCCTAGAATGAGCAGAGATTTAACCCCAAATGACCCAGCACTCTTAGTGTTTCTGGTGGAAGCTGTGTGAGGATTTCTGTCTTCTAGTTTTTCTTTTCTGAAACCATTTTGGGGTACAAATAATGTTCTTAAATCACCTTTGTGGTGTTTCTGGGAAAACAGAATAATAAAGCACTTCCTGCGCCATCTCTGTGATCTGTACCAGCGATGGCAGTGCGGTATGAATGGCGTCACGTTATCCTTCCTGTCATTTCGATACCAAATTTATATAGATTTCTGCATGTTTCCTCCTTCTCTGATAGAGGCGCCTGCAAGACTACAACCCCAATCATCCTTCTCCTGAATGACCCCCAAGATGGACGGCACGGAGATGAGCGGAAGGATATTAGACGTCACCTGGGAGATCATCTACCTGCTGACCGGAGAGGTGAACTTCCCTCCATTCCTCCCATCTGTCTTGTATTTGTGCCATCCCTGAGCGTCTCCCTCCATCCACAGGAGTACACAGCAGTGAAGAAGACAGCGACTCCCATCATCCATCCTCACTCCCTGATCCAGAAGCTTCTAGAACTCACCAACAAGATGACGGAGCTGCTGACAGGAGAGGTGACTGCGGGGAATGTGGGGGGACATTCTAGCGGGGGGCTCTGGCTGATGACTGGATATTGTGTTGTCAGGTTCCTATAAGGTGTCAGGATGTGGCCGTCTATTTCTCCATGGAGGAGTGGGAGTATGTAGAGGGCCGGCGGGATGTGTACGCGGCCGCCATGCTGGAGGCGGGGTCACGAGGTAAGAGGAGTGGGAGTATGTAGAGGGATGTGTATGTGTCCGCCATGCTGGAGGCGGGGTCACCAGGTAAGAGGAGTGGGAGTATGTAGAGGACCAGCGGGATGTGTACGCGGCCGCCATGCTGGAGGGTCTCCCACCCGCGGGAGGTATGAGGTTGCCTACATTCTTCTATCATTGGATGTATAATCCATTCCATCACTGTGTGTCTCCACAGATGGAGCCGGGAGGAGAAACCCACCAGAGAAATATCCCCGTCCTCCGTATTCCCAGGACCGTTTAGAGGAAGATGTGCTAGAGAACTGGCAGGTAGGTGGTGCTGAGTGGTCCTGTAGTACATCTATATAGGTGGTGAAGCTCTGTGGTCCTGCTCTATATAGGGGGTGGAGCTC
The DNA here is from genome assembly GCF_035609145.1 of Eleutherodactylus coqui. Classification (NCBI taxonomy): domain Eukaryota; kingdom Metazoa; phylum Chordata; class Amphibia; order Anura; family Eleutherodactylidae; genus Eleutherodactylus; species Eleutherodactylus coqui. The sequence continues at coordinate 433,374 of NC_089837.1, forward strand.
TGTGGTCCTGCTCTACATAGGGGGTGGAGCTCTGTGGTCCTGCTCTACATAGGGGGTGGAGCTCTGTGGTCCTGCTCTACATAGGGGGTGGAGCTCTGTGGTCCTGCTCTACATAGGGGGTGGAGCTCTGTGGTCCTGCTCTACATAGGGGGTGGAGCTCTGTGGTCCTGCTCTACATAGGGGGTGGAGCTCTGTGGTCCTGCTCTACATAGGGGGTGGAGCTCTGTGGTCCTGCTCTACATAGGGGGTGGAGCTCTGTGGTCCTGCTCTATATAGGGGGTGGAGCTCCCTGGTGGCCGGTTAGATTTCCCGCCTCTCCACCATATTGTACTGCATTATTCCATGTGACACATCAGGGTGAAGATGATATTAAAGTGGAGGTAGAAGAAGAGAGGATGAGGGGCGATCACCCGTGGAAGAGTGAAGTGGAAGAGGACGTTCCCGCAGGTAAGTGATGATGAGCTGGGGGGTTCCTTCAGGTTCGGTTGCTCCTCAGCGCTTTAGTAACCCCTTCTTGCAGCTTTTCTGACAGCCCCATTTTCCTTTACTCTGACACGGCACTTTGTGGTAATAACTTTTGGCGCGCTTTTCCTTATTAGAGTGATTTTTCAGAGGTTTTCCCATAATGCATCATACTTAATGTTAGGGGTAAGTTTTGATATACTTATATGTTCATAGAAAACATGTAGAAAATAGCAACTTGTGAATTTCTCAGCTTGTAGGACAGATAGTCGTAGCACACAAAGTAGTCAGGGAATAATTTACTATATGTTGGCGTCCTTTTATAAATGTCCCTTTGGATATCAGAAATCTTATAAGTATTGCAGCAATTGTTCCCATTAGGGAGCGCCTCCCATCCGGACAGGAAGTGGGGTCCTCTCAGATCTCTTTGAGGGAGGCAACACCCTTCACCTCCTCATTTACTGTTTCCTGTGAGTGGGAGTGGTTGGGAAAAGGATTCCCGGGATTCCTCCAGATCTCTAACAGTAGGGAACTGCAGGGACTCTGTGCCCCAAACTATGTAGGAACGCAGGTTACCTTTCTGGTGTAAGCACCTCCAGCAGCCACTGGATAGGTCTGAAGAGATGGGCGCCCAGAGGCTCTCCAGCCCGTCCCGTGTGGATTCACCGTGCATGAGGGGTTGGATTCCAACTGTGCCTTAACCCTGCGAGAATGCAGAAGAATACGGCGGCTGTCTGTGTGTCAAACCTCCAGATCCAGGACCTGATGACAACACAGTGGTCTGGAGGGGTAAGAAGGGCTTCACTTCTGAGCTTTGGCTGGGTCTATGGCCTCTTGGGCATGGTCTGTGGCCTAAGAGCTCTTCGTCCGATAGAGGCAGCAGAAGCTCAGTTGTTGCTCCTGGTTATGAGCCTTTAGATCGGCAGATCGGTACAAGGTCTGGTAGGACCAGCGTGAGGTCAGTCTATACTTCCGTCTCGGAGTTATTAGTTGGGCAGTCTGGGGTGTGTGCTCTTCCTACGATGAGGTCTTCAGTGGAGAAGTCAATGAATAGAATAAAGCCTCGGCTCCTCATTGTACCCCTTCAGTAAGGTATCTCTGGTGTTGGGTACCTTTTGGAGGTCTGAGATAAGACTGCTCTGATTGCACAAGGTACAGTTTTCAGAATGTGGAGGTTACCTTGGCGAACACTAATGCCTGTAGTAAGTTTGTATAAGAAACCCTCTCCCTGAAGTTGCATCCTTATGTAAAGTAGTAGTCGTAAGGTGCCTTTGCACTCTTAGCTTCCTAGTCAGACAATATCCTCCTTGAGCTTCTACATGTAAGGCTTGTTTCACATGGGCTACAAAATGCATGAATGGGAAGCTCAAGCTTTCCTATAGGTTATTTCAAGCTGCAAAATATCCCTCATGTGAAAGAACCTATTGGAAGCCATGAGCTTCACATACATGCATTTTGTAGCCTGTGTGAAAGAGGCCTGAATGTTAGTCGGTCCTACGTTCTGTCATGTGGGATGTGTTGACCAGCAGTCACTGAAGGCGATCTGTAAGATTGATCCTTTGTACATCCCCACACGGGTGGGACGCGTTCCTTTAGCTGACCTACATGTTATATATGTGAAGCCCCGGACCCTGGCTCTATCTTCTGGTTACTCTGGGGGTCTCAGCCTCTTTTTCTCTGACCCTGTCCATGTTTCTAGCCTTTGGGGGGGAGAACTCTAACCAAGGAGGGTCCTCCCTGCATTGCTGAAGTGTTACCTTAACACTGGAGTGGAGCAAACATTTTCTTTAGCTCTTCCTGTCTTGAGATTTCCTCACTGGGGTCCGGAGTTTAATATTGGGGGCCTTGTTTTGTAGAAATGGAATAGTTTTGTCAGGACACCTTTAAAAATATACCTGGAGTTTTAAAAAGAACCCTTTGGTGGAACGCCGAGGTTCTTACTTGTCGCTGCTTGCAATCCATCTCCAGGTGGGGGCGCCGTAAACCGCTGTTCTGCCAGGCCTGTGCCGGCTGGGACTTCCTAGCTGTGAGGCTGCTCTTCTATGACTCTATGGCAGTGTCCCCATGACCCAGGCTGCGAGACCTGGCGGATACTTCATGCTTGATGCTGAGTGGTAAAGGAAGATATTGCCTATTATGAGATGAGCGATGCGCATCGGCAGCGAGATGAGCGGAGGTTGTGTAGACAGCTGTCGTACATTTAGTTTCAATCCCGTCTTCTGGCCCGAGTCCTTTCTATCGACATTAACCCTTTCCAATCCACTGTCTGACCTGTAAAGACATTATGATTTAAGGCTGTAGAGCTACAATGTTGGAAGACACCCGTCGGGGTTCTCTTACTGTATATTGCCAGCCTCTCTGCTGTCGGAGCCTATCCAATGTGTCACCTCATGCAGTACAGGCTTTAGCCAGCAGATAGCGCCGCTGTATAACAGCAGAAAAAGAGTAAACCCCCCCCCCCCCCTAGGAAGACCAAGATACAAATTGGATTGGAAAGGGTTAACTCTTACTTGTTCCTTTTTTAACCCTTTTTCCCAACATAATCCGGTGTTTGTGTCTCTGACCTCTGTTGGGAGTCGTTAGTGACTCACAACTCTGCTCTCATTGCATGGCCAAAATACGTAAGGCTGAGTCTGGTCATCTTGTCCTCTGTGAATCTGAGTCCAGCCGGCTTGCCCTCCACTGATATATGGGGTCTTATAGGATTCAGGACTTCTCTGTTTGTTACTCTCACCATCCACGGCATACGCAGCAGCTTTTGGCCGCAGCTTAAACACATCAGACCTTTTTCTATGTGCTTTTTTCGCAGTTAAGCTTTCACATCCATACATGGCTCTGGGGGAAACGGTGGTTTGCACTATCCTGTGTTTAGTTGCGATGTCGATATCCCTACTTTTTCCAGACTTAGTCCATGTTTTAGCATCACTCTTCACCCCAATGGTATCCTATGTTTTATTTCTAGCATAATTCTCCAGCCTGGTCAATTTTTGAGCCAAGGAAGATGAAGTCTCACACACATTCTATGACCTTATTGCCATTTTTTGCAGTTTTTACTTTCAGCTTTTAATCTTACAATTCTATTGAATCTTAACGTTGCATATACTCCTGGTAGTATGGGAGATGGCTTTCCTGACCTGAATTGTTGCAGCTGAGAGATTGGTGAAGAGAAGAATTCCTGTGTATGGACTTGGTAAATTATTGGTTTTACGAGCTGCGACCATTAATTAATGCTTCTTTAATGTGGTAGAAGTGTATTCTAGCTATGATATCATGTCATACACCATCGAGGTGAAATTTTGGTTTCTGCAATCTCTATGAGCCCTAGCAATAGCTCATGTGACGAGCTAGAAGGTAGAAGCGTGTTCATCAGTTGGGTTAGATATTCATTTCAATTCTTATGGGGAAATATTTTCAGAAATTCCTTGAAATTTTACATTCTGTCTCCTGTTGTGATCTTTAAGGTCAACCAGTTTGCTTTTAATGGTATCAACCAGAGCATTGAAAGTAGTAGATACCTATTCATGGCCAAAAAGTTTCTTTCCTAAAGGCTACTGATGCTGGCTGATTTAAACATGGCATAGCAAGAAGGGGGTCCTCTGTGGCAGATAGTGTAGGTTTTTAGGGATGCGAGGCTTCCATTCTTGTCCTATGTTTCTCAGGGCTATCAGTAGGTGAGGAGAAGCTGAATCTGCCATGTGTGTGGGCATCATATTAAGTTCCGAAGTAGTGCTATGTGCGCGGTTTAAGCTCATCATGCCTCTTACTCTGCTTGGAGACTCCAGGCTTTTTCACCTGGATGCGATCCTGGTGATGTAGGAGAGCCAGTCCGTCTATCTCCTCCACACCATGAGCTGCCAGGAGAGGAAGAGCTGCAGGTCCCAGTGTCTGCCTTGGGGGGTTGTGAGCAGTGGACAATTCAGACAGTAGCTTGGGCTGTACTTTTGGTTGCTTGGGGGCCGATCATCCTTGCTCTTCCCAGTCAAGAGCGAGGAAAAGGGTAAGTAAATTGCCCGCAGGCTTGATTTTAGCATTGCTTTAGGCGTAGAGGAATGAGCAGAGATCATTCTGATGCTGCCATCCCAGTCTGTACCTAGGCCATGCCCCCCTTAAAGGTCCTTTTTTCAGCAGAAACTCTAGACAGACCTTGTTTTGCAACATACAAGTAAAAACCTATTAATTTCTTATGGAAATCAGACAACAATGATTATTTTGGAATGTTTGGGTTTCCTAGTAAGAGAATTGCCCCGTCTGTCTTACTGGTGGATCAACTTCTGCTTCACAAGCTACATGTGTGCCTCCAGCCTAATAAAAATGTGATACATTTGTCTACTTTGTCATTTAATAAATAATCACAAAATTCATGTTTTTATTCTTGACAGACAATCCCCATGAAACCTCTGAGAGAAACTTCATGTTATCAGTAAATTATAAAATAGAAGATGAAGATATCGTGCAGCGCTCTTCAGGAGAAAACCTCATTACCCTTAATGTACCTCCAGGACATCACAGTACAGATCCATCATATATTCCACCTAATAATATTGAGGAACCTTCTCCTGACCAATCACAGAGTGTTACCTCAAGTGCGGGTCAGAACAGGGGGAAAAGGTTTCAATGTGGTGAATGTGGAAAACGATTTACAAGAAGCTCAGGTCTTATTATGCACAAAAGAATTCACACAGGAGAGAAGCCCTATTCATGTTCTCAATGTGGGAAATGCTATACTCGTAAATCAGGCCTTGCTATACATGAAAGAATTCACACAAGACTGAGACCATTTACATGTGCAGAATGTGGGAGATCTTTTAAAGATAAATCAGATTTTGTTATACATGAGAGAAGTCATACCGGAGAGAAGCCGTATTCATGTTCAGAATGTGGGAAATGTTTTACAGATAAATGTCATCTTCTTATACATGAGAGAAGTCACACAGGAGAGAAGCCATATTCATGTTCAGAATGTGGAAAATGTTTTACATATAAATCACATCTTGTTGTACATGGGAGAAGTCACAGCGGAGAGAGACCGTTTTCATGTTCAGAATGTGAGAAATGTTTTATAGATAAATCAAGTCTCGTTACACATCAGAGAATTCACACAGGAGAGAAACCATTTACATGTTCAGAATGTGGGAAATGTTTTATGCAGAAATCACATCTTGTTAGACATCAGAGAATTCACACAGGAGAGAAGCCCTATTCATGTTCCATATGTGGAAAATATTTCACAAGAAAATCAAATATTGTAGCTCATCAGAGACTTCACATAGAAAAAAAGCCATATTCATGTTAGGAATGTGAGAACTGGTCTAAGCAAATATAAGTTTTAGCCATCCGTTATTCACAGACCCTAAGCAGCCAATAAGAACATTTATTCTTTGGGTGGAATCATTCTGGATCTGCCCAACACCCAAATTCAAACCTGTGAGTGGGATCGTGGAGAAAAAGTATTGTGGATAGAAGGAAGAGAAGATCCTGGTTTACTACCAAAGCAGCAACACTAAATGGTCTCCATGAACCTTTCCTCTTATCACTGTAATCATAAACCACCCAAACTGATAGGGGGGGGGATCATGGTGAAAATGTAAGAACAAAAGTGGACTTCAAGGTAGTGTGGAAGCAAGGACACTGAACACAACTGATTGCAGTGAATAACCCAGTGACTTTACTAAATAGAAATAATACAGCGTAAGCAGTGCAAATGAAAACCGTGAATGTCAAATACAATAGTTAAATTATTTAAGGTGCAGTCAATAAGTCTGATCCAGCGCTTTATCTCAATAGCGGCATCCTATATAGCAGTGTTCCCCAACTCCAGTCCTCAGGGACCGCCAACAGGTCATGTTTTCAGGATTTCCTCAATGTTGCACAGGTGATGTAATTATTGCCAATGCCTCAGACATTGCCACAGGTGTTCTTAGCATAGGGTATCCTGAAAACATGACCTGTTGGTGGTCCCTGAGGACTGGAGTTGGGGACCCCTGCTATATAGAAATCATAGCATACTTTGACATGAAAGCATGGATGCATTATACAATTGTATGGCTGGGCCCTGCAACATGGATTTCAATTTTGAATTGTAGCCTCTGTAGAACAATGGCAACGTGAGAAGCGGAAATCTTACCACCTCTAAGTGCCGTAGGACCGCTGCGGTAACTAAAGTAAAGAAATGGAAGCTCTAGTAATACAGCCTATGTAAAAGCGGACTGGAAAGAGGCACAACGTGCATTGGTACCTAAGTCTTCTGAAGAGGAAGGTGGAGGAGTTCCTCAATGATCTGCCCCTATTGTAGCAGGAGGAGGCCACTTCCAGTCCGCTTTTATGGGAAGTTCTGAGCCCAAACCACTCTTCATACAGACCTCTTACAGGAGTGGAATCAACATGTGAGAAGCAAAATCAACTGGTTTAACTTCTCCTTCCTCCAGTATGAAGCCAGTAGACCCTACTGCTAGTATTTCCCTACATCTCCGCTTTTTATTTTGACCTGCACTCCGCTTGATTCTAACTTTACGGCCCTTTTCAAGGATAACTACACCCTCCTGCTTTTGGTCAATATTCTGCTTCCAGTTGGCAGACAGCCTGACCTTTTGCTAATTACCAGGAGTATTCCTAACTCATCTACTCTTGGGGAATTTTTAGGATGACACCAGGACGCTACTTGGGGGTCAGGAATCACTGGCAACTTGTACTGGTTTGGAATTCTAATGATACCTGTATATAATTTCCAGTAACTGTCCTCCCTCACTTTCCACCCCCCCCCCCCACCCCCCATCCTATTGCTTGTCATCTGGGCTGCATGGGAATTATACATACCACCTGCTGGAGATTCCTTTTTGGTCTGATAAGTATTTGTGCAGGCAAACTCTTGTTTGTGTCTACCATTCTCTAGTATGGGGTATGATCTTGTATCGGGATTTGTGATCTGATATAGATGGGACGGAAAGAGTTGTCACAATTGGGGCTTTGCAGTATGTACTTCCCTCTGGTGTCCCATCCACCTCTTGTGTCACTATTTGCGACCCTTTCATGGTCTGGCCTTTTGAAACTCACCTTTTATCTCTCAGTTCTTTTTATCTTGTTAATATTTTACTGTAACTTTCCATCTATCTCTTGTACTGGATCCCACTAATTATAAAATCTCGAAACATGTCTGGATGTGACATTCTAGACGGGTGGTAGGACTGGAATATCCGAAGAGGCTATCAAAATTGGGATTATTCACCCTGGAAAAAAGACGGTAAGGGGCAACCAAATAACTATGCATAACTATTTTATCCAACTTGTGCAGGAGCCAGCTAGAGGGAAGGCCACTCTGGACTTAGTACTAAGTAACAAACTGGACTGAATAATGGGGGTGCAGGTTGAGGGGCACTTGGGGGACAGTGACCACAATATAATCAACTTCCAGCTGTCATTCAATAAGAAGCCTTATCAGGGAGCAACAAACAAACTAAACTTTAGTAAAGCACAATTTGATCAGCTTAGAACTACTATCGGTAACATGAATTTGGACAACCTCCTCAAAAATATCAGTACAGAGGAGAAATGGGAGGAGTTTAAAAACATCCTAATCACCTCATGTGAGCAGTTCATACCCTTTAAAAATAAAAGAACTTCAAGTAAAAGTAAACCATTGTGGCTCGACAAGACAGTAAGGGGGGCAATAAATGAAAAAAAAGAAAGCGTTCAAACTACTAAAACAAGAAGGCAGCAAAGAAGCGTCAAAACTGTACAGGGAAAAAAACAAAATATGCAAAGATAAGATCAAAACAGCCGAGGAGGAGGCAGAAAGACTGATCGCCAAAGAGCAAAAACAACCCGAAACTATTTTTTAACTATATTAACAGCAAAAGGATTTGCACTGAGAGCACTGGCCCTTTAAGAAATAATGCAGGAGAAATCATTGAAGATGATGGAGGGAAGGCAAATCTATTAAATAGTTTATTTTCAATCTATTCATGAACGAAAAGGAAATGCCACATGAGATGCAGGGGAATAAAATGAACCCCTTACAAAATATCTCATACCTAACGCAGGAGGAAGTGCGGAACCGGTTCAAGAAGATTAAAATCGATAAATCGCTAGGCTCAGATGGAATACACTTAAGGATACTAAAGGAACTAAGTGATGTGCCACTATATCTAATATTTATGGATACTATCAAAACCGGGGTTGTACCATTGGATTGGCGCATTGCCAACGTGGTTCCAATTTACAAAAAGGTGTCCAAAAGTGAGCCTAGTAACTAGAGGCCAGTAAGTCTCACTTCAGTAACTGGATGAACCGACTACTTCAGATGGTCATTATGATACAGAACATGGCCGTGACAGTGACTGTGTTGAACTGTCAGCATGTCCCCAACATTTTTATTTTTTTTTAAACAATTTCTTTTTATTGAAAAGGTAACAGTGTCAGAGATGCTCAAGTGCGTTCTGGCCACGCAGGGCCCTTAAGTATTTTGAGTATCCACTTAAGCATGTTATTAAAGCAAACAAATTCTATATAGTGGGTACTACAAATCTCGACCTGACACATGGTGTGAACAAAATGGGAGTGGGGAGAGGGGGAGGGGTATGGATAGGGCCAGGGGTCAGGTAACAGGGGAAGTAAACAGCAAGATACATTCAATTAAAGTCTTAGGTAGAGCCTGTCGGGCTGTTGGTTTTTTGTTTGGCTGTAGGTTTTTGTTTAGGGGTCGTGGTTGTCCCTGTCGCCCTGGTAATGAATCCAGGGAGTCCAGAGGGCCGTAAAGTCTTCTCTTGAGCCGTTTTCCCAGGCCAGTATCTCTTCAAATCTAAAGATTTGTGAAACCCTCTCTAACCATTGTGTGGTCTGCGGGCTGTCTTTTTTCTGCCAGAAAAGGGGAATTAATAATTTAGCTGCTGTAAGGAGAGTGGTTGCTAGGTTTTTATGAGAGGGCTTAAATTGTCTTGTAGGCAACCAGATTAGAACCTCCTCTGGTCTAAATACATATTTTGTGTGGCAAATTTTGTTGATGAGGTTATTGACGGATTGCCAAAAAGGTTTGATTCTGGTGCATTCCCACCAGATGTGTAGAGCTTTTCCCCTCCCTTCCCCACATCTCCAGCAGATGTCTGAATATTCTGGGTTCATTTTAGAGGATGCGACAGGTGTTCTGTACCATCGGGTTAGGGTCTTATATGAATTCTCTTGAACACGAACACATCTGGAGAATCCATGAGAGTTTTTCAGGACTTTAAGAGTCTCCTCTCTACTCAGGTTTAAGTCTAGTTCTCTCTCCCATTCTCTAAGGAACCAGGGTTTTTCAATAGCAAATTGTAAGAGAAGGCCTCTGTAGAGCTGGGTGACTAGTCTCTTCGGGCGAGAGGGGAGTGCGATATAAGTCTCGAACCAGATGGGGTCTCTCAGGTCTCCGAGGTTACTTGACTGGAATCAACTCAGGGAGTAGAAGAGGCTTGCCCTGCTCAAGAAATCGAGAGAGTGTTGTGGCAGAAGAGTGTCCAACTGTGTCTGGTCATGTAGTTTGGGCCCTTTAAGAATTTCGTGAATTGTGAGGTCACCGAGAGTGTCCCATACCTTTTCCAGTCTATGTCGCTTATTTGCCAGTATAGCCCGTATCAAATTAGCCGGAGTCATTGGGGGAGGGATTTTTCTCTCGATGCTCTAGCTCTCACGAGTCTCAGTGTTTTTATTGTGCATTTTGTGATCGGGCTTAGGTACGTGTGTTTGCCGAGAGGGGGACCTTTTATCCAGAGCAGTACTTGGTTATTCCTGCCCAGCGCTTCTCTCTCTATGTCTAGCGAGGGGGAAGTTGCTTCTTTATCTATCAGGAGTATCCACCTTGCAATGTGGATCGCCCTGTGATAGAGTTGTAGATTCGGGAGTCCCGCACCTCCCTGGGGGCGTTTTTGGGTAAGGATCGAGAACGCTAATCGTGGTTTGTGCCCGTCCCAAATAAAGTCCCTGAAGAGTTTGTGTAGATGTGTGAAGAAAAAGGCAGGTATCTCTATTGGGACCGAGTGCATGGTGTAAATGATTTGGGGTAGTATATAGGTGGAAATGAGATTCTTTCTACCCAGCCATGAAATCAACGGTATATTAAATTGTGCAAGTTGGGCTTTCACATTTTTAATTAGTGGGTTGTAGTTGGCTTCGTAAAGTTGGGAGGGATTGGCAGTTAGTGTAATGCCTAAGTATTTGATACTGGTCGTAGGCCATTTGAAGGCGTATTGCCCTTTCAGGTTTTTGACTACTTGAGGTGAAATGGAGACATTTAGTGCCTCTGACTTATCATAATTTATTTTAAAGTTGGACAGCCTGCCGAAGAGGTTGAATGTTTCCATGAGCGCTGCCAGTGCTCTGGTCGGGTTTGTGACCAGCACCAGCAGGTCGTCTGCGAAGGCCGCAGTGGTATGTGTCCTACCTCCTATCCGGAGGCCTACAATGTCCGAATTTTGCCTAATCTCTTGTAGGAGTGTCTCCATCGTCAATATAAAGAGTGTTGGGGATAGTGGGCAGCCCTGCCTGGTGCCATTTCTTATGGCGAAGGGCTTGGATAATGTGCCATTGACATGAACTCTGGCCGTTGGTTCTGTATAAAGGGAGAGGATAGCTCTGATGAATGTGGGCGGAAAGCCAAACTTGCTCAGAGTAGCCTCCATGTAGTTCCATTTTACTCTATCGAAAGCTTTTTCAGCATCCGTAGAGATCAGGACCAGTGGAAGTTTGTTTTGCTTGGCGAAGTGTATTGCTCTAGTCGTATTAAATTTGCCTTCTCTACCCGGTGTGAATCCGACCTGATCTGGATTTATTAATTTCGTAAGGAAGGGGGCTATTCTTTGAGCTAGTAATTTAGCCCACAATTTAACATCTGTGTTTAGCAATGAAATCGGCCTGTAATTACTGCATAGGTTTTGGGCTTTGCCCTCTTTGGGGATAAGCAAAATATGGGCCTCTAGGGCTTGTTTAGGTAATGGGGAGCCCGAGAGGAGGGAGTTGCAGAGTTTCGTTAGGTATGGGGTTAGTGTATTTGCGAATTTTTATAATATAAGATAGGGAGACCATCAGGGTCGGGACTTTTTCCGTTGTGAAGGAGGTCCTAGCCTCTATCCCTCTCATCATCTGTAACCTGATGCAAAAGCGAGGCGGCGGCGTCTTCTGACAATCCGGGGAGTTTTAAATTATTTAGGAAGTTGAGTGTAATGTCTTGTATTTTTTCAGTGTCCCTGTCTAGGTTAAATAGTTCAGTATAATATTTTTCAAATTCTGAGGAAATATCTTCTGTCAATGTCACCGTTTTTCCCGTAGGGGCTTTAATTTGGGAGATGAAGGCTTTTTCTTTTTGTTTTTGAATGTCTTGTCATTGTTTTTGATCCTCTGTCCCCGTGTACATATATTTTATACTTAGATGAGAGCAGGGTCTTTGCTGATTTTATATTTAATACGTTTTTGAGTTTGTCTCTCAGGTGTATAAGTTCTTTTAGGGTTTTGTTGTCAGGGCTGTTTTTATGGAGAATTTCTTCATTTGAAATCTGGGTTAGGAGAGAATTGATTTCCGCATTTCTCTGGCGTTTAGTTCTGGCGCCTAATGATATCAATTCTCCTCTTATATAGGCTTTATGTGCCTCCCAGACAATTGGGATGGGGACTTCGTGTGAATCGTTAACTGAAAAACTGGAAGAATTCTTCTCAATTAAGTTAGTGAAGTTTTCCCTCCCGTTTATCAGCGTACAGTTTAGACGCCAGTTCCATTCCCTCCTCGGCAGGCTGTCCACTATCAGTGAGAGAGTGATAGGGGCGTGATCTGATATCGTGATTTGACCTATGTCGGTTGCGGTGACTAAATGTAGGTATTTGCCTGAGATTAATAAGTAGTCAATTCTGTGATAGGACTTATGAATGTGTGAGAAGTATGTATATTCTCTAAGGTTGGGATTTTTCAGCCTCCAGGCGTCTCTTAAGTCCAGGTCTGCCAGTAGGCTGGATTTGGCTGCAGGGGATCGATGTGGTGTTTGAGGTTGTGTCAATTGATTGCTCTAATGCTAAATTGAAATCACCGCCAACCACCTGCAGTCCCTCTGCGAATTCTCTAAATTTAGTCAAGACCCGCGTGAGCCATTGGACCTGCTGTTTACTTGGGGCGTATAGGTTAGCTAGTGAGACCTGGCTGTGGGCTATTGTGCCTTTTTAAGAATAAATATCTCCCACCAGGGTCCTGTTCTGACTCCGTAGGCGTGAAGGGGACATTTTTGCTTATTGCGATGGAAACCCCTCTAGAGGCCGAGGAGTGCGTGCTATGGTGCCATTGGTTATACGTGTGGGTTGGGAGTCTAGGGACATGATTGTGACGGAAGTGGGTTTCTTGAAGAAACAGTATTTCCGTAGAATGCTTTTTTATGAGGTTAAGGGTCTGGGCTCTTTTCTGGGGGTTGTTCCAACCTCTGACATTAAATGAAGTAACTTTAATCTCAGCCATATTCTATTTCTAGGGGATTTACTCTGGAGTCCGGCTCTGTTTCATCTCTGCTCAAATAATAATGGCTAAACTTGCTGTTTGAACAGGGGTTAACAAAAAACTCCACTCTAAGTGGAGAGGTGAGGAAACTTTTCAAGCACGAGGGAAAGGGAGGGCCGTACCCGAAGGGGCCCCAGGTCTGTTCCTCATTCAGTTCCCGGGGTGGGGTAATGACCCCTAGGCTTCTCCCCATCCCCGTGAATTTAGGGGGGGGGGGGGTTGGAAGCACACCTTTTAGGTTGGGTGCGACCCCCGGAGGCCTTGTGAACAGTGATTCTACAACTTGTTAAACAGAACGGTGCTCAGCAAATACAGACGTTATATATGAGCATATAACATTAAATGTCAACAGGCAGATTAGCCGCTTAGTAAGCTCAAGTCGTGACTCCCTGCCTGGTGAGAGGGTTATCAGTACTGGAGCTTAGTGGGGGTATTACTTAAAAGTCTGAATCTTGGGTATGTGATGGTTCTGAGTCTTTGCGGCATGTACATACGGCGGAGGTTGAGCCAGGAAGGCTTATGAGGAGGAGGGGGAGGAGGAGGAGAAGAAAAAAAGAGGGGAGGGGGTGAGGTGGGCGGAGTTAAAGTCTAAGTCTCCTTAGGTTCAGGGGCATAGTGTTCCTGGTTGTGTCCCACCTCCGTCGTCTTTTAGCTGTGCAGGTCCATCTGTCATACCGGTGTAGTAATTCGCGGGCTTCTCCCTCTCTCAGTCCTCTCTCCTCCTCTCTGTCTCAGGGGTCAGCGATGTTGGAGATCTGGATGCAGGTGGAAGAGGCGAAAAAGGAAAACCAGAAGAGAGAGGGGAAACAGGGAAATAAGTGCCCGCTTCCCCAGTCATCTGGGATTAGGGGGGGTGTTTCTGCAGATTGTCCAATGGTGGGTTGTGGGAAGGATAGATAGCATTGTTGGTCCTCAGGTTTCGGTCTGTGTTCTCTTTTTGTGTCTTGGGGTCCTGGGGGCTTTGTTGATTGACCAGTTTTCTGATTTCTTCAGTTGTGGTAGCAGGGTTTTGGATTGGCACGGTAGCCAAGATGGTATATCAATAGGAGGCAACTCGAGTTTTTCCCACAGCTGGTCAAGGTCGTTTGGTGTTCTGATGGTTATTTGTTGCCCATCTTTGAAGGTTGCGAGACCAAACGGGTATAGCCATCTCACCGGTAGCTTCTTGGTCCGAAGTGCGTCTGTCAAGGATTTCAATATACGTCTTTTGGCCAGTGTACTGGGAGCGATATCTTGAAATAGGAGAATTTTGTTCCCTTCATACAGGATTTCGCTTGATTCTCTAGCTTTTTGTAGGATAGCTGAGGTGTCAAGGTAGTTTAGAAGGCCGCAGATGACATCCCTTGGCAGTTCCCGTGGTGGGGGCTTTGGTCTCGGGGCTCGGTGGATTCTCTCTACCACAACTTTGTCTGCTCTATCTTCTCCAAGCAAGTTTTGGAATATCTGTGATGCGGCAGAGCTTAATGCCTCTGATGCTATTGATTCTGGAAGGCCCCTGAAGCGAATATTTTTCCTTTGGCTTCTATTTTCCTGATCTTCAATTAGGAGCATTGCCTGGTTTATTTGGTCTTGTTTCGCTATAGTGGATTGGAGAGCGAGGTTGTGTTGAATCAAGTCTTGCTGAGTATTTTCAAGGTCTTCTACCCTGTGGCCTATTTGTTTAACTTCGGTTTTTATATCAGCTAGTTCTTTCAGGACCGGAGAGATGGCTTGGGTGAGGATTTTTTTAAGGAAGGAGCGAGAGATTGGGTCCCTGTCAGGCTCTTCATTGTGTTCTGAAGCGGCTGAGACACTCTCCCCTTCTGAGTCCTCCGAATGTGGGTCTGCAACATATTCGTGGTGGGGTTTCTGCTTTTGTGTTGCCGGTGACCTATGCTTCTTTTTTAGGTATTTATCCATTTCCGCTTGACTTTTATTGGTTTTGGACAGCTCTGCGTTGTCTTTATTCTTGTCCTTCCCAATTTTCACCATTGTGTAAAAGAGTATATTATGCTTTGCTTTGGTTTGTTAGCTCAGAATTATGCATCCATGCGGTGGTGCTTTGTATTTGTTGTTGGTGTTCACATGCGTCTCAGGGGTCTGTTAATGCATACTGAGGAATTAAGTGCCCATTCTGGGCCTTGGTTAGGCGAGTATGACCCGGTTCAGTGAATGTTGGATTGCTCCTGCTGAGTGGGTAACGCTCCAGTTGTTTCCGGGCCGGCTGCTGAGTGAGCGGGGCGGCGGGGGTTCAGAGGGAAGGGGGGGTCCTCTCTTGCTGGCAGGGCGGCAGGGGTGTATTGTGAGGTGTCAAGCAGCTTCTGTATGTGAGGTGTTGCGGGTAAGCAATCAGTGTCTATATTGAAGCTGATAATTTTTTTAGCTTTGGTGGCTGCACTGTAAGGGGCCGAGTATTGGCTGTCTGCCAGGGGGGGGGGTTCTCTGTGTCCACTTTGGGCTTGGAAGCTTGCCAGGTGTCCTCCTCTTCTAGGTCAGGGACTTTATGTGGTGGCTGTGCAAGAGGGAGTCCTGTGGCTTATTTGTATCTCCCTTGCCACTGTTCCCCCGTTACATGGGAGACCGTTTTTAGCCGCTGGGGAAGGGGGGGAGGGGATTGCAGTCCCCTCGTTGCTTCTTCCCGCTCCCTTAACCCCCGGTGTTGTGGGGGGAGCGTGTGTGCGCAGTCTCGGCAGTGTGCTCCCCTGCGTTCCGGTACAGCGTTTGCTGCCTTCCTACCTCCTGCTGTTCGGGCTGTCTGCGCCGGTTGCCGGCGTCCGAAAATCTAGGCCGGGGATGCGGCCGCTCTAGTAGGCCCCGCTCGCGGCTACCTCCAAATCACTCCGGAGCGGTATCAAATTGCTCCACGGGAGCTCAGGGACTCAGCGGTGCGGTGGATCCCTAGTTTCTGGGCTCCGGTGAGGCATAGTGGCCCGTTTTATTGTGGTGCCTCAGGGACCTCGGCTGGCTGCGTCCTTCTTCCTCGGCAAACTCCGCCCCCCCATCCCCAACATTTTAATCAAAGTGAGTTGAGTGACTTAATCAGAGACCTTAGCCTTTCAAAAGAAGCAGCTGAATTACTTGCTTCTTGATGGAACAACAAGTATGTACTTGAACGTGAACAAAAATAACATTCTACTGTACGAGGGGAAAAGATTTGCTACCGTTTTTCTGTGAAGAAAACAATCTTGTATTTTGAAACATATTAAGACTCATGATAAACATGAGACATCCTCTATATGTTCCTGACGACTGGCATATATTTGACAGTTCAAAGTGCAGTTTGAAATGTGTTCTTTTGAACAATTGCCCACACCACCAGAACGAAACCATAGCTTTGATCTTGCAGAAGATACACTATCTTGAACATCAATGGGATATATGTGTTGATATAAAAATGGTCAATTTCCTATTAGGCCAACAAAGTGGGTATACAAAATATCCGTGTTTTATGTGCCTCTTAGACTCTAGCGCCAAACAAGACCACTGGGTGAAACGACAGTAGCCTGTGAGGGAGAACATGGTTGTCGGTGAAAAAACTTTGATTCGAGAACCCTTGGTTGGAAGAGACAAAATAATCCTGCCCCCACTTAACATAAAGCTAGGCCTGATGAAGCAGTTTGTGAAGGCTGTTGATTATGATTTGTACGGTATTTAATTATAGCGATCCTATGTGTAATATGGAATAGGGTAATAGAATTCAGTCGGTGCCTATATCACAGAACCTAGAGCTGATAGGGGAAATGGATGGCATATTTGAAATCAGCACACGAAATATACCGTATATCTGCTATCAAACGCTCCGCATCAAAACACGTGTTGGCCAGTGTAATCGTTGTGTCTAACTGCACTGATATTGTGCAGTTTTCATTAAAGAACCGCTGATCGCTGATCTGTCAGCATGCTCTGAGCAGAGAACAGCTAGGTGCAAAAGACAAGCGGCCCCATGTGTCTTCTGTATAGCCCGCTTGAAGCGCAAGGTGATCGCTCAATGTTTGAGCCATCACCTTGCGCTGTAAAAGCACACAACGATTATCGCTCAAAAGATTTTTTGAGCATTATTCATTGTGTCTAAACCAGGCTTAACTGACACCCGGTTGGATGTAAGCTGTCTGTTTAGAAGGGATCGTAAAAACCGGAAAGGCGGAAGGGCCTGTCTTTATGTAAAATCCTGCTTAAAACCCACATTACGGGAAGAAATATGTGAGAGAGATGAAAATGTGGAGTCTTTATGGGAGAAAATACAGTGGGGAAAAAAGTGTTTAGTCAGATACCAATTATACAAGTTCTCCCACTTAAAAAGATGAGAGCGGCCTTAATTGACATCATAGGTAGACCTCAACTATGAGAGACAACATGAGAAAACACATCCAGAAAATCACATTGTCTGGTTTTTAAATAATTTATTTGCAAATTATGGTGGAAAATAAGTGTTTGGTCAATAAGAAAAGTTCATCTCAATCCTTTATTGGCAATGACAGAGGTCAAACGTTTTCTGTAAGTCCTCACAAGGTTGGCACACACAGTTGCTGGTATGTTGGATCACTCCTCCATGCAGATCTCCTCAAGAGCAGTGATGTTACTCCCTCCAAAAGTTTTCTATAGGGTTGAGATCTGGAGACTGGCTAGGCCACTCCAGGACCTTGAAATGCTTCTTATTAAGCCCCTCCTTTGTTGCCCTGGTGGTGTGCTTGGCATCATTGTCATGCTGAAAGACCCAGCCACATTCCATCTTCAGTGCCCTTGCTGATGGAAGGAGGTTTGCACTCACGATACATGGCCCCATACATTCCTTCATGTATACGGATCAGTCATCCTAGTAACAGCCCCAAAGCATGATGTTGCCACCCCCATGCTTCACAGTAGGTATGGTGTTCTTTGGATGCAACTCAGCATTCTTTCTCCTCCAAACACGACGAGTTGTGTTTCTGCCGAACAGTTCTACTTTGGTTTCATCTGACCATATGACATTCTCCCAATACTCTTCTGGATCATCCAAATACTCTTTAGAAAACTTCTGGCACTGCAGGTGCCTGGTGGCATAGTGTGTTACTGATGGTAGCCTTTGTAACGTTGGTCCCAGCTCTCTGCAGCTAATGCACTAGGTTCTCCCGTGTGGTTCTGGGATTTTTGCTCACCGTTCTTGTGATGATTTTGACCCTATGGGGTGAGATCTTGTCTGGAGCCCCAGATCGAGGGAGATTATCAGTGGTCTTGTATCTCTTCCATTTTCTAATTATTGCTCCCACAGTTGATTTCTTCACACCAAGTTGCTTGCCTATTTCAGATTCAGTCTTCCCAGTCTGGTGCTGGGCTACAATGGTGTTTCTGGTGCCCTTTTACAGCTCTTTGGTCTTCACCATATTGGAGTTTGGAGTGTGACTGCTTGAGGTTGTGGACAGGTGTCTTTCAAACAGGTGCCATTACTGCAGGTAATGAGTGGAGGACAGAGGAGCCTCTTAAAGAAGAAGTTACAGGTCTGTGAGACCCAGAAATCTTGCTTGTTTGTAGGCGACCGAATATTTATTTTCCACCATAATTTGCAAATAAATATGTTAAAAATCAGACAATGTGATTTTCTGGATGTGTTTTCTTATGTTGTCTCTCATAGTTGAGGTCTACCTATGATGTCAATTACAGGACTCTCATCTTTTTAAGTGGGAGAACTTGTACAATTGGGATCTGACTAAATACTTTTTTCCCCACTGTACATGGAGGGAAGAACAATAATAAAATCCTCAAAGGATTTTTCTTTAAACCATCAAATATAGAAGCCACAGAAAAAAATCTGTTTCTGAGGCAAATAGATGAAGCAGCAAATCACAATGAGGTAATTATTATGGGGGACTTTATCTGGATATAAACTGGGGAGACGAAACTTGCAGATGCCATAAAGGTAACAAGTTTCTGCCAAATACTAAAGATAATTACCTTACCCAACTTGTACAGGACCCGACCAGAGGGAATATTGTGGACTTATAATTAACCAACAGATCTGACAGCATAATGGGGATGCAGTTTGGGGGTACCTGGGAAATAGTGATCATAATATAAAATTTCCACTTGTCTTTCACAAGAGTTTTATAGGGGAGCTACAAAAATACTAAATTTAGGAAGGCAACATTCGATCAGCTCAGAGATGTCCTTAATCCAATAGACTGGGGTTAATTTCCTCGAAAAGAAGAGTACAGACAATAAATGGGAAACTTTAAAAGCATCCTAATTACTTACTGTGAGCGGATCATGCCTTACAGGAATAAAAGGGTAAGAATAGAAGACCAATGGGGCTAAATAAAGATGTAAAGGAGGCAATAAACAGCAAAAAGAAAGCGTTTAAACTACTAAAACAAAAAGGCAGCAAAGAAGCGCAGAAAACCTATAAGGAAAAAATTTAATTATGTAAAAATCAGATAAAAGCAGCAAAGATGGAGACAGAGAGGCTTATTGTCAAAAAGAGTAAAACTAACCCTTAACTGTTCTCCAACTATATAAATAGTAAAAAGATGAATACTGAAAGTGTTGGCCCTTTAATAAATAATGTAGGAGAAACTGTAGAGGTTGATGTGGAGAAAACAAATCTACTAAATAGTCTTTGTCCAGTGTATTCATAGAGGAATATAAAGTGTCAATGAGTGATGAACTCTCCACTAAATTTCACCAGTCTAACCCAGGAAGAAGTGCAGAGCCATCTTAAAAAGATTAAAATAGCCAAATCGCTGGGTCCCGATGGCGTACACCAGAGTTCTAAGGGAATAAAGTAATGTGATAGACCCTTGTTTCTTATAATTAAGGACTGAATAGTGGTCTGTTCCACTGGATTAGCACATAGCTAATATGGTGCCGATATTCAAGAAGAAGTCAAAAATTGACCCTTGGAACTACAAAAGGGTAAGTCTTATTTCTATTGTGGGTAAAATGTTTGAGGGGTTTGTAAGAGATGACATCCTGGAGTACCTTAAGGAAAATAGCTGTATATCTCCGTATCAGCATGGGATTTTGAGAGATCGTTCATGTTAAACCAACTTGATCAGCTTCTATGAGGAAGTAAATTCTAGACTGGACCGAGGAGTCACTGGATCTTGTGTATCTTGACTTTTCGAAAGTGTTTGATACTGTGCTGCACAAAAGATTGGTATATAAAATGAGAATGCTTGGGCTGGATGAGAATGTGTGTAAGGGGGTAAATAACTGTCTCAATGATAGAGAGCAGAGGGGGGTCATAAATGGGACATACTTTGATTGGATCATCATTACTAGTGGGATACCACAGGGGTTAGTATTGGAGGGGTCACTGTTACTATTGGGGTACCGCAGTTGACAGTATTAGAAGGGTTACTAGTGGGGCCCACAGGGGTTGTGCAGTAAAATGTCAATATTTGCTGATGATACAAAACTATGTAAAGTAACACACAAGAGGACAGAACGCAATTGCAAGAGGATCTGGGTAAGTTTGTTTTTTGGCAGAAAAATGTCAGCTGAGGGGGTAACACTGATAAATGTAAGGTTCTGCGCATGGACAGGAAATACATGTCACCATTACACACTACATGGGAACGCCAACCTGGAGAAGGACTTGGAGGTTTGATAACTGTAAGCTTAACTGGAGCAACCAGCTGCTGTCAAGGCAAATAGGATCATGGGGCATCAGAAGAGCTCTAGGGGCGAATGATGAGAACATTGTTCTTCCTCTCTGCAAGTCACTGGTCAGACCACACAAGGAACATTGCGGACAGTTTGGGGCTCCGGTACTCAAAAAGGACATATCAGAGCTTGAAAGAGTTCAAAGCGGACTGCAATACCCAGAGAAGCTGTCAAAATTTGGGTTATTTAGTTTGGAAAAGAGACATCTTAGGGGTGAGCTGATAACTATGTATAGATATATCAGGGGTCAGCACAGAGATCTCTCCCATCATCTATTATACCCAGAACTGTAGCAAGGGGGCGCTCTAATAACTATGTATAATATATCAGAGATTCAAGCTTCAGAGCACTGGAGTTCTGTAGAAACTGTTTGGGTAAGAATACAAGGAGAGAACAGAAAGATGGCCAAGCTCTCAAAGAAGCCCAACATAGTGATCATGGGAGATTTTACCCATCCAGACATTTGTTGGGAATCTCTCAGGTAAAAGTAATGGATCCAACAAATTCTTATCTGCTCTTGCTGACAACTTTATCTTCCAGAAGGTCGAAGAGAAAACAAGGGGATCTGCTATCTTGGACCTAATTCTTACCAACAGGGACGGAATGGTTGATCCTTGGATGTTGGATAACAAGAGGAGGAAGACCTGAGAAGACTCAGACCTCAAGGTTGGATTTCAGAAAGGCAGATTTTACTGAACTCAGAAAGAGGATAAGAAGAATCCAATGGCTGGATGTTCTTTTGAGATTCTCAAAGCACAATTGTTAACAATCCCTAAAAGAAGGAAGAACGGGAAGCATTTAAAGAGACCCGGATGGATGAACACAGAACTTGTACACATGTTAAAGAGGAAGAAAAATCTGTTTTATCAAATGGAAAGAGGGGGAAATATCTAAAAAAGAATATAATGCGGTCTGCAGAAACTGTAGGGGGAAGTGTCAGAAAAGCTAAAGCTAATAATGAATGGAGGCTAGTAAGAGAGGTCAAAAGCAATAAAAAAGAATTTCGAGGGTTCAATAGCAAAAGAAAAGTCAAAGATGCTATTGGATGCTTACAGGATGACAACGGTGAATTGGTTAACAATGATGTTGAGAAGGACGGACTTTTAAATTCCTATTTTTGTATGTTTTCTCTCAGAAAGTAGATGTAACATCAGCTGATCTTCCCTGTATTATTGGGGGAATAAAAGAATGTAGGCTATCTATAAGCAGAGAGATGGTGAGGGAACACTTAGCTAACTTAAATGAATTCAAGGAGATTGAGAAGTCCTAAAAGATTGGAAAAGGGCAAATGTTGTCCCTATCTTCAAAAAAGGGACAAAGATGGATCCAGGAAACGACAGGCCTGTGCGCCTGACCTCTATACTGGGAAAGATCTCTGAACACATTATTAAACAGAATGTATACAAGTACTTGGATAAAAATGGAGTAATTAACCAGAGCCAGCATGGGTTTGTAACAAACAAGTCATGCCAGATGAATCTAATTTCCTTCTATGATAGTATCTCTGACTAGGTTGATCAGGAAATGCGGTGGATATAGTATATCCTGACCTTTTAGTAAAGCATTTGACAAAGTATTTCATATCATACTTATTGAAAATATGACCATATCTGGGATTGACAAGACAACTGTTAGGTGGATTCACAACTGGCTGAGTGATCGTACTCAAAGAGTGGTCATAAATGGCTGCACATCCAAGTGGAAGAATGTATCAAGTGGGGACCACAAGGCTCTGTCCTAGGACCAGTGTTTATTCAACATTTTTAGCATTTTGCCTCCCAAAAAATGCAACAAAAGTGATCAAAAAAGCTGTACATTCCCCAAAATGGAACCAACAAAAACTACAGCATGTCTCGCAAAAAATAAGCCCTTATAGAGCTCCGTACATAGAAAAATTAAAAAGTTACAGGACTTTGAATGCAGCTATAGAGGAAAAAAAATAGATTTCCAAAAAAAAGGGTGTTTATTCCAAAAAAGTGTAAAAACTAGGGATGAGCGAGCGTACTCGGAAAAGCACTACTCGCTCGAGTAATTTGCTTTATCCGAGTATCGCTGTGCTCGTCCCTGAAGATTCGGGTGCCGGCACGGAGTGGGGAGCTGCAGGGGAGAGTGGGGAAGAACGGAGGGGAGATCTTTCTCTTCCTCTCTCCCGCCCGCTCTCCCCTGCTCCCCGCTGCGACTCACCTGTCAGCCGCAGCGGCACCCGAATCTTCAGGGACGAGCACAGCGATACTCGGATAAAGCAAATTACTCGAGCGAGTAGAGCTTTCCCGAGTACGCAAGCTCATCTCTAGTAAAAACCTAATAAAAATATAAGAATTTTGGTATCGTTGTAACCGTACCGACCCGCAGAAAAGATTTTGTGTCATTTATGCTGCATGATTACCACTGTAAAAAAAAAAAAAATCTATGGCAGAATTGATGCGTTTTCTCTCCCTGTTTATCATAAAAAAATACGTTTTACGATATAGTCTATGTACCCAAAAGTGGCACCGATTAAAAACTACAGCTCGCCATGCAAAAAACAAGCCCTTTAACGGCTGCGTCGCCGGAAAAATAGAAAAGTTATGGCTTTTGAAAAATGGAGATGGAAAAATACCAAAAATCGCTTGTTCCTCAACGCCAAAATAGGCCATGTCATTAAGGGGTTAATAGATCATAGACTGAACCTGAGTCAACAATGTGATGCAGGGGCTAAAAAGGTAAACACAATTCTGGGATGTATTAAGAGAAGCATAGAGTCTAGATCACGTGAGGTCATTATCCCCTCTACTCTTCCTTAGTCAGACCTCATCTGGAATACTGGGTGCAGCTCTGGGCACCCCACTTTAAAAAAGACAAACTGGAGCAAGTTCAGAGAAGAGTTACCAAGATGGTGATTGGTCCACAAATCATGTCCTATGAGGAACGGTTAAAGGATCTGGGAATGTTTAGCTTGCAGAAGAGAAGGCTGAGAGGAGACCTAATAGCTGTCTACAAATATCTGAAGGGCTGTCACAGTGCAGAGGGATCAGCCATATTCTGATCTGTACAAGGAAAGACTAGAAGCAATGGGATGAAACGGAAAGGGAGGAGACACAGATTAGATATTAGACAGTGAGGGGGATCAGTGAGTGGAACAGGTTGCCACGGGAGGTGGGGAGTTCTCCTTCAATGGAAGTGTTCAAAGGCTGGACAAATATCCATCTGGGATGATTTAGTAAATCCTGCATTGAGCAGGGAGGGGGTTGGACCCGATGACCCTGGAGGTCCCTTCCAACTCTACCATTGTATGATACCCAGGACTGTAACAAGGGGGCGCTCTAATAACTGTATAGATATATCAGGGGACAGTACAGAGATCTCTCCCATCATCTATTCTACCAAGGACTGCAAAAATGAGGTGGTCTGATAGCCAGTGTGAGCTGGTTCTCAGGGAGTGCTGACATGTCTGGAGCCTCTCCCAGAGGAAGGAGGTGGATATCTAGGCTGCTAATGCTGTCATCTGTAGCACCAGCAAAAGACAGTGAAGAGCAACTGGCCCTGAATGCTAATCGGGAGTTAAGGAGATCTCAGTGCATAAAGGAGAAACCAGCCAGACACAGCTGCCCAGCGGAGGAACTGTGGCTGTGGGGCGAGAGGCGGAGCCATGACCGGTGGCACAGTATAGCGCCCGTGTCTCCCGACATATTAAGGAATATGAGGCAATCTGTTAAACTCAAACAGCTGCAGAAGGAACTCTAAGGGCAAAAGGGCTGGTAGAATCCAGCCAGAAGAATAAAAGGCAATATTATATTGAAGAAATGAAGCGTGTTAAAGAGGAGATCATCTTGAGCAGCAGTGGGCCAATGGCAGAGCATTTACAAAGTAAAGAGCGCTTTGACAGCTGGCGCTTTTATCAGGAATGAAGCTTCAGAGCCCCACCTCTCCAGTAGCTAGCATGACAGGCAAAAGTGGGGTCTCCAAGCAGCAGGAGATGCCAATGTTATAGGCAATGTCAGCAAACCTACAAGGGTCGCAGCGGGAATCCCAGCGCAAAGGGGAGGCCCACCTCAACATTGTCAGAGGAGAGTGGGAAGGAAGGTAAGGCCGGCGGCTTTGTAGTGGCCCCGTACAACGGGGCCACTCCATAACAGTATGCATGCAATAGTCTAATGTCAGTGTCTTCTGTGTAGCAAGAATGATGTGCATTGCATAGCTGCAGCACTGAAAGAGTTAACTGTCTTGTATGCAAGTTAACTGTCGGGGTTATGTATTTTTTTGTCTCTCACGTGACCGTACTTTATATATGAGAGAGATTCTGTCTGGGCGAGGGAGTAGCTAGTCTGTTCTGTTCTGGACCTGCAGCAGAGAGGTCTTCAGGAGTTCCACACAGGTACCTTCAACCTGTGTGGTTCAGAATGGAAGAGGCAGAGAGAATAGCCTAACGACTGTCGTGGACTACTACCCCCCCGCCCCCAAGAGTTCGGCAGCGTGAACCTGACCTTGAGTGTGGACTGGTAGAGATTAGGAGAGACAAAGTGTGGTACCGGGCCAGGACCTACAGAGAACTGTGGCTGTAGTTTCTCCTGACGTCCTGTGAGTTCTCCCTGTCGCACCACCTGTCCAGGAAACTGCTGAACTAGTGGGTTATACACTTCTGTATGGCCATATTAATGCACTTTGTAATGTACATCGTGCATTAAATATGAGCCATATAGAAGTTATTCACTTACCTGCTCCGTTGCTGGCGTCCTCGTCTCCATGGTGCCGTCTAATTTTCAGCGTCTAATCGCCAGATTAGACGCGTTTGCGCAGTCCGGGTCTTCTTTTCTGAATGGGGCCGCTCGTGCCGGAGAGCGGCTCCGTGTAGCTCCGCCCCGTCACGTGCCGATTCCAGCCAATCAGGAGGCTGGAATCGGCAATGGACCGCACAGAAGAGTTGCGGTCCACCGAGGGAGAAGATCCCGGCGGCCATCTTCAACCGGTAAGTAAGAAGTCACCGGAGCGCGGGGATTCAGGTAAGCGCTGTGCGGATTTTTTTTTAGGTCCCTGCATCGGGTTTGTCTCGCGCCGAACGGGGGGGCTGTTGAAAAAAAAAAAAAAAACCTTTCGGCACGGGACAACCCCTTTAAAGTTGAGTAAAACGACTGGTCGCCTGTCCGTTTCCAGAGGCCGTGTCTTAAAAAGTACCCGTGTGTGGATTTACTTCAACAACCAGGAGAAAGGATTTACTCCACCATCTAGAAGAAACGGTGGCGTCACGAGTGACTAAAAAGACTCCCTAAGTGGGTTCCTGTTCATTAACCTACCCTTGGACATGTCACTGGTTACCCTCCAGGTGGGAGATGGTAGAGCCACTGTGACAAGGCCAAACTTTACCCCTCTGTCTCATAGGCCGTGGCGCTGCAGCTTCCTGTTGGCAGAGATGCGAAAGATGGAGGCTCCCATGGAGCTACCTACCATGTTTCCCTGAAAATAACACCCTGCCTTATATATTTTTGCCCCAAAAAGGCACTAGGTCTTATTTTCAGGGGGGTTCTTATACTTACCTAGCAGGCTCCGTCCATGTCCCTGAGCCGTGGCATTGATTGGTCAATTCATAAATCTCGCCTCCACAACGTGATGGCTGTGATTGGTTCTCAAGCTCTACTCAGCTAATCAATGCAGCGCTGGATGAACCAATGACAGCCATCACATTGGCTGAGCAGCACTTGAAAAACAATCAGTGCAGCGCTCGATTAAGCAATCAGTCATCGCTTCATGGAAGCAGGATTTATTAATCCCTTAACCAGGAAGCGATCTTCTGTGGGCGGCAGAGGAGTGCGTGGAGCAAGCCAGAAAAATCAGAGTAGGGCTTATTTTTGGAGAAGGTCTTATTTTCAGGGAAACAGGGTAACTTTAACATCGAATATGACCTGCCTCAGGAAGATCGCCGGATCTGGCAGAAGCAATGCAGGAAGAAGCAGGTGGAGGTAGTGAATACCTGCTATGTACCCAGCTCCTGGTCTCTAGACAAGGCTGCACTGGCAGGCAGTGTGGATGCCCAAGGGTCTTAGGTTCAGCCTGCCCGGATAGCTGCGGTGCCAATGTCTGGGCGGAACAGGATGATAGAGGAATGTGTGGAGGATTATCTAGTAACATAATATGTTAGGCTGAATGAAGACAATGTCCATCTAGTTCAGCCTGTTTCCACCCCTTCCTTGTTGGTCCAGAGTAAGGCAAGTCCTTCCTGACTCTACAATGGCAGCCAGAGTAATCCCTGGATCAACATTTGAGAACATCAACCCCACTGGTCACCTAATGTCTATATCCTGTAATATCATAGTAATCTGCCAATCTGATCCGCGATATGTTGAACTTGAGTGCCAGGACGATGGTGTTTGTGGCAGATTGCCCTATCTGTCCCCCTTATAATTGAGTCCCCCACCACTAGGACCTGTCCAGCCTGCCCTGCGCTCCCCTTCCCCGTCTCACCGGAGCAGTCATCTCCCTGGCATTCAGAGGGCATGTCGTGCTGCAGCGGTGCTGGCTCTGTAATGGCATCCCCCTCATCTGCCAACTTTACAGACTTGTTGGGTTGTGCCAGTTCAGGACCAGGCCTCCCTATCTTGACCTCATGCCTGCGGGAGGTGTGCAGTGATTGGTGGACCCTGCCACCCAGAGTGCTCTGCAGCAGCGGTGGTGCTGGCTTCTGGGCAGGGAGACAGAAAAGGCAAAACCGAGTTTACAACCCAAATGATATGCAAAGGTGCAGGGGAAAATGTGCATAATTCAAATGAGCAAAGTTCTACAGGTGGCAAAATGGCTCTGGAGGTTTCTGTTCAGTGCATGTGGCCAGGGGGCCCTCTATGCGAGTCCGCCCAGTGGCAGTTACAGCTGCTGGGGGATCTGTGCAGGGGCTCTACCAAGGTAAAAGTAAAATGGGGACCCCGGCTGAGACGTTTGGGGTGTCAGAAAAAGAGGTCCAAGAGGGGTGTTCAAGTAATGTGGATGGAGGTGTGAGTGGGGAAAATAAAGCAGCAGGTGGGAATGGGAAAAATGAGTCAGAAGGCCTAAAAAATGGAAGAGTGAGTCGAAAAAGTGCAGCTAGAAAATCTGCGAGCCAGCAGATTGATGGAGGTAGCAAAAAGGGAGAAATGATTGAGTAGGAATGAAAGAGGTGAGCGGGGTCAGGAATGTGATAAGGCAGTTGTAGAGGTAGAGGAAAATATGGTTGGGGCTATGCCAGGTTCATCCTCCCAGTGGCCCCTGGCGTGAGGAGTTATGTCAGTGTGGTCACTGAAAACAAAGGTTTGTTCCGGTGTCACCAGAAGAGCAAAATGTGATTGTTCCCAGCAGGAGAAACGACGTCATCCTGTAGATAGGAGACCTTTTAGTGGCTACAAAAATACATGATGTTACAGCGAGATCCGAGCCAACGCAGGGCCCTGCTTCAGGCTTATAGATGGGATGTGAAGAGGCCTGGATATTTATACACACTTATAACACACATACTTATGACACGGCACAGACATGGATATATATATATATACATATGACAAGGCACAGACGGGGATATATATATATATACTTATGACAAGGCACAGACGGGGATATATATATATACATATGACAAGGCACAGACGGGGATATATATATATACATATGACAAGGCACAGACGGGGATATATATATATACATATGACACGGCACAGACATGGATATATATATATACATATGACAAGGCACAGACGGGGATATATATATATATATACATATGACAAGGCACAGACGGGGATATATATATATACATATGACACGGCACAGACATGGATATATATATATATATATATATATATATATATATATATATATATACATATACACTTATGACACGGCACAGACATGGAGACATATATATACACTTATGACACGGCACAGACATGGAGACATATATATATATATATATATATATATATATATATATATATATACACACATATATACTTATGACAAGGCACAGATATGGAGATATACACACATACTTATGACAAGGCACAAACATGGATATATATATATATATATATATATATATATATATATACACACACACACACATACTTATGACAAGGCACAGACATGGATATATATATATATATATATATATACATATATATATATACATACTTATGACAAGGCACAGATCTCGATATATATATACTTATGACATACATACTTATGACACGGCACAGACATGGATATATATATATATATATATATATATATACTTATGACACAGCACAGACATGTGTGTGTGTGTGTGTGTGTGTGTGTGTGTGTGTGTGTATATATATATATATATATATATATATATATATATATATATATATATACTTATGACAAGGCACAGATATGGAGATATACACACATACTTATGACAAGGCACAGACATGGATATATATATATATATATATATATATATATATATATATATATATATATATATATATATATATACACACACTTATGACAAGGCACAAACATGGATATATATATATATATATATATATATATACAGACATACTTATGACAAGGCACAGACATGGATATATATACATATACTTATGACAAGGCACAAACATGGATATATATATATACATATACTTATGACAAGGCACAGACATGGATATATATATATACTTATGACAAGGCACAGATATGGAGATATACACACATACTTATGACAAGGCACAGACATGGATATATATATTTACTTATGACAAGGCACAGACATGGATATACACACATACTTATGACAAGGCACAGACATGGATGGATATATATATATATATATACACACACACACACACATACTTATGACAAGGCACAGACATATATATATATATATATATATATATATATATATACTTATGACAAGGCACAGACATGGATATATATATATACTTATGACAAGGCACAGACATGGATGTGATTGGTTTGCACTTAAAAGGAATTCTGCAACAGCAAACAAACTTTTTTGTCTAGGGACTGATAACAGAGTGAAAGTTTTATGGTCCCTGAATTACTGTTGGGGGGTCAGGCCAGGAATGCTACAAGAGGTGCACAAACATTTTTAACTAGACACTGATAAGGAAGTAATAATAATAATAATAATCTTTATTTGTATAGCGCCAACTTATTTCGCAGCGCTTTCAGGCATGGATAAATGTAAAACAATACAACAATTACAATATAAGGTACATTGGGTTAGACACAAATGGGTTGGGGGGGTACAGGAGGTGCAGGGGGTGGGGAACACAGGCAATAGGAAATTTTATGTACAGATCATTTATCAGAAGGCAAACAGGGTGGAGCACCATAGGGAGGAGCGAGGGACTAGGTCAGGAGATTTGGTATGCTTCCCTGAAGAGGTGCGTTTTTAAGGCACGTCTGAAATTTCGTGCATTAGGAATTGTCCGGATGCCTCGGGGTAGAGCATTCCAGAGGATGGGTGCTGCTCTAGTGAAGTCCTGTAGGCGAACATGAGAGGTTCGTATTACAGGGGTGTTTAGTCTGAGTGTGTTAGCCGATCGGAGTGAGTGGGCTGGGTGGTGTACTGACAGGAGGGAGGCGATGTATGGTGGTGTACTGACAGGAGGGAGGCGATGTATGGTGGCGCAGCGCCATACAGAGCTTTGTGAGTGAGGTAGAGGAGTTTACATTTAGTTCTGCAGTGGATGGGCAGCCAATGCAGCGACTGGCATAATGCAGAGGCGTCTGAATAACGACTGGATAGAAAAATGAGTCTAGCTGCTGCATTTAGTATGGATTGGAGCGGAGCGAGTCTAGTGCGGGGGAGGCCAATGAGTAGCGAGTTGCAGTAGTCAAGCCGGGAGTGGATGAGAGCAACCACGAGCGTCTTTAGCGTGTCCGTGGTTAGGAACGGACGTATTTTAGCAATATTTCTGAGGTGCATGTGGCATGTTTGGGCCAGAGATTGGATATGGGGGGCAAAGGAGAGGTCAGAGTCCAGTGTGACCCCAAGGCATCGGGCATGCCGTCTGGGGGTTATGATGGTGCCAGACACTGGAATGGAGATGTTGAGGGGAGGTCGGTTAGAAGGTGGAAAGACAAGGAGGTCAGTTTTAGAGAGGTTTAGTTTGAGAAAAAGGGAGGACATAGTGTTAGAGACAGCGGACAGACAGTCGGTGATATTTTGGAGGAATGGTCCAGAGATGTCACGAGAGGAGGTGTATAGTTGGGTGTCGTCAGCATAGAGATGGTATTGGAGGCCGAATCTGTGGATGGTTTGTCCAATTGGGGCAGTATAGATAGAGAAAAGAAGGGGACCAAGGACCGAGCCCTGGGGTACCCCGACAGCGAGAGGAAGTGGAGCAGAGATAGAACCAGCAAAGGAAACACTGAAAGAGCGGTCAGAGAGGTAGGAAGAGAACCAGGAGAGAGCAGTATCCTTTAGACCAATATAGCGGAGCATAGTGAGAAGGAGATTATGGTCGACAGTGTCAAATGCAGCAGACAGGTCAAGGAGGATTAGTAGGGAGTAATCACCTCTCGACTTTGCAGTCATCAGGTCATTTGATACTTTTGTACGGGCAGTTTCGGTCGAGTGTAGAGAGCGGAAACCAGACTGGAGGGGGTCGAGGAGTAAGTCGTCAGAGAGAAAGCGAGTAAGCCGGGAGTAGACCAGGCGTTCCAGTAATTTGGAGATAAAGGGGAGGTTTGAGACGGGTCGGTAGTTGGCAGCATTAGTCGGGTCCAGGGTTGGTTTTTTAAGCAGAGGGGATATAATGGAGTGTTTGAATGAGGAGGGAAAAGTGCCAGAGGTTAGGGAGAGGTTGCAGATTGTGGTAAGGTGAGTAATGAGTGCTGGGGAAAGGGAGCGGAGGAGGTGAGAGGGGAGAGGGTCGCTGGCGCAGATGGTAGGGCGGGCAGCGGAAAGGAGCCTGGAGACTTCTTCCTCTGTCGTTGGTTCTAGCGTAGATAGTGAGTAGGTGCTGGGTGCAGTGCTGATGAAGCTGGGATCAGGGCCAACCATGCAGCTTTCAGAGATTTCTTTTCTAATGTGGTCGATTTTTTTTTCTTTGAAATAGGCAGCTAATTCTCCAGCAGTCAGGTCTGTCACCGGGGCCTGTTCCTTGGGGCTGAGGAGGGAGTGAAAGGTCTCAAAGAGTTGTTTGGGGTTGTGGGATAGTGAGGAGACAAGGGAGGTGAAATAAACTTGTTTGGCATGGTGAAGGGCTAGGTTATAAGTTTTAAGCATGAATTTGAAGTGGAGGAAGTCTGCTGGCAGCTTTGACTTTCTCCACAGCCGCTCGGCGCACCTAGAGCACCGCCGGATGAAGCACGTTTGGGACGTGAGCCAGGGTTGCCGTGGTCTGCGTTTGACAGCTCGCGTCACGGGCGGTGCCACTTCATCCAGGGCACGGCTGAGGGTGGTGTGGTAGTATTCAGCTGCCAGGTTAGGGCAGGGGAGGCAAGAGATGGTCGATAGGGAGGACTGAATAGTTTCGGCAAACTGTTTAGTGCGGACAGACTGGAGGTTCCTAGAGGTGCGATAGATAGGAGGGTCAGGAGAGATGCTAGGGTGCCTGATGGAGAAAGAGAGAAGGTTGTGATCCGAGAGTGGAAGTGGGGAGTTAGTAAAGTGAGAAGCAGAGCAGAGACGGAGGAAAACTAAATCGAGAGTATTACTATCTCTGAGTGGGGGAGTCAGAGATTAGTGATAAGCCAAAGGAGGAGGTAAGTGTTAAAAGCCGGGAGGCAGATGAGGAGCTAGAGTCATTAGTAGGGATGAAATCACCAAGGATGAGGGTTGGGATTTCACAGGATAGGAAGTGGGGGAGCCAGGCAGCAAAGTGGTCTAGGAACAGGCGGGTGGGACCTGGGGGGCGGTAAATAACTGCGACACGCAGAGGCAGTGGGCGGAAGAGTCGCAGGGTGTGGACTTTGAAGGAGTGAAAGGTAAGCGAGGGAGCTGAGGGAATGACCTGGAAGGTACAGTTTGGGGAGAGGATGATGCCTACTCCTCCGCCGCGTCTGTCATCCGATCTGGGGGTGTGGGAGAACTGCAGGCCATCATAGGACAATGCAGCGGGGGAGGTAGAATCGGACTGCTGTATCCAGGTTTCCGTGAGGGCGAGCAAGTTCAAGTGTTTACTGGTGAAAAGGTCATGGATAGTTGGGAGTTTGTTACACGCAGATTGGGAGTTCCATAGGGCGCATTTGAATGGGGCAGGGGGGGCATTTTGGTAGAGAACAGTAGGGGGTGGGCCTGGGTTGGGGGAGATGTCCCCTGCAGCTTGGAGTAGCAGGGTAGCAAGGGTGAGCGCATGGCTAGGGGATTTGTGTGGGTGTCTGAGGTGTTTCTTTGCAGTATTAGGGGGTTGAAGGCGTCTTAGGAAGTTGAACAGTGCCTGGGAGCCATACATGGGTAAGGAGAGGAGGGAGGGGCTGATGTGGATGGAGTGTGTTGGGGCCGGGCGTTGGAAGAAAGTGTGAAGGCTTGAAAAGAGGATAGTGAAGGAGATTAGTGCAAAGAGGAGAGCATTTCCCTCCAGGCTTTGGACAGTTGTGTATGATACCTGTCTCCTGCTCTGTCCAACTGCGCTGTATAACTGCATCATTCAACAGCATCAAACACTTAGTGCTGGACACATCAGGTGAGGCATGGAGGGTAGAACTGACTTTAAAGTTCTGGCTATAGGACTTCAGCTGGGAGGGACTTGTTACATTTCACTAGTCAACCAGCTGACCCACCTTTAGATGGCTAATGAACAAGATGGGGGGGGGGGCGCTTTATTGCCCTCTTACAAAAACAAACTGTGTCCAGCAACACTAAGATGAGACGGGGAGAAAACTATTTGGGGGCGGTGATGAGGAAAATACATAGAGTACAAATAGAGTCAATTCAATTTATATGAAGCAATGGGACATACCACTGCACACAGATTATGACAAATTTAAAGGTATCACAGCAGGGTCACTGGAAGGAAGGCGGAGCAATCAAATGCAGATGGAGTGGAGCAATGGATGAGTGAAAGTTTATGGTCCTCGAATTACTGTTGATGGGGGTTTTCACCAGGCCAGCAGCCTTATCTGTGCTATAGATGTCTCACACCTCCCAGTCACCCATAAATCCTCCTGAATAATTTAACCCAGTATTCAGCGTGTCAAGTTATCAATTTATATTCCCAAATTCCCCAAGCCATAGAAGAATTTGGGAATATAAATCGATGCGTTTTTGCACCGGAGGTCCTCTTAGGGGATCAGCACTGCTCTGTTCCAGGCCGAAGCACACTTAGTGCTGTGTCAAGTGTCCGGGAGGCTGTGGAGCAAGGTAGGGCTGGAAACTGGAGGGACTTCTTGCTGTCCTTGGATCACACAAAGGCTTTTGATAGGGTTAATCGTGAGTACCTTTGATCAGTCCTACTGAAATACAGTCTACCACGGGGGTTTGTTAATTGGCTAAAGACTTTGTATTTGGAGGCTGAGAGTTTCCTGCTGGTAAACGGTTGCATCAGGTGCCCCTTTGCAGTGGGGTCCAATGTCCATCATGGCTGTCCCCTGATTTCCCTGCTGTACATGTTTGCGATCGACCCTTTTTTTTAAGGAGGTTGGGTCATACACCGTTTGTGGGGCTCAGGGTGGCGCTGGAGGGGCCTTTCAGGAGAAGGCAGGATGGGTGGTGTCGAAGGTAGATGGGTATTCTGAGGCTTCTGGATCCTGACTCAATTGGGTAAAAAAGTGTGAAAGGCTGGGAGGAGGAGATCCTGATTTTAGTCTCCCAGACACCCGGAGCCCAAAGATTCCGAAAAAGTTCTGGGCATCCATTTTGATCCAGATGATTACCCTGCAAAAAATTGGGAGGGTAGGCTGAAAGATGTGTGGTGCGAATATAATTGGCTATTTGTAGCCCTCCATCTTGGGCCATCTGCAAGCGAAACATTCCCAGAGCCTTAAGGCCCAATGTCCATGGGCAGATTTTATTTAGAAAAGCCGCGCGTGGCCCCCGCATGGGAGATCCATCTGTCTTGCTGCCCATAGGGATGCATTAGCATCCGTAGGGCAGCTAAAAGCATGCGGATGGGTTTTCTTCCCAGCATGTGGGTCACACGCATGGAAAGAAATCGCAATATGCTCCATTTTCCTGCGGGTCTGCTGCACGGACGGCTCCCGCGGCTTCCATTGAAGCCTATGGAAGCTGTCCATATCCACGGCACACTCGCAGCTGAATTTCTGCTCTGCCGCGGAACCGTGGGAAAGCACAAATTAAAAAAAGAATGTGCACGGCGCATGCGCGTGGCACGTTGCTGGCATGCCGAGCACTTCCGCCAGGTCGAAAAAAGAACCACCGGTCATGACGTAGGGGAGATCCGCAGCGTCCAGACAGGTAAGTAATAAGGATTTTCTGGCCTCATGTCTGCAGGAGAGGAGGGATCCGCGGTTGTATTCTGCATGAAGAATCCGCACGGGCCCGAATTTTCTCGTGGACATTAGGCCTTAACCGTTCCTCATGGGACATGATTTGCAGACTGCTCTCCCCCATGCTTCACTGCTGCCTGCAGACACTCATTATTGTATCACTCTCCACCGTGCTTCACTACTGCCTGCAGACACTCATTATTGTGCCACTCTCTCCCATGCTTCACTGCTGGCTGCAGGCACTCCTAATTCTACCCCTCTCCACCATGCCTCACTACTGCCAGCAGACACTCGTACCGCTCTCCACTATGCTTCACTGCTGCCTGCAGGCACTCATTATTGTACCATTCTCCACCATGCTTAACTGTTGCCTGCAGACACTCACTATTGTATGGCTCTCTACCGTGCTTGACTTCTGCCAGCAGACACTCATTGTACCGCTCTCCACCATGCTTCACTGCTGCCTGCAGACACTCATTATTGTACCATTCTCCACCATGCTTAACTGTTGCCTGCAGACACTCACTATTGTATGGCTCTCTACCGTGCTTGATTGCTGCCTGCAGACACTCATTATTGTACTGCTCTCCACCATGCTTCACTGCTGTCTGCAGACACTGATTATTGTACAGCTCTTCAGCTTGCATCACTGCTGCCTGCAGACACTCATTATTGTATCACTCTCCACCATGCTTCACTGCTGCCTGCAGACACTCATTGTGCCACTCTCTTCCATGCTTCACGGCTGCCTGCAGACACTCATTATTCTACCCCTCTCCACCATGCCTCACTACTGCCTGCAGACACTCATTATTGTACCGCTCTCCACCATGCTTCACTGTTGCCTGCAGACACTGATTATTGTACCACTCTCCACCATGCTTCACTGCTGCCTGCAGACACTCATTATTGTGCCACTCTCTTCCATGCTTCACGGCTGCCTCAGACACTCATTCTACCCCTCTCCACCATGCCTCACTACTGCCTGCCGACACTCATTATTCTACCGCTCTCCACCATGCTTCACTGTTGCCTGCAGACACTCATTATTGTACTGCTCTCCACCATGCTTCACTGCTGTCTGCAGACACCGATTATTGTACTGCTCTCCACCATGCTTCACTGCTGTCTGCAGACACCGATTATTGTATTGCTCTCCAGCCCCTTCACTGAACAACCTGCCCTCTGTTACTTCTGTTTTAGCCAAATATTCCACATTGTGACTCCTCAGTCCAGAGCGCCCGCTGCCATGTTTCTTTACCACAGTTCCTACGTTTTGGTGCATAGTTGAGTTGCTCTGCCTTGATTCTACATTGAAAGTATGACCTTTTAGCATAATTCTTCCCTAAATACTACACCGTATTCCTCCAATTAGTAGCTGGGTGTACCTGGTCCCACTGGGTTCTGCCAGTTCTGAACTCGTGACACTGCTGCACATCTTCCAATTTCAAAGGGAAGTAAGGATGGTGTCTTTCATCTGCTGCACTAGGTTTCCTTGGCCGACCACTGTGTCTACGGTCCTCAACGTCCCACGCTTCTTTGTGCTTCATCAAAAGAGCTTGACCATCAGATATTGAACCCTCCAACTGCTGTTTAATCGTTATCGAGCAGAGACCTTGCTGATACAGTATAACCACTTGTGATTTCTTGCTGTGCTCAGTCTTGACATGGTGTATGACCTATGACATGCTGTCTTCCACAACCTCACCTTTGTAGCAGAGTTTTGCTGTTCCTCACCCAGTTTTAAACCTCCTACACAGCAGTTTCTGTTTCAGTTAATGGCTCATTATCACCTGTCTGATATACTTGGTTAATCATACATCTAACTGTAATCCTACAAAATCCCTGACTGTGTACAAGTGTCCCGAGAAGAACTGATGGAGGTGAAGAGTGTCACACCGAATATGGATGGGGGTTACATTTCTCTTCTTCAGTCGCTTAGATGATTTTTGTCAGTTAACAAAATACAATTAACGCTTCTATTTCTGGAAGCTTTCTAGCTCTGTATTTCGTCCACATCTTTTGCAGACTGCTGTGTATATGTATATATCCTCTGATAATAACACAGCACACCAGGATCGGCTCTGTATATGCTACAAGAGTTGGAGGACCTATGATGACATCACTGTCATGTGGTCAGCGGGTGGGGCTCAGCCATAGACAATATTAATAACAAGTCCTTTAAAGGGGTTGTCCCGCGGCAGCAAGTGGGTCTATACACTTCTGTATGGCCATAATAATGCACTTTGTAATGTACATTGTGCATTAATTATGAGCCATACAGAAGTTATAAAAAGTTTTATACTTACCTGCTCCGTTGCTAGCGTCCTCGTCTCCATGGTGCCGACTAATTTTCGCCCTCCGATGGCCAAATTAGCCGCGCTTGCGCAGTCCAGGTCTTCTCCTGTTCTCTATGGGGCTCCGTGTAGCTCCGTGTAGCTCCGCCCCGTCACGTGCCGATTCCAGCCAATCAGGAGGCTGGAATCGGCAGTGGACCGCACAGAAGAGCTGCGGTCCACGGAGGCAGAGGATCCCGGCGGCCATCTTCACAGGTAAGTATAGAAGTCACCGGAGCGCGGGGATTAAGGTAAGCGCTCCGGTGAGCTTTCTGTACGTCCCTGCATCGGGGTTGTCTCGCGCCGAACGGGGGGGGGGTTGAAAAAAAAAAAAACCCGTTTCGGCGCGGGACAACCCCTTTAAGCCTAGTTTACATTAGTTACTCCACAAAGAAAAAATGTTTCTTTTCTCTGTTATTCCACTCACATCTACACTGTTCTTTACACTGCCCTCTACACTATCATCTACACTGCCCTCTACACTGTCCTTGCCCTTTACGCTGCCCTCTACGCTGCCCTCTACACTGTTCTTTACACTGCCCTCTACACTGCCCTCTACACTATCATCTACACTGCCCTCTACACTGTCCTTGCCCTCTACGCTGCCCTTTACGGTGCCCTTTACGCTGCCCTCTACACTGCCCTCTACACTGCCCTCTACACTGTCCTTTACACTGTCCTCTACACTGTCCCCTACGCTGTCCCCTACGCTGTCCCCTACGCTGTCCCCTACGCTGTCCCCTACGCTGTCCCCTACATTGTCCTCTACGCTGCCCCCTACGCTGCCCCCTACGCTGTCCCCTACGCTGTCCCCTACATTGTCCTCTACGCTGCCCCCTACGCTGCCCCCTACGCTGCCCCCTACGCTGCCCTCTACACTGTTCTTTACACTGCCCTCTACGCTGTCCCCTACGCTGTCCCCTACGCTGTCCCCTACGCTGTTCTTTACACTGCCCTCTACACTGTTCTTTACACTGTCCCCTACACTGTTCTTTACACTGCCCTCTACGCTGCCCTCTGCACTGTTCTTTACACTGTCCCCTACGTTGTCCCCTACGCTGCCCTCTACACTGTCCCCTACACTGTCCTTTACACTGTCCCCTACACTGTCCTTTACACTGTCCCCTACACTGTTCTTTACACTGTCCCCTACGCTGTCCCCTACGCTGTCCTCTACGTTGTCCCCTACGCTGCCCTCTACACTGTTCTTTACACTGTCCCCTACGCTGCCCTCTACACTGTTCTTTGCTCTGTCCTCTGCAGTATGCTTGGCTCTGGACCCCTACCTCTACACTTTCCTATACACTGTCCTCTGTGATGTCCACAATGCTGTTCTTTACTCACCTACTGCCATCTACATGACTAGGGAACCGCACGCCCATGATCACATGACACTGACGTTTCCACAGGTCCTCCAGCTGCTACAGAGTCTGCAGATTCAGACGGTGCGCTGTTCTCTCTGTTATCGGGTAGTATCAGAGGATATATATATATATACAGCAGTACAGTAAGCTGACAACGGGGTTGTGCTCTCTGTTATCAGCCAATATCAGAGGAGATTTATATATATATAAACAGTACAGTAAGCTGACATGCAGGTTGCACTCTCTGTTATCAGCCAGTATCACAGGATATATATATACAGCAGTACAGTAAGCTGACATGGGGGTTGCGCTCTGTTATCAGCCGGTACCATGTGACCTCTCTCTCCTCAGGCCCCCATGGAC
Organism: Eleutherodactylus coqui; assembly: GCF_035609145.1. Taxonomy (NCBI): domain Eukaryota; kingdom Metazoa; phylum Chordata; class Amphibia; order Anura; family Eleutherodactylidae; genus Eleutherodactylus; species Eleutherodactylus coqui. The sequence continues at coordinate 472,394 of NC_089837.1, forward strand.
GGCACGGAGATGAGCGGAAGGATATTAGCCGTCACCTGGGAGATCATCTACCTGCTGACCGGAGAGGTGAACTTCCCTCCATTCCTCCCATCTGTCTTGTATTTGTGCCATCCCTGAGCGTCTCCCTCCATCCACAGGAGTACACAGCAGTGAAGAAGACAGCGACTCCCATCATCCATCCTCACTCCCTGATCCAGAAGCTTCTAGAACTCACCAACAAGATGACGGAGCTGCTGACAGGAGAGGTGACTGCGGGGAATGTGGGGGGACATTCTAGCGGGGGGCTCTGGCTGATGACTGGATATTGTGTTGTCAGGTTCCTATAAGGTGTCAGGATGTGGCCGTCTATTTCTCCATGGAGGAGTGGGAGTATGTAGAGGGCCGGCGCGATGTGTACGGGGCCGCCATGCTGGAGGCGGGGTCACCAGGTAAGAGGAGTGGGAGTATGTAGAGGGCCGGCGGGATGTGTACGGGGCCGCCATGCTGGAGGCGGGGTCACCAGGTAAGAGGAGTGGGAGTATGTAGAGGGCCGGCGGGATGTGTACGGGGCCGCCATGCTGGAGGCGGGGTCACCAGGTAAGAGGAGTGGGAGGATGTAGAGGGATGTGTACGGGGCCGCCATGCTGGAGGCGGGGCCACCAGGTAAGAGGAGTGGGAGTATGTAGAGGGATGTGTACGGGGCCGCCATGCTGGAGGCGGGGTCACCAGGTAAGAGGAGTGGGAGTATGTAGAGGGATGTGTACGGGGCCGCCATGCTGGAGGCGGGGTCACCAGGTAAGAGGAGTGGGAGTATGTAGAGGGCCGGCGGGATGTGTACGGGGCCGCCATGCTGGAGGCGGGGTCACCAGGTAAGAGGGGTGGGAGGATGTAGAGGGATGTGTACGGGGCCGCCATGCTGGAGGCGGGGTCACCAGGTAAGAGGAGTGGGAGGATGTAGAGGGCCGGCGGGATGTGTACGGGGCCGCCATGCTGGAGGCGGGGTCACCAGGTAAGAGGAGTGGGAGTATGTAGAGGGCCGGCGGGATGTGTACGCGGCCGCCATGCTGGAGGCGGGGCCACCAGGTAAGGGGAGTGGGACTATGTAGAGGGATGTGTACGGGGCCGCCATGCTGGAGGCGGGGTCACCAGGTAAGAGGAGTGGGAGGATGTAGAGGGATCTGTACGGGGCCGCCATGCTGGAGGCGGGGTCACCAGGTAAGAGGAGTGGGAGTATGTAGAGGGATGTGTACGCGGCTGCCATGCTGGAGGCGGGGTCACCAGGTAAGAGGAGTGGGAGTATGTAGAGGGATGTGTACGCGGCCGCCATGCTGGAGGCGGGGCCACCAGGTAAGAGGAGTGGGAGGATGTAGAGGGCCGGTGGGATGTGTACGCGGCCGCCATGCTGGAGGCGGGGTCACCAGGTAAGAGGAGTGGGAGTATGTAGAGGGATGTATACGCGGCCGCCATGCTGGAGGCGGGGTCACCAGGTAAGAGGAGTGGGAGGATGTAGAGGGATGTGTACGGGGCCGCCATGCTGGAGGCGGGGTCAGCAGGTAAGAGGAGTGGGAGTATGTAGAGGGATGTATACGCGGCCGCCATGCTGGAGGCGGGGTCACCAGGTAAGAGGAGTGGGAGTATGTAGAGGGATGTGTACGCGGCCGCCATGCTGGAGGCGGGGTCACCAGGTAAGAGGAGTGGGAGTATGTAGAGGGATGTGTATGCGGCCACAATGCTGGAGGCGGGGTCACCAGGTAAGAGGAGTGGGAGTATGTTGAGGGATGTGTAGGCGGCCGCCATGCTGGAGGCGGGGTCACCAGGTAAGAGGAGTGGGAGGATGTAGAGGGACGCGTACGCGGCCACCAGGCTGGAGGCGGGGTCACCAGGTAAGAGGAGTGGGAGTATGTAGAGGGATGTGTACGCGGCCGCCATGCTGGAGGCGGGGTCACCAGGTAAGAGGAGTGGGAGTATGTAGAGGGATGTGTACGCGGCCGCCATGCTGGAGGCGGGGTCACCAGGTTAGAGAAGAGTGGGGGTATGAAGAGGGCCGGCGGGATGTGTACGCGGCTGCCATGCTGGAGGCGGGGTCACCAGGTAAGAGGAGTGGGAGTATGTAGAGGGATGTGTACGCGGCCGCCATGCTGGAGGCGGGGTCACCAGGTAAGAGGAGTGGGAGTATGTAGAGGGATGTGTACGCGGCCGCCATGCTGAAGGCGGGGTCACCAGGTAAGAGGAGAGGGAGTATGTAGAGGGATGTGTACGCGGCCGCCAAGCTGGAGGCGGGGTCACCAGGTAAGAGGAGTGGTAGTATGTACAGGGCTGGTGGGATGTGAACGCGGCCGCCATGCTGAAGGCGAGGTCACCAGGTATGAGGAGTGGGAGTATGTAGAGGGCCGGCAAGATGTGTAGGCGGCTGCCATGCTGGAGGCGGGGTCACCAGGTAAGAGGAGTGGTAGTATGTACAGGGCTGGTGGGATGTGTACGCGGCCGCCATGATGGAGGCGGGGTCACCAGGTAAGAGGAGTGGGAGTATGTAGAGGGATGTGTACGCGGCCGCCATGCTGGAGACGGGGTCACCAGGTAAGAGGCGGTAGGTATGAGGTCACCTACATTCTCCCATCACTGTGTGTTTCCACAGATGGAGCCGGGAGGAGAAACCCACCAGAGAGATGTCCCCGTTCTCTATATTCCCAGGACCGTATAGATGAAGATGTCCTAGAGAACCAGCAGGTAGGTGGTGCTGAGCCCTGTAGTACATTTATATTGGGGGCGGAGCTCTCTGGCCCTGCTGTATATAGGGGTGGAGCTCTCCGCTTCAGCTCTATATAGGGGGTGGAGCTATGTTCTCCTGCTCTATATAGGGGGGTGGAGCTCTGGTCCTGCTCTATATAGGGGGTGGAGCTCTGGTCCTGCTCTATATATGGGGTGGAGCTCTGGTCCTGCTCTATATATGGGGTGGAGCTCTTTAGTCCTGCTCTATATAGGGGGTGGAGCTCTGGTCTTGCTCTTTGCAGGAGGTTGAGCTCTATGGTCCTGCTCTATATTGGGGGTGGAGCTCTTTAGTTCTGTTCTATATAGGGGGTGGAGCTCTCTGCTGCTCTATATAGGGGGTGGAAATATGGTCTGGCTCTATAGAGGGGGTGGAGCTCCGGTCCTGCTCTATATAGGGGGTGGAGCTCTTTAGTTCTGCTCTATATAGGGGTGGAGCTCTGGTCCTGCTCTATATAGGGGATTGAGCTCTGTGGTTCTGCTGTATATAGGGAGTGGAGCTCTCTGGTACTGGTGTATATAGGGGGTGGAGTTTTGTCACAGCTCTTTATAGGGGTGGAGCTCCGTGGTCCTGCTCTATATAGGGGGTGGAGCTCTGTGGTCCTGCTCTATATAGGGGCTGGAGCTCTGGTCCTGCTCTATGTAAGGGGTGAAGCTCTTTCCTCCAGCAGGCATAGATTCCACCATATTGTACTGAATTATTCCATATGACACATCAGGGTGAAGATGATATTAAAGTGGAGGTAGAAGAAGAGAGGATGAGGGGCGATCACCCGTGGAAGAGTGAGGTGGAAGAGGACGTTCCCGCAGGTAGGTGATGATGAGCTGGGGGGTTCCTTCAGGTTCGGTTGCTCCTCAGCGCTTTAGTAACCCCTTCTTGCAGCTTTTCTGACAGCCCCATTTTCCTTTACTCTGACACGGCACTTTGTGGTAATAACTTTTGGCGCGCTTTTCCTTATTAGAGTGATTTTTCAGAGGTTTTCCCATAATGCATCATACTTAAAGGGGTTGTCTCATGAAATCAAGTGGGGTTATACACTTCTGTATGGCCATATTAATGCACTTTGTAATGTACATCGTGAAGTTATTCACTTACCTGCTCCGTTGCTGGCGTCCCCGTCGCCATGGATCCGTCTAAAATCGCCGTCTTCTGGCGATTTTAGACGCGCTTGCGCTGTGCGGTCTTCTATGCGGTGAATGGGGCCGCCTGTGCCGGAGAGCTGGTCCTCGTAGCTACGGCCCGTCATGTGTGCCGATTCCAGCCAATCAGGAGGCTGGAATCGGCAATGGACCGCACAGAGCCCACGGTGCACCATGGGAGAAGACCCGCGGTGCATCGTGGGTGAAGATCCCGGCGGCCATCTTAGTAAGGTAAGGAAGAAGTCGCCGCAGCGCGGGGATTCGGGTAAGTACTAAACGTTTTTTTTTTTTAAACACATGCATTGGGTTTGTCTCGCGCCGAATGGGGGGCCTATTGAAAAAAAAACAAAAACCCGTTTCGGCGTGAGACAACCCCTTTAATGTTAGGGGTAAGTTTTTGTTTTTTTTTGTTTTTTTTCAAACTCCTTTTTATTGGTATTTAGGAAGATCATACATGAACAAGTCAATCATCAAAGATCATGTCCATAGGACACCCATTTACAGTAGTGACATTGCCGCTAGATGTTAACATAGATTTCTGTTCGGTGTTTACAATGTAGATAACTTATATCTTCTATTTTCCCCAAACTCCCCCCTCCCCTAATTCCCCAACTCTCTTAATACAATGTTACAAAATCAATAAGATGGGTGCACTTGGAATAATCCCCTTATCCACGGTTATCTCATCAGCACCCACCCCTCCCTCTCGTCCTGCCATCTGATCTTAGGGCTTCCTGGTTGGGTGGTATCCTTCTGGATATACGGGAGCACCACGAGGTGTTAGTGAATTGGTTTCTGGAGGATTGAGGAATTTCTCTATAAATCCTCTCCACATTTTAAACCATTTTGGGCCTTGGGATTCTACTTTCTATCTCTATGCTGTTTTCGTTGGTGTCCAATGTCTTTAGCTGACCTCTTGCTGATCAGTAGAATAGTGTGAATCATTTTAGATTTTCTCGTCTGGTGGGGTAAATGGTGAAATACAAATGTTTGCAGAGTCAGCTGTAGGAGCCGCCCCCCTATATCCTGAATTAGCTTTTGTGCATCATCCACCCAATAGTTTTGGATTTTAGGGCAGTGCCATATGCCATGCAAGAAGTCAGACTTTGGGTGAGATCACCTAGGGCAGGCTTGTAACCCTTAGGATTAGGTGGCTTGTCAAACCCATATATAGCTCCATGGATTATTATAAGTAGGTTCCCCTCCATCTCTCATTATGTATCGCCTGCTTCACAGACGACCAACTCTCAATCATTTTCTCGGGTGACTCCGTATCTTGGAGTTCTCGTGCCCATTTTTTGAATTAATTAGGGTTTGAATTGTTTTTCATCCCCCTCCCTCTCTAAGTTTGGTATATAGGTTTGAGATTGAATGTTTATATGAATAGTCTTTATCTATTGGGTTATGTATTGACTCTTTAGCTATGTCGGCTAGTCTTTCCCTGAGGAAGCTACGTACCTGTGCAAATGGTAGGAAGTGAGACGGAGGTAGGTTGTATTCCTCGCAAACTTCCTTAACCCCTTGAGCGGCACGCCCGGAAATTTTCCGGGACGAGCTCCCCAACCCATAGCGATATAGCCGGGAAGATTTCTGGGCTATGTATCGCTATGGGAGCTGCAGAGCACAATGCCATAAGCTGTGACAGTGTGCTCTGCCTGCACAGACCCACACAGAGCAGTGCAGGACTTTGAAATAAGAAGCTGAGAGATACTGCCGATCTGCCGGCAATCTCCCGCTTTTAATTTTAAACTCTTGCACTGCTTTATTTACAGGTTGCCATAGAGACCATTGGCTTGTCAGAAGCAAGCCAATGGTCTCTGTGGCAGGGAGAGCTGGTGCTTGGCTGTCAGAGGATAGCCGGGCACCGGCTCTTACAGCAGAGAATGGAAAAAACCTCCGATCTCTGCTGTGTTAACCCTGTACATGCTGCAGTCTATGTGACTGCAGCATGTAAAGCGCTGACAGAGGGAGGGGGCTCCCTCTGTCAGAGGACAGCCAGGCACCAGCTCTTATTGCAGAGATCAGAGAAAACCTCTGATCTCTGCTGTGTTAACTCTTTACATGCTGCGGTCTATGTGACTGCAGCATGTAAAGGGCTGTCACCATCGGACCCCCGGAATGTGATCAGGGGGTCCTGATGGGTCTCTGTGGAAGTCCCCGTAAAGGGACAAAAAAAAAAAGTTTTAAAAAAGTGAAAAAATTATTTAAAAAATAAAAAACAAAAACATTTGTCTCCCTTTAATTTGTAAAAAAATTAAAAATAAAATTACACATGTGGTATCCCTGTGTCATAATGACCCAGAGAAGGAAGTTAGTACATTATTTAACCCCTTAATGACATGGCCCCTTTTTTTCTTTTTTCCCCATTTCTTTTTTTCCTCCCCCTGTTTAAGAAATCATAACTCCTTTATTTATCCATCGCTGGCGCTGTATGAGGGCTTGTTTTTTGCGGGACAAGTTGGATTTTTCAATGGTGCTATTTAAAGTACCATATAATGTACTGAAAAACTTTTACAAAATTTTAAGTGGAGTAAAATGGAAAAAAAATGCCATTCGGCCATCTTTCAGTGCGTTTTCTTTTTACGGCGCACAAACTGCAACAAAAATGACCTGATAACTTTATTCTATGGGTCGGTACAATTACTGCCATACCAAACTTGGATAGTTTTTTTTTTGCTGTAGTACTTGTATTTTTTTTTAAATACATTTAATTTTTAAAAATTATTTTCTGCTGCATCTTCTGCGCGCAATAACTTTTTTATTTTTCCATCGACTTACTTGATTTTTATTGCATTGTTCTGGGAGACAGGGTGACTGAAAGTGCATTTGTGGCGTTATTTTTTTTTCGAACTACGTTCACTGTACGAGGTTAATAATGCACTACTTTGATAGATCGGTCATTTACGGACGTGGTGATACCAAATATGTGTTTTTCTTTTATGATTTAGATTTTTTATTATAGATACGGCAAAAGGAGGTGATTTAAACTTTTATTACTCTTTTTTTTTTTTTTTAAAGTGTTAAAAAGTAGTGAAAAAGAAAAAAAATTATTACAATTTGGTATTGGCATAATCGTACTGGCCTGAAGAATTACTTTAATACATTATTTATACTGCTCAGAGAATGCAGTGGAAAATAAAAAACAGCCAGAATTACAGATTTTGTTAATCTTGCCTCTAGAAAAAATGGAATAAAAAACTATCACAATTTTACATGTTCCAAAAAAATGAGATAAATGAAGACTGGAGTTTATCCTGCAAAAAACAAGCCCTTCTGGGGCTCTGGCGATGGGAAAATAACATTAATACGGCTCTTGGAATGCGGCGACACAAAAGCAAACCTTTAAGGAAAAAAAATGTTTTAAATGTACAAAAATAGCAAAACCTAAAAAAACTGTATAAACTTGGTGTCGCCGGAATCATGATAACTCAGAGAATAACTTTATCACGCTATTTATTCTGCACGCTGAACGCCGTAAACATGAAATCCAAAAAACGGCAGAATTTCTTTTTTTCCCCCAATCTCCCTACAGATTTTTTTTTTAAAGTTATGCAATACCTTATATATATCCAAAAATGATGCCATCAAAAAGTACAACTTGTCCTGTAAAAACAAGCCCTCCTTTGGCTGTGTCAATGGAAAAATGAAAAAGTTATGGCTCTTGGAACGCGACTGGAAAATGAGTTGAAATTAAACGATTAGACCATTTAAAGAACCTGCCCTGGTGGGTCTAGCAGGGGGTAAGAAACCTGCCACTGAGGGGGTTAAAGAACCTGCCCTGGTGGGTCTGACAGGGGGTAAGAAACCTGCCACTGAGGGGTTAAAGAACCTGCCCTGGTGGGTCTGACAGGGGGTAAGAAACCTGCCACTGAGGGGTTAAAGAACCTGCCCTGGTGGGTCTGACAGGGGGTAAGAAACCTGCCACTGAGGGGGTTAAAGAATCTGCCCTGGTGGGTCTGACAGGGGGTAAGAAACCTGCCACTGAGGGGGTTAAAGAACCTGCGCTGGTGGGTCTGACAGGGGGGTAAGAAACTTGCCACTGAGGGGGTTAAAGAACCTGCCCTGGTGGGTCTGACAGGGGGGTAAGAAACCTGCCACTGAGGGGGTTAAAGGTCTTATATCTAGGACAATCTGGGTGGATGAGATGGCGAACTTTCGTAATCCCCAAATTTGTGGCGCCAAATTTCAAACATTCTATTTTCTCTCCCCTCCTTAAATTCTGGGTGTTGCCACAAGTCCATGTGCTTGGAGAGCCTAGACGGCAGACCGTGGGCCTTTCGGACTATTTTCCAAGCTGCTATAGTGTCTTTTGCCATAATTGAGTGTTTACATTCTATTGGAAGGCTGGAGTAGCTTGTATGTAGTAAGGTGTTTAGACTCCATGGGGTGAACCGTTCCCTTTCTATGTCCGTGTTCGAGTAATCATTAGAGTTCCGCAGCCAGTCCAAAGAGTGCCTCATGAGACTGGCCACGTTGTACAATGGAATGTCTGGGAAGTTAAGTCCTCCTCCACTTTTGGGGAGCATTAAGTTTTTCAAAGCTATACGAGCTCTTTACCATGACCACACAAAGGTCGTGAAAGCTGTTTGTAGTTTCGCTAGATCTCGCCTTTGGAGTAGGAGTGGGATTGTCTGCAGTGGGTAGAGAAGTCTTGGAAAACTGATCATTTTGATCAAGTGGCATCTGCCCATGAAGGGGAGCGGGAGATGACTCCACCCATCTAGCTCCATTATTGTTTTAAGTATTGTAGGGGGATAATTTAGTGTATAAAGAGGCTTTGGCTTTTTGCCTATGTTTATGCCCAGATACTTGATATGGGTCTTTGCCACACTGACAGGGTAGCTTCCAGTATTTGCATCTGTGAGTTTGCCCCGAGTAGAGATATCTAACAGCTCACATTTCGTGGTGTTTATTTTAAACCCTGACAGTTTTCCAAAGGCTTCCGTGGTAAATCGGATTTTGGTCGGGAGAGCGCTATCAGTATATCGTCCGCAAATAGCATGCTTTTTATAGTTCTCCCCCGGACCTTTATGGCCTCAATCTCAATATTGCCCTCTAGCTTTCGTGCTAGTGGTTCGATTGCCAGGTTAAATAAAAGTGGTGATAGAGGGCATCCTTGCCTAGTCCCTTTCTGTAGAGGGAAACTTGATATAAAACCCGGGGTGTAAATTCGTGCTTGTGGAGAGGAGTAAAGTTTCCACAGATAGGCGCAAAGGGGCCTTTGAAGCCCATCCTATCCATCACTTCCCTCAGCCAAGACCATGAGACATTGTCGAAAGCCTTTTCGGCGTCTATCGTGAGAAGCGGAAGGGTGAGCATTCGGGTGTATCTTGATATCGTCCAGGACTGTCAAGATCTTCCGTATATTTATTATAGCTGAGCGTCCTTTCGTAAAACCTGCTTGCATTGGAGAGACTGAATGCGGCATAATGTTAGCCGGGCGGTCTGCCATAATTTTGGCCATCCTGCATATATCCGTTAAATATTGTCTCCAGTAGTGGGGTCGTCTGGTCTTTTAGTATTTTATAAAATTCGCCCGTATATCCGTCTGGCCCCGGGGCTTTATTATTTCCCATGCTTTTGATACCTTCTTTAATTTCCCATTGGGATACAGGTGCGCTTAATGTATTGATTTGCTCTTCAGCTAGTCTGGGCCACACTACATCTGAAAATAAGTCTTCCCCAGTAGCGATGTGTGTTTGCGGTTGAGAGTAGAGGTTTGAGTAGAATTCAAAAAATATATTATTAATTTTTGGGGGCGGGACTGTCGTTTTCCTGTAGGTTCTTTCAAGCATGTCATATTGGACCTCTGAAAAGGCCCTCTTGCTAAATTGGCCATAAGTTTCCCTGCTTTGTTCCCATATTTAAATAGTTTAGCTTCCTTTCGCGAATATGTTAGCGCTTCCCTCTTTTGTAGCCAGGTCTCATACGATTCCTTTGCTGATATCCACTTTTGTTTGTGTTGGCTATTTGGTTTTTCCTGGAACTGGGTATATGCCTCGTGTAGTTGCTTACTGAATCTACTAATATTGTCTTTGATGTTTCTTTTCAAAGAGCTCACGTATGCAATTATCCTGCCCCGGATGACTGCCTTGGCCGTGTCCCAGAGCAACTATAAATACTCCGATAAGTACTCCAACCACCACCCCTTTAGTAGGGCGCAGAATGTCTCGTCTTCTGCTAGATATGATGGGAACCTCCAGATATAATCTGTGCCCCTTGGGATTTCCTCGCATAGCGACAGTATCACTGGAGCATGGTCAGAGATCACCATGTCTCCTATTGAGATTTTTGTGAGTTTTGGTAACAAAAGGGATGGCCTAAGTATGTAGTCTATTCTAGACCATGAGTTCTGCACATGTGAGAAATGGGTAAATTCTCGACCCTCCGGATTAAGTTCCCGCCAGGTGTCTTTGAGGCCAGTTTTATTTATAAAATTTAGCATATTGGACTCGTGATATCTAATGCGTTCGCTTTGGGTTGTTTGGCTGCGTCTATCTTCTCCCGTTTTAATAACCGCCTTAAAGTCCCCTCCTATTACTTTACGTTTTTCGGTGTCCGCTAGTAATTTGTCTGATAGGTTGATCAAGAACGGTTTGTTATTAGCATTTGGACCATAACCGTTGTAGATGTTAGAGCTTTCCTTTCCTGTTTTGATCTGCAGAAGTGCTATTCTCCCCTCCGAATTATGCCATTGACCTTCTACTTCAAGGGAGCCAGGGAATCTGATAAATTATATTGTGCCACGTGCACTAGTAGAACTGGAGGCACTCTGAGGGACTGGCAGTATGGTTTTGTGGCGTTTCCAACCCTCCTTGTCTGAACCTTGCTGGGCTTTATGATTTTGTTCAGGGAGAGGCAATCTCCACACTCCCTGTCCCCTATGGAGCTTTACAGTGTTAGGGTAATAAAATTCTAAGTACAGCACCAATCAGGCCCACCCCACTTGCCCGCTGCCGGCGATAAGAAGAAAACACCACACGGAGGTCTGGTATAGTTTCTCACACGGGACATGGCTCTCGGCTGTGTTTTATTACAGATTACATGAGATCTTATACCCTTTGTCCCATCACCAGCAAGGGGTGATGGGCTCATAACCATATATGGGAAGTCCGGATTTCCGGCCTGAGACACTGAAAACAGCCGTTATCTTGATATGGCGCCTCTGGCTTATGTACAGAAAATCACGTATTCAATTAACTCCAGTACAAAGAATCACCCACTCAATTCTAAGAAAACGGCCAAGCATGCATTCTCCATATATGGGAAGTCCGGATTTCCGGCCTGAGACAGTGAAAATTATGTACATAGTGGAACATCTTGATACGGCACTTCTGGGAAAACAGCCAAGTACATGCGGCCTTCATGTCTGGTTCTTCTTTGCTGTGTTTAAGATACATTTTGTTCAAGATACGTTTTTGTCTTCGCCTGGCAAGGCCTCTTGGAATATCTGATGTAAGGCGACATATAAGTTTTTTTCATTTGGAATTGAATAGAACTTGCATACAGGTATAAAGCATAAAAAAAACCATATGGCAATATATACATATACCCTCACAAACCCCCCTAAAAAACTTAATATGGAGATCAAGCACCAGACCTTGCACTCTTCCTCGGTCGCCTCTCCCTTGCGTCAGGGTTTCTCCACTGCCCGTAAGTCCCTACTTCTAAAAGGGAGGGATCCCTACCTCACCTCAGAAGGAGGCCATGGATTCCCTGGGCTTATTTCCGGGCATCCATACCCTCTATCTGTACGAGTTAACACCCCGCAGGGTGTGCCCTCGCCGGAACCTAAGGTCTTCTGCACTTTCCCTAGGCAATTGGGAATTCCACTGACAGTCCATCTTAGAAGACCGGGGCGGCGCAGTACTAGTACATTTCTCCATTCTTCTGGTAACGTATCTGGTTGGCATTATCGGAACTGGCTCTTCATCTTTTTCAAACAAGGGAAACGTTGGTGTCACATTATGCAGTCCCTTACTCATACTCTTTTTGATCAAAGGGATAATACACATACAGGAAATTACATACCCCACCTCTTTCTGCTAAAATCATATCCAGGGCCACTCTATTTTGGAACGCCATGGATGCAGTGGGCCCTAACTGGTCAGCTAACCCTTGTAAAGCATCTCTGGTGTAGTTTACAAACCTCTGCTGATTGTAATAGATATAATTCATCCAATCTACATTATTATTAACAGTGACAATAGCAAATAAGGACTCAAAACCTGCTTTAGCCTGATCTCTAGAATCAAATTCATCTGGCACCCCCCTTGGCACTCCTATTGCATCTAGGTATGCATGTGGATTAAAGTTACCACCTGGAGTGTCAACGTCTCTCTTAGCACGATGCGGTGTTGGATTCTCACCCTCAGTGTAGGCTTCATATTGCACATTTGATTGTATTAATTTGTTCTGAAACAGGGGGCTAGTGTACAGTAGTCAAAGGTGTGTGTTAGAGGAATTGTACCACATTATAGCATGTAAAGGATATGCAGGATCATTAGTTTTTGCAGTGCGAAGTGTGGATCCAAGTGGGCTTTCCTTCGAGCTTGACTGCAGTTGGGGTGGTGAGCAACATCTGGTAAGGACCTTTAAACAGGGTTTTTCGCTCAAACTTTTTTACATAGACCCTGTCACCTGGTTTTAGATTGTGACACTCATCTGTAGGACCTGGGAGAAAAGCAGAGACTGCAGAATGGATTACTAACAATTCCTTGGAGAGGCCTATGACAAAATTAACAGGAAAATCATTCCCCAAACTCTGATACTGTGGCATGTACCCTCCTAGAAAAAGAAAAAACTAATGAAAGACACTCAATTCAAAATTTGCCCATTTTCTTCATTGCCTTTTGTATCTACTTTCCTCCTACTCCGTGGATGGTAGGGTGTGTGAAAAACCTGGAATATACCCAAAACAGACATGATGTATTGCATTATTTCACCTGTGAAGTGTGTACCTTTGTTTGACTCAATCACTTCTGGTACCTCATATCTGCAGATTACCTCATTCATGAGCTTCTGTGCGGTTACCTGCTTATTTACTTTGGTAACAGGGTAGGTCTCCAACCTGAAAAGAAATCAACAACAAGCACATATTCATGCTTCCCAACAAGTGGGAGCTGAGTGTAGCCAATTTGCAATCCCTGAAATGGGTAGAGTGGTCTAGGCAAGTGTGGTGTGGCAAATTTACTTCTGCCCTGTTGCTTACGGCAAAGATCATGCAAAATTGGACAAATGATGCAGCAGCTACAGAAAACCAAGGAGCCACCCGTCCTTGTTCAAGCATCGACATCATTACTGCTTTGAGAGGTGCGTCTTTCGGTGCGTCAGCTGGGCCATCATGGGGCACAGGGACTATGGTGGGCAAGTGCTGTTGACTGTTCACCATACGCCGTCCCTTTTTAGTCCATTTGTCTTTTTCTTAACTGTAAAGTCTATAGCATATCAAAGTCCAAGTTCATATCAAAGTCCAAGTTTTGTCAAAGTCCAAGTTTTGTCAAAGTCCAAGTTTTTATCAAAGTCCAAAATTTTTATCAAAGTCCAAAGTTATTATCAAATTCTTCTTTTCTTCTTTCTTCCACGGCTTGAGGGCCGCTGCCTTTGCTGTGTGGTCTGTGATGGCGTTGCCTCTTGCTTCTCCGGTGTAGGAATTGGTGTGAGCTTTCCACTTTGTCAGGTAGAAGTAGGGTCTCCGTGAGACTGCACCGCTGCATCATTCTTAATTGGCTGTCCTGCTGAGGTAAAAAGCTGTCTGGCCTTCCATGTTGGGCCGTAATCATGAGCTATGCCAAATGCATACCGGGAGTCAGTGTAAATGTTTGCCGTCTTACCTTCCTCCACTCTACACGCCTCAGCGAGGGCTTTTAGTTCCGCTTCTTGTACTGCGACATGCGGAGACATTCTGCTTTTAGGACATCTTGTTGTGTAACCACTGCATATCCAGTGTGGAGTCGTCAATCACCCTGGGTACCATCTATAAAAAACAAATCAAAATATGCATTATTAACAAGGGCTTTCAGTAACTTTTTTAAAACTTAAATTTTCTTGTTGCATCAATGCTAGACAATCAGGCTGGTATTCTATTTAAAAAAGATCAGAATCTTGTTGCAAAAAATTAAAAAATGGCTTGCAAAAAATTTAAAAATGGCTGAATTTAAAAATGGCTGACTTGCAATACCTAGATCACCTATGCCTTCTCCTCCCCCCCTTTAAACCAGGGTACTCAATTGGAACAATAGTACCCGGTTTAAGTTAGTACCACATTGTAAAAAGATTTGATGGATGCAGATAAGGCCTGTAAGATGTTAGCATGTATAACAGAAACATGAGTTACACCGGGGCAGAATAATCTACAAAACATCTACTAATATTGGAAATGTGAGATCCCTTTAAGTGAATTCATTATTAGTCTGTTCCTGCCTGCAATGGAATGTATTCTGCAGAGAAAAAACAAAACAAAAACTTTTACTAGCTGCTCAAGCTCCTCACCCCCTCCCTTGGACAAGAAGGATGAAACATTACGTACTATTACATCATCTAGCTCCACCCCTTCGATATTGGCTCCGTGCGTCCGTCTTCTCAGCTCCATTTCAGCGTAACAGTCCAAGCATCCACATCTCAACCAAGCAAAGTCCCATGCATGGGGAGGACTTTTATCCCCAGTCATTACCTGCATCACACATTCCACACAGCCCGAACACGGGTCACCAACTCTCATCCATCCATGCTCTCAAGTCTGCTCCGTCACCCCCCTTGGAGGTGTACCAGTACACACAGATGCACGGACAAAAAAAGTTTGGCAAACATACATACATCAGTTGAAAAACATTGAGGTGAGTGCTATAATGTTATAAAGTACATGATTCTATTGAGATGAGATTGTGAATGAGCGCTATTTATGACAAATTATGTGAAAAAAAGTTTGCTGATACATTCTATATTTCTTATTTACTGAAGCTATTATATGCTGTATTAAACGCTGAAGTATTTTAGAATCTCTGGGTATTTTTCTGCCCCCCTTGTGACCCTGAGCTCAGAGTGAATCTGAAAGCCCCCACCTTTTTAAAACATCTCTTATCTCTCTACGAATATGAAACACAGACTGAATTGTTTTAGCGTAAACTATTGCCTGCATTTTGAAATCATAATTACAGCGCAACATGTTCTTCATTTTCAACCCCTGTATAAGTAAGAATGTACCTTAGAAATTACTATATTTCCTGTCTACTAAGACAGTATAATTAATTAAATTCATTTCAAGCCTCCATTCCATTTACGCAAGCAGAGATATTATCCAGGGTTATTATTGCATTTTCTCTCGCTTCGTTATCTCTTGACCTTGAAGACTAAACAGACTGAACACAAGGTCGCAGCTACATGTCAACAAAACTCTTCTCCCCTAAAAGCAAGCTCATTTAACTATTTGCACATACAGTATATATATATATATATATATATATATATATATATATATATATATACACACACACACATATATATCCATATCTATTATCTATCTTGTATTATACACATTTTTCTCCTTTCTTTGCCAACAAATCACATGCATTGTAACTTTCTTCTCGACTTTGCCTGCTCCCCTTATTTCTCTCCCCTACCTAACTGCTAATATAACCTTCAATAGACACTCTCCTTACGCCCTCTTGATCACTTACTGTACTTTTCAACATTTCACTTACGGATATTTTCTTAAACAAATAATGTGTATATACTTAACTTTCTCTGACTGTCTCTCTCTCTCTCTAGCACTTTCTAGAAAACCTTGATCTTCCAAGGCACCTCTCGGTCCTAAAGACCTCCCTCCCAGACACCATTTTGTAATCTGCCGTGCGGGTCGGTGTCACACATTTTCATTAGAGTTTTCTTACATTTTACAGATTCATCCACACGGCGGCAGCCCTTGAGGGGCTCTATCTTCTTTAATAAGATCTTACGCATATTAGAACATCAACAATAATAATAATAACACGCTCCATAGAGTGCATCCCTCTTAATTTTCAAATTGTCAGCCCCTTATATACCGGCAAGACAACCGAGGGTCCCTTCTCCTTATGGAACCAGCCTCATAAAATGCATCCCTCTCTGCTAAACCATTAACAACTAACTAAACTAAACTGAGGGTCCCTTCTCTTGTGAGACTAAATGAAAAGAAAGAGAAAAAAAAAAAAAATTTCTGCAGATACAACAATCTCCACTATTATTAAAACGTTAAAACTTCAAAGTACAAATAAACTACAGACTAGTTTCCGGGTGACCGATTGGTGCACATATCACGGTCAGTGGTCCATGACGGCAAACCCGAAGCCCACACGAGTTACCGTGTAGAACTCTTAACCCAACCCGTCCGGTCACAAACCACAGATAGTCAGTCCCGCTGCAAAACTCTCAGTGTAAAACACAACATAAATATATGCTGGCCTTACCTGGAGTTCTAAGTGAGTTGATCAGGCTCGGTTTGCAGCAGGACGGCTTCCCCGTGGCGTGGATCCGGGTGAATTGCGCTGTAAGCTCCTGGTTTTACCGCCCCAGTTGGTTGCGCCATTTGTTAGGGTAATAAAATTCTAAGTACAGCACTAATCAGGCCCACCCCACTTGCCCGCTGCCGGCGATAAGAAGAAAACACCACACGGAGGTCTGGTATAGTTTCTCACACGGGACATGGCTCTCGGCTGTGTTTTATTACAGATTACATGAGATCTTATACCCTTTGTCCCATCACCATCAGGGGGTGATGGGCTTATAACCATATATGGGCAGTCCGGATTTCCGGCCTGAGACAGTGAGGCGCCTCTGGCTTATGTACAGAAAATCACGTATTTAATTAACTCCAGTGCAAAGAATCACCCACTCAATTCTAAGAAAGCGGCCAAGCATGCATTCTCCATATATGGGAAGTCCGGATTTCCGGCCTAAGACAGTGAAAATTATGTACATAGTGGAACATCTTGATACGGCACTTCTGGGAAAACGGCCAAGTACATGCGGCCTTCATGTCAGGTTCTTCTTTGCTGTGTTTAAGATACATTTTGTTCAAGATACGTTTTTGTCTTCGCCTGGCAAGGCCTCTTGGAATATCTGATGTAAGGCGACATATAAGTTTTTTTCATTTGGAATTGAATAGAACTTGCATACAGGTATAAAGCATAAAAAAAACATATGGCAATATATATATATATCCTCACAACAGGAGTCTCTTGCTAGCAAGGGTAGGGACTAAAATGGCCGCCGCCGCCACCACCACCTGGGGGGAGGGGGACACGTGTCTCCTACTGTCCTCCGCTCCTATCGGTTCTCAGCGGCTCCATCCACTCTGCAGCAGGAGCAGCATCAGGAGCTGTGTTGGCTGGACTCCGTGGAGCTCTAATCCTCTGCGGTGATCTACCCGAGCGGGTTCCGAGGGTGCTGGTAAGGGTTGCTGTGGAGTAGTGCTTTGCCGCGCGGCCGGCAGGCAGCGGGGCTAGTGAGGTTAGCGCCGCTGTCTCCCTTCACTCTCCGGTGATTCATGCTGCTTCCCTGAGGCAGCGGTAAAGCTCTTGAAGGGCCAACAGCAGCTGTGGTTGGGGTAGTATCTGGAGCGGGGTTGCCGGAGCTCTGTGTTCCTGCTGCTTACTCCATGGCGCCAGAACCGGAAGTCCAGAGGTGAGTTTTGATATACTTTTATGTTCATAGAAAACATGTAGAAAATAGCAACTTGTGAATTTCTCAGCTTGTAGGACAGATAGTCGTAGCACACAAAGTAGTCAGGGAATAATTTACTATATGTTGGCGTCCTTTTATAAATGTCCCTTTGCATATCAGAAATCTTATAAGTATTGCAGCAATTGTTCCCATTAGAGAGCGCCTCCCATCCGGACAGGAAGTGGGGTCCTCCCAGATCTCTTTGAAGGCGGCAACAGCCTTCACCTCCTCATTTTCTGTTTCCTGTGAGTGGGAGTGGTTGGGAAAAGGATTCCCGGGATTCCTCCAGATCTCTAACAGTAGGGAACTGCAGGGACTCTGTGCCCCAAACTATGTAGGCACGGAGGTTACCTGTCTGGTGTAAGCACCTCCAGCAGCCACTGGATAGGTCTGAAGAGATGGGCGCCCAGAGGCTCTCCAGCCCGTCCCGTGTGGAATCACCGTGCATGAGGGGTTGGATTCCAACTGTGCCTTAACCCTGCGAGAATGCAGAAGAATACGGCGGCTGTCTGTGTGTCAAACCTCCAGATCCAGGACCTGATGACAACACAGTGGTCTGGAGGGGTAAGAGGGGCTTCACTTCTGAGCTTTGGCTGGGTCTATGGCCTCTTGGGCATGGTCTGTGGCCTAAGAGCTCTTCGTCCAATAGAGCCAGCAGAAGCTCAGATGTTGCTCCCGGTTATGAGCCTCTAGATCGGCAGATTGCTACAAGGTCTGGTAGGACCAGTGTGAGGTCAGTCTATACTTCTGGCCTGCAGTTATTAGATGGGCAGTCTAGCGCCTTGTCATATGGGAGACCCAATAACTGTGTAATGATTTCTGGTTTCCTGTCGAAATTGATCTGGGTAAAGAGTATAGAGAAGATTTATGAAAACTCCCTATAAGAAAAACTGTCTCTATTGCCCATAGCAACCAATCACAGCACATCTTTCAAATTTCAAGAGCATTAAAAGGAATAGAAACTGTGCTGTGATTGGCTTCTATGAGGAATTAAAATCACGAAATTCATGCTTTATTCCTCACAGACAAACCCGGTGAGACCTCTGAGGGAAATTTCCTGTTATCAGTAAATTATAAGGTGGAAGATGAAGTTATCGTGCAGCGCTCTTCAGGAGAAAACCTCATTACCCTTAATGTATCTCCAGGACTTCACAGTACAGATCCATCATATAATCCCCCTAATCACGAGGAACCTTCTCCTGACCAATCACAGGTTGTTACCCCAAGTGTGGGGCGGAATGGGGGGAAAAGGTTTCAATGTGGTGAATGTGGAAAGCAATTTACAAGAAGCTCAGGTCTTATTATGCACAGAAGAATTCACACAGGAGAGAAGCCGTATTCATGTTCACAATGTGGGAAATGCTATACTCGTAAGTCAGGCCTGGCTAAACATGAAAGAGGTCACACTGGTGAGAAACCATTTGCATGTTCAGAATGTGGAAGATCTTTTAAGGATAAATCAAGTCTTGTTACACATCAGAGAATTCACACAGGAGAGAAGCCGTATTCATGTTCAGAATGTGGGAAAGGTTTTACAGATAAATCATATCTTGCAATACATGAAAGAATTCACACAGGAAAGAGGCCATATGCATGTTCGCAATGTGGGAAATGTTTTACATATAAATCACATCTTGTTGTACATGGGAGAAGTCACACCGGAGAGAGACCGTTTTCATGTGCAGAATGTGGGAAATGTTTTCTAGATAAATCAAGTCTCGTTACACATCAGAGAATTCACACAGGGGAGAAACCATTTACATGTTCAGAATGTGGGAAATGTTTTATGCAGAAATCACATTGTGTTAGACATGAAAGAACTCACACAGGAGAGAAGCCGTTTTCATGTTCATTTTGTGGGAAATGTTATACAGATAAATCAAATCTTGTTGCACATGAGAGAAGTCACATAGGAAAAAAGCCATATTCATGTCCAGAATGTAAAAAATGTTATACAGATAAATCAGATCTTAATAGGCATCGGAGAATTCACACAGGAGAGAAGCCGTTTTCATGTTCTATATGTGGAAAGTGTTTCACGAGGAAATCTAATTTTGTAACTCATCAGAGACTTCACATAGAAAAGCTGTAGTCATGTTAGGAAAGTGGGAACTGTTAAAGATGTCAAAGATGAGTTTTAGCCATCAGTTATTCACAGACATTAAACAGCCAATAAGAACATTTATTCTTTGGGTGGAATCATTCTGGATCTGCCCAACACTCAAATTCTATGTTCTTAAGGTGACCTGTGAGCGCGATCCATGGAGGAAAAGTATTGTGGATGGACGGAAGAAGAAAAGATCCTGGTTTACTACAGCAACACTAAATGGTCTCCATGAGCCTTTCTTTTTATTACTGTAGTCATAAACCACCCAAACTGATAGGGGGGATCATGGTGAAAATGTAAGGACAAATGTGGACTTCAAGGTAGTGTGGAAGCAAGGACACTGAACACAACTGATTGCAGTGAATAACCCAGTGACTTTACTAAACAGAAATAATACAGCGTAAGCAGTGCAAATGAAAACCGTGAATGTCATTAAATACAGAAGTTCTATATATGAGCCTTGGGCTTGGTGCTGTTCTTCAAATGCTGCTTTTTAAGTGCTAATTCAAAAATTGAGCCAGAAGGTAACAAAACGTCTCTAATCTGCATCTTCCACAACCGCCTTCACACTCCTTATGTTTAAGCCAGCAGTCCTTTTTGTGCGCATGGCGCTTAAACGCCTTCATTACCCCCAAACCCCGAACTTAGAAAGGGTCTACTTATTTCTTTGTCCCTTCTACCATGTCACTGGACTTTCACTGCTAACTTCTTCCTAAATCTCAAAGCCTAATTTTACAGACCCACTGCACACCCTCTCCTATCTGCACCTGCTATATCCCCAAATCATGCCTCCTATCACCGACTCACATCTGTAAATTCTTCTCTCAAACCTCAAAAAGGTCTATCTGCCCCCAATCCTCCCTTCTGTCTGCCATAAATTTCCTGGTATTCACACTTTCCTTTCTGCGTATAACAGACACGTGGGTGACCTCCTCTGACACGGCCTTCCTGCAGCTCTCTTATAGTGGCCCTCAATTCACCCACACTCCTCGCCCTGGAAACAAAGATGACGGAGGAGATAACTGCACCTTAACTCTCATTATTAGAGATGAGCGAGCACCAAAATGCTCGGGTGCTCGTTACTCGGGACGAAATTTTCGCGATGCTCGAGGGTTCGTTTCGAGTAACGAACCCCATTGAAGTCAATGGGCGACTCGAGCATTTTTGTATCTCGCCGATGCTCGCTAAGGTTTCCATTTGTGAAAATCTGGGCAATTCAAGAAAGTGATGGGAACGACACAGCAACGGATAGGGCAGGCGAGGGGCTACATGTTGGGCTGCATCTCAAGTTCCCAGGTCCCACTATTAAGCCACAATAGCGGCAAGAGTGGCCCCCCACCCTCTCCCAACAACTTTTACTTCTGAAAAGCCCTCATTAGCAATGCATACCTTAGCTAAGCACCACACTACCTCCAACAAAGCACAATCACTGCCTGCATGACACTCCGCTGCCACTTCTCCTGGGTTACATGCTGCCCAACCCCCCCCCCCCGCATGACCCAGCGTCCACACCACTCACAAAAGTGTCCCTGCTCAGCCTTCAGCTGCCCTCATGCCACACGCTTGTTCATCTTGATGAGTGTAAGCCTGTCGGCACTGTCGGTTGACAGGCGGGTATGCTTATCTGTGATGATTCCCCCAGCCGCACTAAACACCCTCTCTGACAAGACGCTAGCCGCAGGACAAGCAAGCACCTCCAGGGCATACAGCGCGAGTTCAGGCCACGTGTCCAGCTTCGACACCCAGTAGTTGTAGGGGGCAGAGGCGTCACGGAGGACGGTCGTGCGATCGGCTATGTACTCCCTCACCATCCTTTTACAGTGCTCCCGCCGACTCAGCCTTGACTGGGGAGCGGTGACACAGTCTTGCTGGGGAGCCATAAAGCTGGCAAAGGCCTTGGAGAATGTTCCCCTGCCTGCGCTGTACATGCTGCCTGATCTCTGCGCCTCCCCTGCTACCTGGCCCTCGGAACTGCGCCTTCTGCCACCAGCGCTGTCGGATGGGAATTTTAACTTCAGCTTGTCCGCCAGGGTCCTGTGGTATAGCATCACTCTCGAACCCCTTTCCTCTTCGGGTATGAGAGTGGAAAGGTTCTCCTTATAGCGTGGGTCGAGCAGTGTGTACACCCAGTAATCCGTAGTGGCCAAAATGCATGTAACGCGAGGGTCACGAGAAAGGCATCCTAACATGAAGTCAGCCATGTGTGCCAGGGTACCTGTACGCAACACATGGCTGTCCTCACTAGGAAGATCACTTTGAGGATCCTCCTCCTCCTCAGGCCATACACGCTGAAAGGATGACAGGCAAGCAGCATGGGTACCCTCAGCAGTGGGCCAAGCTGTCTCTTCCCCCTCCTCATGCTCCTCCCCCTCCTCCTCAACGCGCTGAGATATAGACATGATGGTGCTCTGACTATCCAGCGACATACTGTCTTCCCCCGCCTCTGTTTCCGAGTGCAAAGCGTCTGCCTTTATGCTTTGCAGGGAACTTCTCAAGAGGCATAGCAGAGGAATGGTGACGCTAATGATTGCAGCATCGCCGCTCACCATCTGGGTAGACTCCTCAAAGTTTCCAAGGACCTGGCAGATGTCTGCCAACCAGGCCCACTCCTCTGTAAATAATTGAGGAGGCTGACTCCCACTGCGCCGCCCATGTTGGAGTTGGTATTCCACTATAGCTCTGCGCTGCTCATAGAGCCTGGCCAACATGTGGAGCGTAGAGTTCCACCGTGTGGGCACGTCGCACAGCAGTCGGTGCACTGGCAGATTAAACCGATGTTGCAGGGTGCGCAGGGTGGCAGCGTCCGTGTGGGACTTGCGGAAATGTGCGCAGAGCCGGCGCACCTTTCCGAGCAGGTCTGACAAGCGTGGGTAGCTTTTCAGAAAGCGCTGAACCACCAAATTAAAGACGTGGGCCAGGCATGGCACGTGCGTGAGGCTGCCGAGCTGCAGAGCCGCCACCAGGTTACGGCCGTTGTCGCACACGACCATGCCCGGTTGGAGGCTCAGCGGCGCAAGCCAGCGGTTGGTCTGCTCTGTCAGACCCTGCAGCAGTTCGTGGGCCGTTTGCCTCTTCTCTCCTAAGCTGAGTAGTTTCAGCACGGCCTGCTGACGCTTGCCCACTGCTGTGCTGCCACGATGCGCGACACCAACTGCTGGCGACGTGCTGCTGCTGACACATCTTGATTGCGAGACAGAGGTTGCGGAGGAGGAGGAGGGTGGTTGAGTGGAGGAAGCATACACCGCCGCAGATACCACCACCGAGCTGGGGCCCGCAATTCTGGTGGTGGGTAGGACGTGAGCGGTCCCAGGCTCTGACTCTGTCCCAGCCTCCACTAAATTCACCCAATGTGCCGTCAGGGAGATATAGTGGCCCTGCCCGCCTGTGCTTGTCCACGTGTTCGTTGTTAAGTGGACCTTGCCAGTAACCGCGTTGGTGCGGGCGCGTACAATGTTGCGGGAGACGTGGTCGTGCAGGGCTGGGACGGCACATCGGGAAAAGTAGTGGCGACTGGGAACTGAGTAGCGCGGGGCCGCCGCCGCCATCATACCTTTGAAAGCCTCCGTTTCCACAACCCTATATGGCAGCATCTCCAGGCTGATAAATTTGGCTATGTGCACGTTTAACGCTTGAGCGTGCGGGTGCGTGGCGGCGTACTTGCGCTTGCGCTCCAACACTTGCGCTAGCGACGGCTGGACAGTGCGCTGACAGACATTGGTGGATGGGGTCGAGCACAGCGGAGGTGAGGGTGTGGGTGCAGGCCAGGAGATGGTAGTGCCTGTGTCCTGAGAGGGGGGTTGGATCTCAGTGGCAGGTTGGGGCACAGGGGGAGAGGCAGTGGTGTGACCCGCAGGCGGTGACCGGCCTTCGTCCCACCTTGTGGGGTGCTTGGCCATCATATGCCTGCGCATGCTGGTGGTGGTGAGGCTGGTGGTGGTGGCTCCCCGGCTGATCTTGGCGCGACAAAGGTTGCACACCACTGTTCGTCGGTCGTCTGCACTCTCAGTGAAAAACTGCTAGACCTTTGAGCACCTCGGCCTCTGCAGGGTGGCATGGCGCGAGGGGGCGCTTTGGGAAACAGTTGGTGGATTATTCGGTCTGGCCCTGCCTCTACCCCTGGCCACCGCACTGCCTCTTCCAACCTGCCCTGCTGCTGCACTTGCCTCCCCTTCTGAAGACCTGTCCTCAGTAGGCGTAGCAAACCAGGTGGGGTCAGTCACCTCATCGTCCTGCTGCTCTTCCTCCGAATCCTCTGTGCGCTCCTCCCTCGGACTTACTGCCCTTACTACTACCTGAGTGATAGACAACTGTGTCTCATCGTCATCGTCCTCCTCACCCACTGAAAGCTCTTGAGACAGTTGCCGGAAGTCCCCAGCCTCATCCCCCGGACCCCGGGAACTTTCCAAAGGTTGGGCATCGGTCACGGCAAACTCCTCCGGTGGGAGAGGAACCATTGCTGGCCATTCTGGGCAGGGGCCCGGGAACAGTTCCTGGGAGTCTGCCTGCTCCTCAGAATGTGTCATTGTAATGGAGTGAGGAGGCTGGGAGGAAGGAGGAGCAGCAGCCAGAGGATTCAGAGTTGCAGCAGTGGACGGCGCAGAATTCTGGGTGGTCGATAGATTGCTGGATGCACTTTCTGCCATCCACGACAGGACCTGCTCACACTGCTCATTTTCTAATAAAGGTCTACCGCGTGGACCCATTAATTGTGAGATGAATGTGGGGACGCCAGAAACGTGCCTCTCTCCTAATCCCGCAGCAGTCGGCTGCGATACACCTGGATCAGGAGCTCGGCCTGTGCCCACACCCTGACTTGGGCCTCCGCGTCCTCGCCCGCGTCCACGTCCTCTAGGCCTACCCCTACCCCTCACTCAGCATGCTGTATTACCAGTAGTGCAGAAACAGAACGCTGTAATTAAATGTGCCGCTTATTGGCCTGTGGTTGGAGGCTGACTTCGCTTACGGAACGCACAGCAGAGCCAGGAAACAATTTTGCGCACGCCTGTAGTGAGACGTAGGTGCGTATGACTGAGCTACTGGAATTCACAGCGCAGAAGCAGTCAAGTGGCCAAAGGCCACAAGTAGGCCTTATGTATTTTGCTTCTATTTTTTTTAAATGCTGAGCTGATACAGCAGACAGATACTGTAGGCAGCGTATAATATTATGTATACTGCTTCCCTCTGGCGGGATGACGGCGATCATGTAACAGAGACAGCAGATCCAGGAAACAATTTTGCGCAAGCCTGCTGTAACGCTTAGCTGCGTATTAATTACCACTACTACCCCCAGCAGATAGATACTGTAGGCAGCGTATAATATTATGTATACTCTTTCCCTCTGGCGGGATGACGGCGGTGATGTAACAGAGACAGCAGATCCAGGAAACAATTTTGCGCAAGCCTGCTGTAACGCTTAGCTGCGTATTAATTAGGACTACTACCCCCAGCAGATAGATACTGTAGGCAGCGTATAATATTATGTATACTCTTTCCCTCTGGCGGGATGACGGCGATCATGTAACAGAGACAGCAGATCCAGGAAACAATTTTGCGCAAGCCTGCTGTAACGCTTAGCTGCGTATTAATGAGGACTACAACCCCCAGCAGATAGATACTGTAGGCAGCGTGTAATATTATGTATACTCTTTCCCTCTGGCGGGATGACGGCGGTGATGTAACAGAGACAGCAGATCCAGGAAACAATTTTGCGCAAGCCTGCTGTAACGCTTAGCTGCGTATTAATTAGGACTACTACCCCCAGCAGATAGATACTGTAGGCAGCGTATAATATTATGCATACTCTTTCCCTCTGGCGAGATGACGGCGATCAATTTTTTGGAAAAAGCCCACTGCCTATATAGCCTGAATATCTCTTTCCCTGCCTCACCACTACGTCCCTATACTCTGTACAATGACTGCAGACTGCGGACGCAATGCTCTGCACGGCCGATATACAAAAAAAACAACACTGTGCAACACTGCAAAAAGCAGCCTCAACAGTACTACACATGGTCAGATGTGGCCCTAAGAAGGACCGTTGGGGTTCTTGAAGCCTAAAATACTCCTAACACTCTCCCTATAGCAGCTCCACCATCAGCAGCACTTTCCCTGATCTCTGTCAGCATGCATCTGTGGCGAGCCGCGGGAGGGGCCGACTTATATACTCCGGTGACACCTGATCTCCCCAGCCACTCACTGCAGGGGGGTGGTATAGGGCTTGAACGTCGCAGGGGGAAGTTGTAATGCCTTCCCTGTCTTTCTATTGGCCAGAAAAGCGCGCTAACGTCTCAGAGATGAAAGTGAAAGTAACTCGAACATCGCGTGGTACTCGTCACGAGTAACGAGCATCTCGAACACGCTAATACTCGAACGAGTATCAAGCTCGGACGAGTACGTTCGCTCATCTCTACTCATTATCCCTCTACTAGTGGAAGTTCACTCAGTCCACATCTATTCTCACTCTAAGGTCCAAGTGGTCATCATCTACTGGTCTGACCACCAACATCCTTGACCACTTTGCCATCTGGGCCCTGCACTCCACTGGCATCCCCACTGACATCATGGGTGACTTCTATTCCTATTGACATATCCCTCTCAGCTGCCTCCAAACTCCTATGACTTACTGCCTCCTTTGGCCTCTCACAATAGTCATCCACCCCAAGTCACAAAGATGGAGACACATTGGACTGAATCTTCATCCACTTTTGTTCCCTATCTAATCTCTCTAACTCACCTCTCCTGCTATCTTACCTTCACTTCTCTCTTCTCCTCAACTTCTCCCCCTGTCCAGAAACTAGCGCATCCCTATAGGAACCGCCAGTGCCTTGACAGTTGCATGCTCTCCTGCTCCAATCGACCTCTCTCTGCCAGATCATCACTTCAAGACACAGATGCGGCTGCTGTCTTCTATAACGCCACAATGACCTCCGTCCTGGACTTGGCTGCCCCTCTCACACACATGAGGACCCGGTGTATCAACAGGCAACGCTGGCCACTGACCAGACCACAAAATAGGTGATCCGCTAAGGCTGTAGATAAGCATTGGAAGAAAACCCAATCTGAAGAGGACTTCACAGTGCACAGAGTGTTTTCAGCTTCAGATCTGCACTCACCAAACAGTACTTCCCCGCTCTCATATCCTCCCACTCTCACAACCGTAGGCAGCTATTGAAGGCCTATTTTACTTTGGTTTAGTAAATGGTTGAGTAGACAGAAAAGCACTGGGGAGAGGCAAGGGGTGGAGCAGACAGCCCACTCTTTCCTCTACTGTGAACTGGGCTTGTAAACAGACAGAGCAGTGCAGAGGACAGTGTAGAGGACAGTGCCTAAATAAGTAAAATAGCTGTAGAAGGAATTGTATTTTCTTGATCACAGTTCACTAGAGTCAGTTACCTGACTAATGTGAACACAAGCACAAAAATTTGAAAGCAAGTCAAGTACTGAGATCTGGGTCCTGGGCCAGTTTCTTGACTAATCTAGGCCTTAAGCCTGATTTACATTCTTCAAGTTAATTGGACCAGTAACTCCAGAAAAACAAACAATCCTTTCCTCTGCTGTTATTCAACTTGCCTCTGTGCTGTCTGATGTATCGGTTGTCTCTCCCCAGCACTGGCTTGTTTACGGTCCACTAAACCACTGCATTTACTAATTTGTCTGACTACATCTGCATAGAGAAACCAGAACACTGCAAGAGTGAGGCAACGGATGCAAAGTCACCCGACACCACGATCCACGGATCCAACCTGCAATCCCAGGAGAGGGATGTGACGGCATCCACGGTGCACATATAAAAGTCTTTATCCCACCAAGAAATGCAACAGCAACATTTCGTCCAGAAGGTCTTTGTCAGGCGTACACATATATTTGTGTGTGTGTGTGTGTGTGTGTGTATATATATATATATATATATTAGCAAAGCGGGGGTTCGCTGGCCACTGGATCGCCGACCTATTGGTCCAGAATGAGCA
Source organism: Eleutherodactylus coqui (assembly GCF_035609145.1). Classification (NCBI taxonomy): domain Eukaryota; kingdom Metazoa; phylum Chordata; class Amphibia; order Anura; family Eleutherodactylidae; genus Eleutherodactylus; species Eleutherodactylus coqui. Next base: position 500,051 of record NC_089837.1, read on the forward strand.
TCAACTGTGTAGAAAACACTCTGGAGACATGGACTTTCTTTATCTGGCGCCCACCAGCCTTTATTCAGCATCACAGCATATCACCAACACAGTCCATATAAGCACCCCACCTGGGTGTGAGTTTAGGGTTGTCGTCCCTCTCAAACACAAGGCCTAATCTAAACCTCACTGGACCCAAGCTTGCAGCCCTCCTAGCTCTGCTGTACTGTCACTTCCTCCCCTTGCGTCTGGCAGGAACTGGATTTTATGTATCCAATTCCTGCTACACCCATTGGGTATTAACCCTCTCTACTCCTCTGCAGGTGTCAGAATGCCCGTTTATTGTCCTCTACAGGGCATTCTGTGTAATGCACCACTAATATATATATATATATATATATATATATATATATATATATATATATATAGTCACCCAAGAATGTATTAATCATGAAAGCCACTCCCAATAGAAAGCCAGATAAACTTACATCATCTTTGCTCAGCCTTCACTACAGCATGCATATCCAACATGGCGCCATTCATACCATTAGGCATGCATTATTACTGTGCAGCCACGGGCATTAAATCTCCAAATCCTGCGAGATTACGCTCGCCTATGTGTTGCAACCTCATGTCACACCATCGCCCCCTAGATTACTAATTCAGTACATCACCAATGTGCGAGAATGCAAAAAAAACTTGCGTGGGGACAATATGGAGGGGGGACCCCATACATCATAATGAATCTGTACCCCCAATGACTCGCATGCGAACAATACTGCCAACTGTTAGGTTGTGCTGCTGGGACCTGTAGTACTATGGTCTCTAGTAGCACAGCCCCACAGGTGGGGAATGATTGAGCTGGCTGGGTGTGGTGATCTTCTGCTAGCCAATGCCCGGGTCTTTGCTCACATATATACCTCGCGATCCGCCACGTGTTCCATGGAACGATCTCAGGCCACATCACCACCATACTGGGAAACAGGCAACGGAGGCGCAAAAAAGTCATATTGTATATCCCTCTTCAATTCCTGTGCAGGGCAGCTCGTGTGGTCATTCTGGCCCACATGTAAAAGCAGTACATCTGGACTTCTATCCCTACTTGAACAATTACTCACCTCCTGGAAAACCGCCTCCACAAGATTCCCATCCTACCCGGCCACTGAATCACTGCTGCCCAAAAGACAGACAAATGGCCCAAAAGACACAACAGGGCTGGGGAATGTCTTCCTGTGTTAAAATGAAAACATACACAAATGTAATTCCATATTTCCCACATCCTAAACTAATAATCAAACTAGCATTAAATTTGACGACTCTACTGCAAGACCCCTCGGGCCAAACATATGTCCTATACCTATTGGACTCCCATTTCCCAATTCTCTTAACCACCTCAGGACCCAAACCCCTCTCAACCGCCTCAGTCGCAGCCCCTATAGGAGTGGAACGAGTAACCCGCTCCTTCCAAACCTAATTCCTCTAACACCTTTTCAAACACCTGGCTAAACTGAAACCTGGAGGGGAAAGTTCCGTACTCCAGCCTAAACAATGCCCCCCCTCCAACCACCAGAGCCCGATAGCCCAAAAAACAGCTCAGCAGGCACATTACTTCCCCCGGCACTCTCGGTAATGACACTCGCCTCCCTCTACCCAACTGATCCATTTTTGACCTACACAATCAGATCTCCAACCTCCTACAGGTGTAACTGACATCGACCAAACCTCCACCAACCTTTTTGCTGGGTGACACCAATTCACCCACTCTAAACGTCCCGAAAAAAGTGAATGCAAAAACACAACGAAAAAGACTCTTCTCAAAATCATCCCTACAAATTCTTTCCAAATTCCCATCCATGCGTTCCAGCATGAGAAATGTAACTGGCCGCCTTCCATCCTTAGCCGTTTTACCCCTCCGAAACCCCCTCAATACCCATCTTACCAAAAAAGTCTTTCTAATGTCCCATAACCACCCAAGCTGAAAACCAAAACGCCAAAGCCGACACCATCTGATTCACCTTGCCCACCGACCACCCCTTAACCGATGCTTCCCCCAAGAATCCTAAGAACACACCAACCGAATCAGCTTCTTCCACTACCCATTGCTCACATTCACACCACACTGCTTCGTATGCTAACCACGTTCCCCTTGCCAACAAACCCTGAATCAAGCACTCTGCTGCATGCTGACCAACGGCCAAAGCTCCGAAAGACATGAGCATCCCTCTTTCACCCCATCTGGCACCAGGGAACGGAAACGATCCCACTGGGAAAGGAGAAAGGGAATCTGCTATAGAATTTTCAACCCCAAGAACATGCACTGCCACCGCCCATGCGTTCAATGACAGACAAGATAACACCAAATGGCGTAATAAATCCACCATGGGTGGTGAGCAAGCAGACACTGAGTTACTAGCCTGCACTATCCTGAGATTACCACAATGAAAACACACTTTTTTGTTTGTGAATCATTTTCCCCAGTGTGATTCCACCACCACTATTGGAAACAACTCCAAAGAACCAAATTACTAACCAAACTGGCTTGTACCCACTGCACAGGCCAGGGGGCCACACACCACTCCCTTTTAAAAAAGGCTCCAAAACCCACCGCCCCAGCTCGCAATCAAAGTTATCCACTGACTTCTCCAAAAACAGTGATCGCCCAATGTACCCAGGAAACTGGACTACGCATCCAAGTCCGCTTTCATTCCTGCAGTCACCCAAAGAAAATAGTTCCCAGAATTCACCCCCGCCGTTGCTTCTGCCATTCTATGACAAAAAACTCGTCCCATTGGCTCAATTCGTCACATAAAATTCAACTTCCCTAACAATGACTGCAAAATGTCATTTTCCTAGCCCGTCGTACCCCTTGCAAGTAGGGTTGCCACCTGGCCGGTATTTTTCCCTCCGGGCTGCAGCTGGTATTTTTTTTTTTCACCGGCCATATTACAGGCCGGTATTTTGGTCAGGCCCGGTCATACCAGTATGCTAATGTGATTCACACTAAACGTCATCTACTACCGAGAACACACTGGCCTGAAACCCGCACATGCGCAAAAATGCTGCGATAAGCCATGCCCCAAGCCACGCCCCCAATACCATGGCCGGTATTTTTTCGTAACAAAGGTAACAACCCTACTTGCAAGTCCTGCCGTAACGTATTCAATTTTTCCTCTGGAAGGCGGCATTGCATCCTTTTGGTATTAATCGTGATGCCTAAAAAATTAATGCACATAACCAGGCCCTCTGTATTTTCAGGGGCCAACGGTTGGCGACCCACTGCACCATGGCTAAAAGGGAGGCACAAACCCCGGAACCAGCAGAACTAACACATAAGAGGTCATCCAAATAGTGAATGATCGACTTTAATCCTGATACATTGCGCACTACCCATTCCAGGAACGTATGCGCAAGAAATACAACAGCCCATCGGCCGACACCGATCAACATGAAAATTCCCTCCCCAAAACCCCCCAATAACCGCACACTCTTGGGTATACTGGAAGTAACTGAAACGCTGACTCCACATCTGTCTTAGCCTACAGCGCCCCACTTCTACAACGCTCTACCCTTTGTACAGCTTCATCAAACAAGGTATATACCACTGAACAAATCTCGGGGTCTATCCCGTCATTCACAAACGCCCCTTTTGGATAAGGCAAGTAAAGGATCAACCAAATTGTTCCAGGTACCTTCTTAGGTACCACCCCTAGCAGGAAGACCACCAAATCAGGTAATGGGAAAAAAGCAAAAGGGCCGCGCTACGCTTCAATACGACTTGTCGCTAACCACTGCCGGATAACGTAACATCGACAATAAATTCTTAACTGAAAAGGGAATCCGAAAACCCTCCGAAAGCCGAATAACCCTCCGAACTGCGCTTATTCTGCCTCAGCGTACCGACTTAGAAATAGGGCCATCTTGTGAACCCTCACCGGCATCCTCCCTCTTGCCATCACAGCTCATACCTTGCCAGAAACATCCAGTTGACCTGTGTGACTGCCACTGTAGATGCAGCAGCTCTCTTGAACTTACACTGGCCCTCATTAAACTGCCAGCAAAACTCTGCCTTTCACCCCTCTGATGAACCTGCTGAATTCGAGGAATTGGCCCCACTGGTTGTGCCGGTAACCACCTCGCCGTCCCCTGTGAAAAGACTGCCCGTAGCGCGTTGAAGCTATCAGCTCTAACCACAGACTGCTATCTTTCTGATCCCAGCGGATATTCAGTCTCACCGCTTTGCGCAGACTAAACAGCTTGTCATACCGCAACCATGCCTGACCCTGTAAGTCCTGCAGGCCTCCCCTATGGAGTCGTAGTACCAAAATAGTGCCAAACAATATTCCGGCGCTTTCTACCCAATCACCCCTGCTACAATGGCAAACGCCTGCAAGTAGTTAGAAAATGTTTGGGGGATCGATCCCCGCCTCTCCTTTCCCTCATCCTCCTTCTTTGACTCTGTTCCACATTTTTTCCCCGGAGACCCTATACTCACCTGTCCAGATCGGCCGTGAGTGTCTCAGCCAGCGAATCGACGCTCATGAGCAGTGCGGCGCATGACGTGCCAATGCTGGGCGGTGACACAGCATCGGCAGGTATTCTCGCGGTACTTCCGCTGTACTCACATCGACAGCAGTGGAAGCCATCCGCGCCATTTTCTGCACAGATTAGAACATGCTGCAATTCTCCCCTGCGAGCGGAAAATCGCAGTTACTTTCGGATTGTGCTCATGGGCAAATCATTTGTCATAGCATGTGGACGGATATTGCTGCGGAATTCGCGTCGGGTGTCTGACCACGAATTCCGCAGCGATAATCCATCCATGGACATTAGCCATTATTAGAAAGCCCCCTTATTACACTCCTGGTATGATAGATGATTGCAGAGATCTCTGTACTGACCCCTGATATATTATACATAGTTATTAGAGTGCCCCCTTGTTACAGTCCTGGGTATAATAGATGATGAGAGAGATCTCTCTACTGACCCCTGATATATATTTATACATAGTTATTAGAGTGCCCCCTTGTTACAGTCCTGGGTATAATAGATGATGAGAGAGATCTCTGTACTGACCCCTGATACATCTATACATAGTTATTAGAGCGCCCCCTTGTTACAGTCCTGGGTATAATAGATGATAGGAGAGATCTCTGTACTGATCCCTGATATACCTATACGTAGTTATTAGAGCGCCCCCTTGTTACTATCCTGGTTATAATAAATGATGGTAGAGATCTCTGTACTGACCCCTGATATATCTATACATAGTCATTAGAGCGTCCCCCTTGTTACAGTCCTGGGTATAATAGATGATGGCAGAGATCTCTGTACTGACCACTGATATACCTATACATAGTTATTAGAGCGCCCCCTTGTTACAGTCCTGGGTATAACAGATGATGGGAGAGATCTCTGTACTGACCCCTGGTATATCTATACATAGTTATTAGAGCGCCCCCTGGTTACAGTCCTGGGTATAATAGATGATGGGAGAGATCTCTGTACTGACCACTGATATATTTATATGTAGTTATTAGAGCGCCCCCTTGTTACAATCCTGGGTATAATAGATGATGGGAGAGATCTCTGTACTGACCCCTGATATATCCATACATAGTTATTAGAACGCCCCCTTGTTACAGTCCTGGGTATATTAGATGATGGGAGAGATCTCTGTACTTACTCCTGATTTATTATACATAGTTATTAGAGCGCCCCCTTGGACTGGGGGCACCTTACCTTATTTATCGCTCGCTTACCTATAACCAAAAAACATACAAACACACTTCTTGGTGAAAAACGTGGGTTGGCCACAGCTTTATTAAATAATTCCAACATATAATTTTAACTTTACTATTTAATTTTAACTTTACTACCTTTATCTGACTCTAACCTCCCATGCCTAATTGAACTCTTGTTAATACTGTAACGGCCCAGAGGACGTCCGTAAGCCCCTATACATGGGCCTGTAAACCTTCCTTTTGCGCCGTAGCCCGCATGGGAAGCTCCCGGCCACACGGCATGCGCCGTACGCCTACGGCGCATACCGCCCTCTCCCCCCCCCCCCCCGCCAACCCTCTCCAGTGCCATCTCCACCCCATCCTGCAGTCCGGACAAGAAGGTGTCCAATCCCACCTCATTGAGGTGTACGCCGTCCATCCTCAGCGCGCCTTTTTCCTTATCCTCCAGCTCCCAGTGGCGGACTGCCACTCCACCCAGCGATTGCACGAACCTTGACATGCGCAGATTAATTACCTTCCTTACTCGCTCGATGGCGTCCATATCCCTGGCACCTCTCCAAAATCTCCGAGCCACTATATCCGACCAGACCAAGGTGCAATCATTAAAACAGTCCCGGAAACGAAGCAAGTCCTGCTTCATGAGTACCAACAAGTCATTCATCTTAGTGCTGCCTAAGTCGTTCCCCCCGGCATGAACGACCAGTATAACTTTCCGGGGGGTCCACTTGCTAATCCTTAGCACCAATTGTAACAGACGGGGCCATTGCAGCCCCCGCACTCCAACCCAATTTACCAATGCTCCGCTCAGACCCAAGTTCCTTCCCATGGGTCGTGTTGCCGCTCTCTTCTCGGCCCAATATATGAACGAGTGTCCCAGGATCCACACATGCCATGGTTCGTGTGCTGCAATAAAGAAATGATATAGAAAAAACAAAACCCTAATGTATCCGAAAATTATATAACTGCAAGGCTATTGACCGAAAACCGACTATGGCCGACATCTCAATCTACAACAACGCCCCTTCAATCACCCGATCTGGCCTGACATACGACTTATAGGCCTGTGATTTCCATCTTCCCAACTTTTTTAAACCGTCCTCTGACATGCCGTGCGCTTCCGCAGTCGTAGCAGCCCCGATCCTGAAGGAATGGGTTCCAAATTCCGTCGGATTCAGTCCCAACTCCTTCAACGCCGAACGCAAAACCGCCGAAAACTGAAAACGGGTAAGCGGTGCCCCCGATGCATGGGCCAAAAATGTGCAGACAGCCGGGCGCCTCGTGATAAAAAGCCTCAAAATGCCCACCGGGCACCATCTGTCCTGGGAACTGTTAATGGTCAGCCAGTCGCCTCTACCATACAAGTCCGTTTTCGACTTCCTGACACAAACTTTGACAGCCGACGCCGTGGCAATCACATCCTTTTGACCCAAACCCCCGGTTTTCGCTTTGCTTGCTGGAACCAGTTCGCCGATGCGCAGCGCCGCGAAAAAAGCGAGCGAAAATGCTGATCTAAACAACAATACTTCGTATGCATCCGAACACACTCTATCCAATGCCGACAGTAGCTTTACTAGCAATTTATGCGTAATGGGTCGCCGTGTGTCCGCGATTAACTTCTCCTTTCTCCAACCCCGAATAATCTGTTGGAACACGAAATCTTTCGTCACATCCGCCACCCCGTGTAACTTTAAGAGGAAGGCGACCCCAGCCAGATGTTTCTTAGCCACACACACGGACGACCCATTATCCCGCACTCTCGCTAACAAGTCTAACGTTGCCGCCCTCGCTCTAACACCCCCTACCACCGTTCCTCCCACCAATCTCAACCACGTTGCCCAAACCGCATTATAACTTTTCCACGTTGACACAGCCACCGATGACTCCACCAGCCTCAGCAGCTCTCCTCGGCCAGGTTCCACAAGGAAGGCGGGCACCGTACCCCCTCAGCATCCGCCCCTGGGTGCCGCTCCCTGAACCGGTCCATCTGTGAACGAGAGAGTGCGTCAGCCGCTCCGTTTTCACAACCTGGGACGTGCTTCGCACGCAAATAAATATTACTTTGCAAACACCGCAATACCACGTGTCTCAACAACGCCAACGCCGAATTTTGCTTGTTTATGGTTTGCACCACCGCCGCATTGTCGGACCAGAAACAGATCTTACGGTCCCGTAACTCTGGTTCCCATACTTCGATAGCTACCACCACCGGAAAAAATTCCAGCAACGTAATATTCTTTGTCCACTTTCTCTCTCTCCATAGCCTAGGCCAGGGTTCCCTGCACCAGTGGTTATTATAAATCACGCCGAAACCGCCCGATCCCGCCGCATCGGCGAACAAACTGATCGCCGGGCCTTCCACATCCTCCTTGGGGCATACCACATGCCCGTTGAAAGAATGGAGGAAGACCCTCCATATGTGCAGGTCTGCTTTCATTCCTGCTGTCACCCGTATGAAATGATGCGGCTCGCGAACACCCACCGTCGCCAATGATAGTCTCCTAGAAAAAACTCGACCCATTGGAATAACCTTGCAGGCGAAGTTCAATAAACCCAAGAGACACTGCATCTGCCGCAGTGTCGCTTTTTTGCATTGGGCCACGTCCCCCACCACTTGGCGTAGCTTCGCCACTTTTTCTACCGGTAGCCGGAAAACCATATTTTCCGAATCAATCTTGATGCCTAAAAAGGTCAAGCACGTGACCGGGCCCGTCGTCTTTTCCGCCGACAGCGGGACCCCTGCTAAACGCATCAGCCTTTGAAAATTCGACAATAATAAACCACAATCCCCTGATGTCTCTGAACCGACGAACAAAAAATCGTCCAGGTAATGTATTACCGATGTGATGCCCGTTTCATAACGTACCATCCATTCCAAAAATGAACTAAACAACTCCATGAAATGGAGCATCCCATCGGCAAACACATGTCCACGAAAAACCTGTCCTCGATCCTACAACCTAGCAAATGAAAGCAGTCCGGGTGAACCGGCAGCAGCCGGAACGCCGATTCTATGTCGGTTTTTGCTAACTGAGCAAATCTGCCCGCCGACCTCACTAAACGTACCGCGCAGTCGAACGACGTGTAAGCCACGGCTGCCTCTGCTTTTGAAATACCGTCATTTACCGATCCACCGCTTGGGAACGATAAATGATGGATGAGTCGAAACTTGCCGGATTCCTTTTTAGGCACAAGACCCAACGGGGACACCCACAAGTTTTCGAATGGAGGGACATCAAAGGGGCCGGCCATACGGCCCAGCTCCACCTCCTTCATCACCTTCTCCGTCACTAACTCAATGTCGTCTCTTGCCGACTTTAAGTTAGGGCATAGTGTCGTAATTGGCTGGTCAAAGAAAGGTATTCTGAAGCCTTCCAAAAATCCCGCTCTAAGGATTTTTGCTTCCTGTTTCCTGTGGTATCTGTCTAACCACGGATCCAGGAATCAGCTTCTCACCGGCGTTCGCAGGGCCGCCGGCACCACCCACCGCGGGCGTTGCTCTTTGCTTGCGGAAACAGCGCACTGCCGCGTGCTGACCTCCGCAAACCGAGCAATCGTGTCTAAACTTGCATGTGGCGTAAAACCTGCAGTGGCCTTCGTTGTATAACCAACAAGAGCCGTTTGGTCTAGAGGAAGCCGCGGGCTGCTGGGATGTGCTCCCCGCGGCTGCCCCTGGAAAGGACGCCTTAGCCGGACGCTGCGCTAAAATCAATTGTATCCACACATCAGTGGCTTTGGAGGCCCAACTGATGTGACTTTTTCCCGAAATACGACGCCTAAAGTCCTCGTCATAGCGCCACCAGGCCGCACCCCCGTGCAGCCGATAAGCGCTATAGATGGTGTTTAAGTACACCATCATCTCCGGACCTTTTGCAGGCTGGTGCTGGCACGTAACATGTACCATTACCATATACGCCTGCAGCCAGTTACCAAACGTCTTCGCTATTTTAGGCTTCTTGTCAGATCCACGCTCTGAACTCCGCTCCTTATCCACCATTACGTGGTCCGCTGAAAGCAAGGACCATATATCTATGTAAACACCACTCTTAATCTTTTCCAGCAAATCATCAGTCAAACCGACCCCTAGTGGGGCGACACCACAATATAGCGAATCACCAAATTGCAAACCCGCTGACGGGTCAACATCCGAACCCGCTGCTGAGCTAACCCCAGTACTACCCACAGGCGGGCCTGAACCCCCTGGAGCACAGGACACTAAAAGCCCTTCTTTAGGTTCCATCCTGCTCAGCAGCGACCGCAACAAACCAACCACATCGCTTCTCTCCGCAACCGTTGCGGGATCCATAACACATTTTAACACATCACATATTTCGGACTCACCAGCTGGACCGACCTCCGGCGTTGCCAAGGGTGATGTCCCTGCTGTACCGCTCCCGCGGCTCCTGACCGATTCGTGTCTGGGCTGCTGATCTGTTGGATACAGAGCCCCTCCTCTGCTTTCGTACTGCGCCATGCCAGGCTGTTCCCGCCTTGAGCGACTCTGAAAGTGGTCCCGCCACCGTTGACGTTCCCGGTCCTCGCGATAGAGGGATAACTGCGGGTCCGACTGCCGAGGCTGTTCCACAAATCGCTGCGGTTCCTCTAGCCCGCTGCTGGTACTCGACTCGCGCGCCCTATCACTGCCGACGCGTGCCAATGCTGTCTGCTGCGCTCGCTCCCGCTCTACCCGCTCCTGCCTCTCTTGCCTGGCTCGCGCCTTCTGCCTCTGCCTCGCCCCCTGGCCCTGCCTCTTGGAGCTCCTACGCGGAGGCTGAGGTTGTGGATAGGTGTAATCTGCGTATCCAGCTGGTGGGGCAGTATATCGGGGGTTAACATAGCACCGCCGGTAGGAAACCGTTGGTTCGTAGGGGTCATGGTATGGCAGATGGCCTGGCTGCTGCTGCCTCGCTACGGCCATATTCTGTGAAGGGGTTAATACGTGTCGGGGTGGCTGTTGCTGTGTGCGACTAATAGGCCTGCTGGCGGGAATGTACTGTCGCCTCCTTGCCCCTTTTTCCCTAACTACGTGGCCTTCTTCATCTGAACTGGCTGGTTCCCCTATGGGCTCCCCTAAGCTGCTCCCCCCCTCCCTGCTGCTGCCATACTCACTGCTGAAACTCTCTGGACTATGTGTAGGGGGATTGTAAGTGGGCCTGCTGGCTGCCTTTTCCTTTCCCTTCCCCCTGCCCCTGCCCTCTCTACTCTTGCCTGTGCCTAAGCTGCTGCACACCTCCCGCGCTACCCTCCCCCCCCACGTGCTGTGCCGCCATCTTGGGAGGACGAGCGGCCTAACCGCGAGCTTCCCTGCCGCTCTTCGCTCAGCCTGAGCTCACCTGCTGCCGCCGCTGTGGTCCTGCGCCCGGATGCGCGCTCGTGCCGACGTCCGGAGCCTGTCCCAGCTGTAGCAACAGGTCCTGCGCCTTCAGTGTCCCCGAGGACTGCGACCGTAGGGCCTGTGCTGCCGGTCTCCCTGTCGCGCGCCGAGGTACCGGCGCCCCTCCTTCGCCAGGGCTTCCGGACCCTCTCGGGCAATCGCCGACACGGCTGTCCCTCCGTCCTCCTCTCTTCCTCGCTGGGCTCGGGCTGAGCCTTGCCGGCGGTTGCTTCCTTCTCCGCGGCCGACCTCGCGGAGCCTCTCCCTGGATGCCGCCATCTTCTCCCGATGCCTGGCGAAGCTCCTCCTGCCCGGTGGTCGTTGCCTGGACCGAGGGTGTCCGGCATGTTGCCAGCAGCTCCTCAAGCCACCGGGTCCCGTCCTTCTTCACCGCTTCCTTGATCATTCCTTGTAAGTCCTCCATAATTTGTAAATCCACAGGTGTCTTTTCCTCTGGGCTGGCGCTGACACGGTCCTTTTCCTCCGCTGCACGCTTCTTCTCCCGATAGTCCCGTACTCTCTTCGCCTCCCCGGCCTCTTCTTCCACCCGATAATCCCGCTCTTTCCCTTTCGCCGGCCACACTTCTTCCACCCGATAGTCCCGGTCCTTCTTTTCTTTACTCCGGCCACCTCTTCCACCCGATAATCCTGGCTTTCCTCCTCCTTCTTCCGGCCGCCTCTTCACTCCGCTCCCCTGTTCTTTTCGCAATTTCTCAAGCTTACTCCCGTTATCTTCTACCGCTCCTTCTCCTACGCTGGCTCTCACTCATACTGATTTTTCCCGCTCCCTGCTCCCTTCTCTTCCTGCCTATAGCTCCTCCCCTTCCCCTCTAACCGCTCGCTATTCAACCTGTCTATCACCTTCCCGCCCCGCCCCCAGTCCCACGCCGCCTCATTAAACATTTTGCGGCATACAATTACATTCCTGGGTATAATAGATGGTAGGAGAGATCTCTGTACTGACCCCAGATATATTATACATAGTTATTAGTGCGTCCCCTAGTTATAGTCCTGGGTATAATAGATGATGGAGAGATCTCTGTACTGACCCCTGATATATCTATACATAGTTATTAGAGCGCCCCCTTGTTACAGTCCTGGGTATAATAGATAATGGCAGAGATCTCTGTACTGACCCTGATATATTATACATAGTTATTAGAGCGCCCCCTTGTTACAGTCCTGGGTATAATAGACGATGGGAGAGATCTCTGTACTGACCCCTGATATATCTATACATAGCTATTAGAGCGCCCCCTTGTTACAGTCCTGGGTATAATAGATGATGGAAGAGATCTCTGTACTGACCCCTGATATATCGATACATAGTTATTAGAGCACCCCCTTGTTATAATGCTGTGTATAATAGATGATAGGGGAGATCTCTGTACTGACCCCTGATATATCTATACATAGTTATTAGAGCGCCCCCTTGTTACAGTCCTGGGTATAATAGATAATGGCAGAGATCTCTGTACTGACCCTGATATATTATACATAGTTATAAGAGCGCCGCCTTGTTACAGTCCTTGGTATATTAGATGATGGCAGAGATCTCTGTACTGACCCCTGATATATCGATACATAGTTATTAGAGCACCCCCTTGTTACAGTCCTGGGTATAATAGAGGATGGGAGAGATCTCTGTACTGACCCCTGATATATTATACATAGTTATTAGAGCGCCCCCTTGTTACAGTCCTGGGTATAATAGATAATGGGAGAGATCTCTGTACTGACCCCTGATATATTATACATAGTTATTAGAGCGCCCCTTTGTTACATTCCTGGGTATAATAGATGATGGAGAGAGCTCTGCACTGACCCCTGATATATTTATACTAGAGATGAGCGAGCACCAAAATGCTCAGGTGATCGCTGCTTGAGTCGAACTTTTCGCGATGCTCGAGGGTTCGTTTCGAGTAACGAACCCCATTGAAGTCAATGGGCGACTCGAGCATTTTTGTATATCGCCGAGGCTCTCTAAGGTTTTCATTGGTGAAAATCTGCAAAACCCAAGAAAGTGCTGGAAACGACACAGAAACAAATAGAGCAGGCGAGGGACAACATGCAGGGCTGCATCTCAGGTTCCCAGGTCCCACCATTAAGCCACAATAGCAGCAAGAGTCTGGCCTTCCCCCCCTAACAAATTTTACTTCGGACAAACCCTCATTAGCAAGGCACACCTTAGCTAAGCACCACGCTACCTCAAAACAAGCACAAGCACTGCCTCCGGGACACACCGCTGCCTCTTCTCCTGGGTAACATGCTGCCCAACCCCCCCCCCCCTCCGCACGACCCAGTGTCCCCAGCGCACACCAAAGTGTCCCTGCGCAGCCTTTAGCTGCACTCATGCCACACGCTGGCCTCACAGCCACAGCACCCTCATGTCTATTTATAAGTGTGTCAGCCATGAGCAGGAACCGGAGGCACACACTGCAGAGGGTTGGCAGGGCCAGGCAGCGACCCTCTTTAAAAGGGGCGGGGCGATAGCCCACAATGCTTTACAGAAGCAATGAGACATCCAATCCTGTGCCACCTCCGTCAGGAGCTGCAAATGTGGACATAGCAATGGGGAATCCATGTGCCCACACAGTATTCATTCTGTCAAGGTGTCGCATAGCTCAATCGACACCGGAAGGGGAAAGCCATCTGCACTCTGCCCCCTACCCAAGTCAGTCAGTGCCTTTGTGCCAGACAGGTCAAACACCGCGATGGGAACTAAATTTGAACCAACAGCATAGGTGGGTCCTAGGAAACCCAAGACATGAACAAAAAATTGATCTGAGCGGCCAAACGTGGCAGACTTGCACCGCGCCCACGACATAGGCCTCGGCCCACAGATTCAGCAATCCTAGGCAGGAAGCGGACTGTCACTGCACCCAGGACATAGGCCTCTGCACAAACCCTCAGCAATCATGGGCCTACTGCGGACTCCAATGCTAGCGTAGCTGTGCACGTCTCATTAGCGCTGTATTGCTCCTGTAGTTTGTCCCATTGCAGTGCCCCGGATAGTAGAGCTAACGTCAGATTAAATACAAGTGGGCTTCGGCCCACACTGCATTCCCCAGTCAGACCGGGGTTTTTTATAAATAGTCACAGGCAGGTACAACTCCGCAATGGGAATTCCGTGTGCACCCACAGCATGGGTGGCTCCCTGGAACCCACCAGTGGTACATAAATATATCCCATTGCAGTACCCTGGACAGCAGAGCTAACGTCTGATTAAATACAGGTGGGCTTCGGCCCACACTGCATGCCCCAGTCAGACCGTTTTTTTAAAATAAGTATACACAGGCAGGTACAACTCCCTAATGTGAAGTCCGGGTGGACCGACAGAATGGGAGGGTCCCAGGAAGCCACCGGCGGTACATAAATGAATCCCATTGCAGTGCCCTGCACAGCTGAGGTAACGTCAGATTAAATGCAGGTGGGATTCGGCCCACACTGCAAGCCCCAGTCAGACTGGGGTTCTTTATAAGTAGACACATGCAGTTACAACTCTGTGTGGACCGACAGCAAGGGTGGGTGCCAGGAAGCCACCGGCGGTATATAAATATATCCCATTGCATTGCCCAGCACAGCTGAGGTAACGTCAGATTAAATGCAGGTGGGCTTCGGCCCACACTGCATGCCCCAACCTGACCGGGGTTTTTAATACATAGACACAGGCAGGTACATCTCCCTAATGTGAAGTCTGTGTGGACCGACAGCATGGGTGGCTCCCTGGAACCCACCAGCGGTACATAAATATATCCCATTGCAGTGCCCTGGACATCAGAGCTAACGTCAGATTAAATACAGGTGGGCTTTGGCCAAGAATGTTTTCATTGCTGGAGGAGGAGGGCGGGAAAGTTTTTGAGGCAGTACGTGTCCTGTCCCCGTGTCCGTGGTTATATGCACCTTCCCAGTGACCGCGTCGCTGAAAAGTTGTCGCGCCTGTGGAACCTAGTAGCGCGGCCTCGCCACCATCATGTCTTTGGGAAGTCATGTCTTTCAGTAGTATCAGTGTAGACAGACCCCAATAACAGTTCAGTAGTATAAGTCTAGACAGACCCCAGTAGCATTTCAGTTCCAGCAGTATTGACAGACCCCAGTAACATTTCAGTAGTATCAGTTGCGACATGCCCCAGTCACATTTCAGTTCCAGCAGTGCAGACAGACCCCAGTAACAGTAACGTTGAAGCAGTATGGGCAAAGCAGCAGATTCACATTTCCCTTGCAGCAGTGTAGGGAGAGCACTGCATTTGTAACATTTCAGTAGTAGCAGTATAGTCAGACCCCAGTAACAGTTACGTCGAAGCAGTATGGGCAAAGCAGCAGATAAACATTTCCCTGGCAGCAGTGTAGGGAGAGCATAGTATTGGTAAGATTTCAGTAGTAGCAGTATAGACAGGCCCCAGTAAGATTTACATCGAAGCAGTATGGGCAAAGCAGCAGATTCACATTTCCCTGGCAGCAGTGTAGGGAGAGCATAGTATTTGTAACATTTCAGTAGTAGGAGTATAGTCAGACCCCAGTAACATTTATGTAGAAGCAGTATCGGCAGAGCCCACTATTAGTTACATTTCTGTTATAGCAGTATAGACCTGCCCCACTAACATTTCCGTTGAAGCATTATGGGCAGAGCCCAGTATTAGTAACATTTCATTAGTAGCAGTACAGACAGGCCCCAGTAACATAAACGTTGAAGCAGTATAGGCAGAGCACAGTATTTGTTACATTTCAGTAGTAGCAGTATAGACAGGCCCCAGTAACATTTACGTAGAAGCAGTATGGGCAAAGCAGCAGATTCACATTTCCCTGGCAGCAGTGTAGGGAGAGTACAGCATTTGTAACATTTCAGTAGTAGCAGTATACGCAGGCCCCAGTAACATTTACGTAGAAGCAGTATGGGCAGAGCCCAGTATTAGTTACATTTCAGTTATAACAGTACAGACAGGCCCCAGTAACATTTCCGTTGAAGCAGTATGGGCAGAGCCCAGTATTAGTAACATTACAGTAGTAACAATATACACCAACCAAGGTAACATTTCAGGAGCAGAAGTATCGGCAGACCGAAGTAACATTTCTGTTGCAGAAGTCTAGTCAGACCCCTGTAGCATTACTGTGGCAGAAGTATAGGTAGGCAGAACAGAGTTACATTTCTGTAGCAGAAGTGTAGGCCAACCCCAGACACAGTGGTGTACCATGAGTGCAGGCGAAGCTATTAAAAATTACTTGGATTACATTGTAGGCGAGGGCCCGAAAAATTGGTGTACCGACAGTACAAATGTACCCCAGAAAAATTGCCCATGCCCAACCCAGAGGGCAGGTGAAACCCATTAATCGCTTTGGTTACTGTGGCTTAATTTTTAACTAGACCTGGAGGCAGCCCAGTCTAAAAAACAATAGGTTCAGGTGGAAGTTTCAATGCTTTAATGAGAATTGAAACAGAATGTGTCATTTTCATGGAGTGTGGAGGCTGGGACAAAGGAGGAGCAGCAGCCAGAGGATTCAGAGTTGCAGCAGTGGACGGCGTAGAAGACTGGGTGGTCGATAGATTGCTGGATGCACTTTCTGCCATCCACGACAGGACCTGCTCACACTGCTCATTTTTTAATAAAGGTCTACGACATGGACCCAAAAATTGCGATATGGAGCTGGGGACCCCAGAAACTGTCCTCTCTCCTACTCCCGCAGCAGCCGGCTGTGATTCACCTGGACCAGGAACTCGTCCTATGACCACACCCTCACTTGGGACTCCGCGTCCTCGACCACAACCGCGTCCACGTCCTCTGCCCCTACCCCTACCCCTCAGCATGCTGGATTAAGAATCGAGCAGAGACAGAGCGGTGTAAAAATGTTTGTGAATTATTGGCGCGCAGTTGGTGGCTGCCAGCGGTAATATAACGCAAAATGAAGCCAGAGATAAATTATAAGGAAGGCTGCACGCAGGATAGGCTGTGAACTATGCAGTTTGGATGGATGTGAAGTCCCACAGGCCACGCAGGCAAATGGACTGGGTCACCGGTAGCCGTAAAAAGGAATTTAAAAAAAAAATCTCCTTATTTTACTCTGCAATGAAGGCTGAGGCTAGGCAGTGTGTATTGCACTTTCAATCTATGGGCGTCGGGCAGACCGTGAACTTCTGAGACAGCACACGTATAACAGAACGTTGTAGAAAATGTGTGGTTTCTTGGCGTACACTTAGAGGCAGACTGCAGTGAGGCAACGCAAAGTGCGGACAGAAATATGTTTAAATGAAGGCTGCACGCAGGCTCTGCTGTGCAATACAGAGGTACTACAACTCCCAGCAACCACGGAGTTAAATGCACACGGTCACAGGTTGCCCTAAGAAGAACCGTTGGGGTTCTTGTAGACAGGATTCTACACTACCACTGTCCCTGCCTGACCAATACTGCCCCTATACTCAAGTACAGACTGCAGCCTGAGAACGCTACAGCCTGCACGCCCGATATACATTAAAAAAAAAGTGCAAAACTGCTCCCAGCAGCCACAACAGTAATGCACTAGGTGAGCTGTGGCCCTAAGAAGGACCGTTGGGGTTCTTGAAGATGCTAACACTGTCCCTATAGCAGCAGCACTTTCCCTGATCTCTCTTAGCATGTGTCTGTGGCGAGCCGCGGGCGGGGCAGATTTAAATACTCGGGGGTCACTTGATCTCACCAGCCACTCACTGCAGGGGGGTGGGATAGGGCTGGAATGTCACAGCAGGAAGTTGTAATGCCTTCCCTGTGTTTCTATTGGCCAGAAAAGGGCGCAAATTTCTCAGGGAAGGAAATGTAATGGAGTCGAGTGCCGCGTGGTGCTCGTCTCGAGTAACGAGCATCTCGAACACCCTAATGCGCAAATGCGTATCAACCTTGCTCGCTCATCTCTAATTTATACATAGTATAATAGATGGTGAGAGAGATCTCTGTACTGACCCCTGATATATCTATACAACGTAATTAGAGCACCCCCTTGTTACAGTCCCGGGTATAATAGATGATGGGAGAGATCTCTGTACTGACCCCTGATATATCTATACATAGTTATTAGAGCGCCCCCTTGTTACAGTCCTGGATATAATAGATGATAGGAGAGATCTCTGTACTGACTCCTGATATATTATACATAGTTATTAGAGCGCCCCCTTGTTACAGTCCTGGGTATACTAGATGATGGGAGAGATCTCTGTACTGACCCCTGATATATTATACATAGTTATTAGAGCGCCCCCTTGTTACAGTCCTGGGTATAATAGATGATGGGAGAGATCTCTGTACTGACCCCTGATATATCTATACATAGTTATTAGAGCGCCCCCTTGTTACATTCCTAGGTATAATAGATGATGGAGAGATCTCTGTAACTCTATTTTATTACAAAAATGAAAAACATAACAAAACAAGCCTTTTGGACTAAGCCAAGAAAACAACAGAAATGTCCAAGAAAACATTAACAGGTTTGCTTTAAATTGTATCCATCGGACCTCCAGTATGCGCCCACTTCAGACTTGCATTGTATCCCTGATCTTCCTTGTAAGCCAGATCTTTTCCGGTTACAGACCTTTTGTTCGGACTCCAGGTGTTCCTCAGGTATTTACCGTCCGTCCAGAAACAGAATAGAAAACGATGCAATTACTAAGGAGGTCATACTCCACCAAGACCGATGCTGCACAAAGACTCTACAGAAATTGTAGCAGAAGCCACGGCAGAAGCTGCACCGACCCATCTCTCTTACACCGTGAATATACACATCATTTGTGATCATTATACTCTCCATAATACACTTTACCATACACTATATGTACTCCCCCCCCCCCCCCCCGCTCTGTCCCCCATGTGGCCTAAATATAAAACCTAAAATAAAAAAACACATCTCAAAAAGAAAACATAACCCAAATACCCGCATACAGACATGATGCACAGAAACATAAAACTTTTAATTTAGTATTTTTTGTTTTTTTAAAAATATATATGCACATTAGAGATGAGCGAACGTACTCGGTAAGGGCGATTTCGCAATCGAGCACCGCGATTTTCGAGTACTTCACTACTCGGGTGAAAAGTACTCGGGGGCGCTGTGGGTGAGCGGGGGGTTGCAGAGGGGAGTGGGGGGGAGAGGGAGAAAGAGAGAGCTCCCACCTGTTCCGCGCTGCTACCCCCCACTCTCCTCTGCAACCCCCCGCCCCACAGCACCCCGAGTACTTTTCACCCGAGTAGTGAAGTACTCGAAAATCGCGGTGCTCGATTGCGAAATCGCCCTTACCGAGTACGTTCGCTCATCTCTAATACACATATATATATTTAAAAAAAATTTTATTTTTTTTTTTACTTTCTTCTTCTTAGTTTATACTAATAGCACACCTTATACCCTACATACCACACACCTTATACCCTACATACCGCACACCTTATACCCTACATACCACACACCTTATACCATTAAGAAGCTCAAGTTCAGTGCCTACAAGCCCTCTTTTCTTCCTCTATTTAATAAAACAAAAAGCTATCAAGTGAACAGAAAAAAAAGGAGACCCCAGGCTAGGGCACTCCAAAAGAAAGACCCCTCCATAGGCGAGAGGCCCTGAGTGCACCCAACCTGTTGAACTGCAAAGAACACACCTTCACCAGGTCACCGAGGATGTCCCTACACACCACTTCCACAGGGAGGATTTTATGACTCGTCGAAACTAAACACCGTACGTGCCACGTGTAGTACCTAACCACTAGACTAGCTAGATATAATGTGCACCTGTCCACCCAGATCTCTAAATGCCTCATAGGCTCACTCAGGATAGGAGAGGACAGCCAGCCTAGGCCAACTGATGGAAGCCCCTACCCTTCTGTAGACCTCTGTATTAAAGGGACACTGAAGTAAGAAATGCTCCATAGTTTCCACTACAGAGCCACACTCCTCCCGGGGACAGTCCCTCTCTTCCACCTTTCTGTACTTCAAGTTATCCCTCACATACAACTTACCATGGAAGGAGCGCCATGCCAAATCCCAAAACTTTAATGGGACCCTTACTGAATTTAACAAAACTAACCCTACCTCTAGGTCCTGACCTGGGCAGTCCCTGAGGGCCAGTGGATTTTGGAAGCGGGTGACCAGAACCCTATTGTCAAGGAATCTCCTTGACAGAGTCCTAATCTCCTCAGCCCCCAAGCCCCAGAGACGGATGACCTTCAGAACCGGCGCAACATAAGTCGGGAGATGTCCATGGGTTGAACGAAAATCTTTCACACGCCCTCCTGTCTCCCATTCCAGGAAGAAAGGCCGAAACCATGCCTTAGAGGTGACTATCCACAAAGGAGCCCTTCCTGTATTCCAGAAGTTTGCTATATTGATTTTAAGAAAGGTATTCACTAGGCATACCATGGGGTTGACCATACACAACCCCCCTAGTCTCCTTGTGCGGTATGTGACCTCCCGCTTTACTAGGTTTAGTCGGTTCCCCCACAACAGCTGGAAGAACAGACTATAGACCCGTGTCCAGAGAGGCTCCGGCAAGAAACATACACTGCCCAAATAGATTAACATCGGGAGCAGGGAAGTTTTGATAAGGCTAACCCTTTCTCTCAGGGACAAAGACCATCCCTTCCACTGGTCAACCTTCTGACTGGCATCTTTCAGTTTACCATCCCAATTTCTCCCTGGGTAATCACCCTTGCCAAATTGGATGCCTAAATCTTTTGCAAATTCTTGAGGCTCCGGGAGACTGAAATCAGGATCTCCTCCCCCCAGCCAGAGACTTTCACACTTGTCCCAATTGACTCGGGATACGGAAGCCTCCGAATACCTAAGCACCTCCGACATCACCCATCCAGCCTCCTCCTTGGATGAGACAAAGACAGTGACATTGTCAGCGCCCTAAGTGCAGACCCCATATAGCAACAGGCTCAAAGGATAACCCTGGCGGACACCGAAGCCCACCCCAAAGAGGCGCCTAACCCAACCATTCACCAGCGGGAAACTCTCAGCCCCTGCATACAAAACTTTAAGCCAATCAATAAACCCTATTGGTAAACCGTATCTCAGAAGGACTGACCAGAGGTACTCGTGGTTAACCCTATCAAAGGCCTTGGCCTGATCCAAGGACAGCAAGAACCCTTTCCAATTACCGGCCCTACCCTGTTTCACAGCCTCCCGGACACCCAGTACAGCACTAAAAGTACTTTGGCCAGGAACAGAGCAGTGCTGGTCCCCCGAAAGTAGTTTGGGTGCAAAATGCAGCAGCCTGTTAAAAATGATCTTTGCAAGAACCTCCTCAAAGCTTGTTATAAACGATACTGGGTCAAACTTCTGAGGTTTGAGAGTTCACGGAAATATTTTGCAACCCATTTCTTGAAGATCTCCTACCACTGTGACTTACTGTTACAAAGGCCCATCAGTGGAAGCTGGCTCTGCAGAAAATCTTCAAAGGACTGTCTTATTTCCACCTCCTCCAGGAGTGCCGAATTCAACTTCTATAAACCTCTTCCCATCCGAGGGGTTTCTGAAACATTCAGAGAAAGCATAAACAGTGATCGGAGAATTCCACCTCCACCACCAGAATTGGTGAGGAGACAGCCTCCTTTAAATAAACCAGGCGAGCCTCACTCACTATATTATTAAAAGCGATGCTGTCGTAAGCCAACTTGTCTCTGGCACCTCCCCTTCACAGAGCCTCAAGTCATTATTGAAGTCCCCGCCAAAGATCACCAGTCGGCTCGTAAAAAGAAAGGGCTTGATCCTTATGAAGAGGTCCTTCCTCTCGTTCTTGCTCTGAGGACCATAAATATTTATGAGCCGAAGCTCTTGACCTCTCATAAGGACGTCCAATGCTAGAGACATTAATGGTCGCCAATGTCAACGGGGTGAGTGCCGCCATCAAGAGTGATCGAGTCGGACAGCTCTCTTCTTTACATTACCCGATTCCCCACCAGAACCCCTACCACCCCTTTTTAAACACTCCGACATGTCCATTTCTACAATATTTATATTTTTTACATGATTGTTTATTTTTTTTTGTGAACCTCCCTCCAGATTCGGAGAGGAGCCCTCACCTTTGTCCCATGGCACTGAGTCTCCCCCAACCCCCGGAGGAACTTGTGGCCCCCCCCAGGGGGGAGGAAAGCGACGTCCCCCACTGGCACTACTCTATTCCTGGGCTCTTCCTCCTCTAATGAGGAGGATTCAGGGTCGCCTCCTTCCAGAGTCTGAAAGTGGTTTGTTAAGATGACCAGAGGGGAGCTGGTTTGGCCCTCCTTTAGCATCTGACCTGGAGGGGAGAAGATTTCTTTTTCCCCTTCTTTTTATTCGGTTTACCCTTTTTACGTTTTTCCTTTTGCCATTCCCTACTCTCCTCATCCACACTGTTTTCTGGATGGGAACTTGATAGGGAACTGGACCTCTCCTCCTCCTCTCTCGACAGTCTCCTGTCCTCTTCCTCCGAATCGCTGCCCCTTACGTCCTAGGGGTGGTCACTGCCCCTCGGGAAACAGGGACCAGGGTCATCCTACTGGATTCTCCCCCTTCCCCTGCCTCCTTTCGGGACATCTGCTGTCTGGTCTTACTCATTCTTCCACCTTTTTCCATCACCGGACCTCCAGACCCCCTACTTCCGCCCTCCCCCTCTCCAGCTGAGGCCCCGCTGCCCCGGGGTACCCCAGTCGGATCAGGAGCAACATCAGCACGGGCACACAGAGGACAGCGACTGAAGGGGTGTCCTAGGACACCACACAGGTTGCAGCGAATGTCTGTACACGAGGCGGCATGGTGACCCTCTCCCCCACACAATGTACACATCACTTTGGTACATGCCGCACTCAAATGTGTGGGGTCACCGCACTTGTGACAGACCTTCGGCTGCCCCTGGTAAAAGGCCAGGATGCTATCTCTTCCCAAGAAAGCAGAGGAGGGAATGTGGGTAACAGTGTTTCTGGACCGCCTCAATTTCACAAGGAAAGTCCAGGCTCCAGACCAGATGCCATACTCGTCACGGTTCTTTGTGGGGTTGCCCTGCACCTCCCCGTAACGAGATATCCAGGTCATGATGTCAATGAACGACAGTGACTCATTACGGGTTAAAACGGTCACTGATTTCACCGTGTCCTGGCGGGAAACGGGAATCACCTCGAAATCCCGCCAGTCGGGCCTAGTCTGAACCAGCTCATAATTCGACCAGAAAAGTTCAAGACCTTCTGACCGAACAAAGCTGACAAACTCTGAGGTGCCAAAAGGATGGATCAGGGCAAAGATGTCATATGCCCTGAAGCCCATATCCAGCAGGAGCTCAACCACCTTCCCCCGTTTTGGGCATGTATCTCTGCTACCTATATGCCGAAGACGGACTACATTTCTTCTGGGCCCCGATGGCCCACTTGTTGGGAGCGACCAATTCCCTCTATTCTCTCGGAAGGCCCCAAGTCCATGCCGCTGAATCCAGAACTCGAGGTTAACCTGCTCACCCTCTATATTGGCCGCCTTTTCTCCCCGCCTCAGGGCCTCCAAGACGCCGCTGTAAATTTCCCTGTCCAGCCCCATGGGAAAAAGGCCTCTCTGCCCCCCCCGGTAACTGCTCCAGCATAACGTTTGGGGCCAGGCACCACCGGGAGGGGAGATGGGTCAGACACAGCCCCCACCACACCCCCCACTACGGCAACATCAGCCCTGGCCTGTTCCTGGGCACCAGTCCTATTATCTGTAGATAATGCTGCATCTCCACCAAAACCATCTGAAGACGCAGCACCACTAACCATAGCACCAGATGGGTGGGCAATCATCCCCACAGCATCCCTTTCTGGACATACCGCCCTCCCATCCCTAGACTCCTGCTGTTGTACGTCGGCAGAGGAGGTGACCAGGTTTTGAGCCTCTCCCCACAATCTAGGACCAACTACACCCTGCATGGACCCCCCGGTCACCCTTATAATGGCCGGGCAAGTCTGCACAGCCGGACACCCTCCTGACTTTCCTAATTCAGAACAAACACTCTTTATATCACTCACACTCTTTACATCACTCATGGTTTCCCTTCCCACTGCATCTGCCACTACCATCCCAGACATCCTCTCCTCCCCTCCTGTAACTCTGGATCAACTACCATCCTCAGTGCTCCTACCAGCATTCCTACTACCACCCTCCTCCTCTGCAACCACAGTAGATATGCTACACCCACCCTTATGTAGCCCCTTCCCCTGGACCACCTTCGCACTTTCACGTCCCACCACCTGCATCCCTGTTGACACTAGTACCCCTGAAACAAGAGAAGCCTTCTTCACTCCAACTGCTATTTGACCTCCATGAACTGATGTCACCGATTTTGCCACTATAACGTCACTAGGCTCCGCCCCCTTCCTAGATGCCGGCACCGCCGCCGATGCCCTGGTGTCCCGTGCTGCCGGAGCAGCTGCGATCCCGCGCCCAGACTCTGACACCGCCGCCGATGTCTGCCTGCTCCGGGCATCAGAATTCACCTCTGACAAGGTGATAGCCTGCACCCCCTCCTTGGATGCCTGCGTGCTCCGGGGGGGCGGGGTCTATCTCGGAAGACGGCACGCCACCCGCGAGCGTGCAGTCCATGGGAGTCTCAACACCCACCGCAGGTGCCTGACTAAAAATGGATGTCATACCTTTCCCTCCCTGCTCAGCATCCAACATCATTTCTGGTACTGGGGTCGGCTGAGCAGGGGGGGTCTTTCCCATCCTCCCCCTAGGTGCCGCTGGGAAAGATTCTCTCCCTCTGATCCATTCCCGGGACCACCACAGATGCCGAGTCTGTTTGACCAGAGGGGCTAGGAAATGGTACAAAACGGGTGCATACGACCTGTCATTGCTTCTTCTTCTTGTTTTTCTTCTGCTTGCCTTTTCCTGATCTTTCTTTGCACTCCTCAGGTAGGTCGTCCCCAAAAGAAAGATTAGACATATTAGTAGGCGATTCTATTCTTTTAATTTCTGCCATTAAATAACCACCTTCTCCCTCCCTTTCCTCCTCATCTGAGGAGTAAGAAGCACTCAGCCTTGGGCTGGGCTGCCTTGGGGGGATGGGCTGGGAAATCTCCACAGGTGATAGATCTGGAGACGCCCTGCAGGACATCACACCTGGAGACACCATTACACCAGCCTCATCCTCCTCACTGTCAGACACCGAGGTCACTGCTAACTCCTTCCCAGAGAGGTTCCTCATGCTGTCCAATCTCTCTTGGTTGCTCAGTCTTCCTTTAAATCCACCAGCATTCTGTAAAATGTACTCTTTTCTTGTGGGATGAAGCTTAATGGCCTCTCTCACCTTCCCCATCTCTTCTGATATAGTGACACGGTCCTTTCTCCTTGTAGCAGTCTCTGCCCGAGCCTTCAAAGATTTCAGCTCCATCTGCAGCTTTTTAAGCTTCTGACCGCATGCCTCAAATTCATTAGTACATAGATGAATTCTGGTACTATACTTGTTGGTGGTCTCCCCGGGACGGCGCCCACCCCACCCCTTGTACGGGATAAGGGAATCGCCACCATCCCGTCCTTGGGAAGACTCACCTTTCTTTCCAGGTTGGCCTGCACTCTCCATGGAGTCTTGCTGCATCAGCCTCTGGGATCTTCTTAGTCTCTCTCCTCCTGAGACCAGTAACACACCGTCATTCCCCGCTGGTCTCACCCGGGGAACGGTGGAGGATGTGCTAGGTTGCACACTCATGGAGGCCCTCTCACCTCTCCTTGGAGAGGGAAAGGGCTCCAGACACGTCTGCACAGTAGCTCTGCTCAGACTGCAAGGCTCCACCTACTCCCAACCTACTCCAGCCCCCTTGTTGCAGTCCTGGCTAGAATAGATGACAGGAGATCTCTGTACTGACCCCTGATATACCTATACATAGTTATTAGAGCGCCCCCTTGTTACAGTCCTGGGTATAATAGATGACAAGAGATCTCTGTACTGACCCCTGATATATCTATACATAGTTATTAGAGCGCCCCCTTGTTACAGTCCTGGGTATAATAGATGATGGGAGAGATCTCTGTACTGACCCTAATATATTATACATAGTTATTAGAGCGCCCCCTTGTTACAGTCCTGGGTATAATAGATGACAAGAGATCTCTGTACTGACCCCTGATATATCTATACATAGTTATTAGAGCGCCCCCTTGTTACAGTCCTGGGTATAATAGATGATGGGAGACATCTCTGTACTGACCCTTAATATATCCATACATAGTTATTAGAGCGCCCCCTAGTTATAGTCCTGGGTATAATAGATGATGGAGAGATCTCTGTACTGACCTCTGATATATCTACACATAGTTATTAGAGTGCCCCCTTGTTACAGTCCCGGGTATAATAGATGATGGGAGAGATCTCTGTACTGACCCCTGATATATCTATACATAGTTATTAGAGTGCCCCCTTGTTACAGTCCTGGGTATAATAGATGACAAGAGATCTCTGTACTGACCCCTGATATATCTATACATAGTTATTAGAGCGCCCCCTTGTTACAGTCCTGGGTATAATAGATGATGGGAGACATCTCTGTACTGACCCCTGATATATCTATACATAGTTATTAGAGTGCCCCCTTGTTACAGTCCTGGGTATAATAGATGATGGGAGAGATCTCTGTACTGACCCTAATATATTATACATAGTTATTAGAGCGCCCCCTTGTTACAGTCCTGGGTATAATAGATGACAAGAGATCTCTGTACTGACCCCTGATATATCTATACATAGTTATTAGAGTGCCCCCTTGTTACAGTCCTGGGTATAATAGATGATGGGAGACATCTCTGTACTGACCCTTAATATATCCATACATAGTTATTAGAGCGCCCCCTAGTTATAGTCCTGGGTATAATAGATGATGGAGAGATCTCTGTACTGACCTCTGATATATCTACACATAGTTATTAGAGCGCCCTCTTGTTATAGTCCTGGGTATAATAGATGATGGAGAGATCTCTGTACTGACCCCTGATATATCTATACATAGTTATTAGAGCGCCCCCCTGGTACAGTCCTGGGTATAATAGATGACAAGAGATCTCTGTACTGACCCCTGATATATCAATACATAGTTATTAGAGCGCCCCCTTGTTACAGTCCTGGGTATAATAGATGATGGGAGAGATCTCTGTACTGACCCTAATATATTATACATAGTTATTAGAGCGCCCCCTTGTTACAGTCCTGGGTATAATAGATGACAAGAGATCTCTGTACTGACCCCTGATATATCTATACATAGTTATTAGAGCGCCCCCTTGTTACAGTCCTGGGTATAATAGATGATGGGAGACATCTCTGTACTGACCCTTAATATATCCATACATAGTTATTAGAGCGCCCCCTAGTTATAGTCCTGGGTATAATAGATGATGGAGAGATCTCTGTACTGACCTCTGATATATCTACACATAGTTATTAGAGTGCCCCCTTGTTACAGTCCCGGGTATAATAGATGATGGGAGAGATCTCTGTACTGACCCCTGATATATCTATACATAGTTATTAGAGTGCCCCCTTGTTACAGTCCTGGGTATAATAGATGACAAGAGATCTCTGTACTGACCCCTGATATATCTATACATAGTTATTAGAGCGCCCCCTTGTTACAGTCCTGGGTATAATAGATGATGGGAGACATCTCTGTACTGACCCCTGATATATCTATACATAGTTATTAGAGTGCCCCCTTGTTACAGTCCTGGGTATAATAGATGATGGGAGAGATCTCTGTACTGACCCTAATATATTATACATAGTTATTAGAGCGCCCCCTTGTTACAGTCCTGGGTATAATAGATGACAAGAGATCTCTGTACTGACCCCTGATATATCTATACATAGTTATTAGAGTGCCCCCTTGTTACAGTCCTGGGTATAATAGATGATGGGAGACATCTCTGTACTGACCCTTAATATATCCATACATAGTTATTAGAGCGCCCCCTAGTTATAGTCCTGGGTATAATAGATGATGGAGAGATCTCTGTACTGACCTCTGATATATCTACACATAGTTATTAGAGCGCCCCCTTGTTATAGTCCTGGGTATAATAGATGATGGAGAGATCTCTGTACTGACCCCTGATATATCTATACATAGTTATTAGAGCGCCCCCCTGGTACAGTCCTGGGTATAATAGATGACAAGAGATCTCTGTACTGACCCCTGATATATCAATACATAGTTATTAGAGCGCCCCCTTGTTACAGTCCTGGGTATAATAGATGATGGGAGAGATCTCTGTACTGACCCTTAATATATCTATACATAGTTATTAGAGCGCCCCCTTGTTACAGTCCTGGGTATAATAGATGATGGAGAGATCTCTGTACTGACCCCTGATATATCTATACATAGTTATTAGAGCGCCCCCTTGTTACAGTCCTGGGCATAATAGATGACAGGAGATCTCTGTTCTGACCCCTGATATATCTATACATACTTATTAGAGTGCCCCCTTGTTACATTCCTGGGTATAATAAATGATGGGAGAGATCTCTGTACTGACGCCTGATATATTATACATAGCTATGTGAGTACCCCTTGTTACAATCCTGGGTATAATAGATGACGGGAGAGATCTCTGTACTGGCCCCTGATATATAATATACATAGTTATTAGAGCGCCCCCTTGTTACAGTCCTGGGTATAATAGATGATGTGAGAGATCTCTGTACTGACGCCTGATATATTATACATAGCTATGTGAGTACCCCTTGTTACAATCCTGGGTATAATAGATGACAGGAGATCTCTGTACTGTCCATTGATATAATATACATAGTTATTATAGAGCTGTACCCCACTAGTAACGATGACCCCTCCAATATTGCCCCTGTAGTTCCCCACTAGTAACAGTGACCTCTAAAATACTCCCCCTGTGGTACCCCATTAGTAACAGTGACCCCACCAATACTGCCGCCTGTGATTCCCCATTAGTAACAGTGACCCCACCAATACTGCCCCCTGTGATCCACTAGTAATGGTGAAGCAATCAGAGTATGTACCATGTATAACCCTCATCTGCTTTCTATCACTGACCAATTTCTTACCTACTTACACACATTCTCCCTCAGACCTTGCATATTATCTTATATACCAACGTTGTGCGCAGGTTCAAGCTCTTTGGGAGAGTCCAGATACAGAAGATCCAGTGACTCCCCGGTCCACTCTAGAACTTACCTCCTTGTCGAAGCTGATCAGGTTGGGGTAACAGGAGTGATCTCGCATAAACCCGTGCTGATGTTTGAGGTCCTCCAGGATAGCATCTCTTAGAGACCCTTCGAACATTTTACCCACAACAGAAGTCAGGGCAATTCCACAGGGGCGATCGCGATATCGCTGCAAAATTGCATCTTCGTTCACAAGATTTTAGAGTGTCATTGTGGGTTTTTGTCGCACACGTTAAATTATGGCGGCGCTTTAAGCCTCCTGGCTCTGCAATCAATTAGAGTCAGGACGGGTTATCAGCGGTTAGTAACAGCTGATAACTTGCAGAAGGGGCTTTTAACCCTTCCTGCCTTTTTCTTCCCTGAGTACACAGCGCTCAATGAGCACTGTGTACTGAAAGTGAAAGTACAGTGTAACTTTCACTCCGGGAGCCCAGGGGGTCATGTGACTGCTGGGGTTCCCTGCTACAGCAGAGCTGGAGGGTCACACTCGACCCGGGCCAGCTCTGCCAGTGACTAATGTCACTACAGCGGATGTTTTCCCTTGTAACTGGGGCTCCTATGGATGCGGCTCCTATGGATACCCCGGCTACAGTGGGAAAGTGTCAAAAAATAAATTAATTAATGTCCCCCAGAGGTCTTACATGACGTCATGGGGGACATAGATGGTAAAAAACATAATTCCATACATAAGTATAACAAGATTACAGAATAAAACAACAATACATACATAAGAAAGGAAATAACACAAAGCCGACACCAAAACTGTCGCCGTATGCACCCTGTAAACCCAAACCATACATATTATATATCACAACGTCCGAAAAAAAATAGAGGATCCCGTTCCCCTAGTTTACTTTAGCGTAAATGTATTAATAAAAAAAAACTGTAAATGTTAAAAAAAAAACATTTTTTTTAGCAGTTTACCCCCAATAAAACTAAAAAACGGGAAAAAAGGTCAGTGAAAAAGATATTTTAAAAAAATCGCCCTATATGTCACGGAAAAAAAACACAGTAGAAATAATTTTGGTAGCTACAAAATAAGAAAAAAGAAACAAAATAGGGCAGTAAAACCGCCACTTGGGTAAAATCCCCAAAAAGTGACTGGTCCTTAAGGTACAAAACAGCTGGGTCCTTAAGGGGTTAAGACGACTGCACTTCCTCATAGGTTAGGCAGCATGCTCTATTTTGCTGTGGACTCCGCACGGACCATTGTGTATGGGCCGCGTGTACCCGTGTCATCGCTAAGCGACAAAACGAGAAATAAAGATATTGAAAAAAAAAATCTGAACAGTGCGTGACCAATGGTGAGCCGCCGCAGTCATACGCAATGCGGAAAGCACAGGTATGCAGGGTCGCCGGATGGCTTCACAGCTGGAGTCTGCAGTGGGATCCAGGATGCGGTATCCGACCTGGTCATGTGCAGCCAGCCTTCGACTGGTGCCATTTAGTGGAGAGTTTACTTTATCACTTTAGTAGATTTGTTTTCTCCTCATCAACCTCTACAGTTTCTCCTACATTATTTATTAAAGGGCCAACACTTTCAGTATTCATCTTTTTACTATTTATATAGTTGGAGAACAGTTTAGGGTTAGTTTTACTCTTTTTGACAATAAGCCTCTCTGTCTCCATCTTTGCTGCTTTTATCTGATTTTTACATAATTAATTTTTTTCCTTATAGGTTTTCTGCGCTTCTTTGCTGCCTTTTTGTTTTAGTAGTTTAAACGCTTTCTTTTTGCTGTTTATTGCCTTCTTTACATCTTTTTTTAGCCCCATTGGTCTTCTATTCTTACCCTTTTATTCCTGAAAGGTAAGATCTGCTCACAGTAAGTAATTAGGATGTTTTTGAATATTTCCCATTATTGTTTGTACTCTTATTTTTGAAGGCATTTTCCCAATCAGTAAGGTTAAGGACATCTCTGAGATGGTGGAACTTGGCCTTCCTAAAGTTAAGTATTCTTATAGCTCTCTTATAAAAATCTCTCTTGAAGGACAAGTAGAAATGTATTATAATATGGTGACTACTTCCCAGGTGCCCCCTGACCTGCACCCTGTTATTCTGTCAGGTCTCTTGGTTAAGTCCACAATGGCTGCTCCCCCTAGATGGGTCCTGTACAAGTTGGGTGAGGTAATTATCTTTAGTAATTGGCAGGGAGTTGTTACCTTTATGAGATCTTCTTGCTTCAGCTTCCCACTAACGTAAATATAGGGGATGCAGGGGATGCGGTTTCACCCGGGCCCAGGAACCTTAGGAGGCCCGTAAGGCCTATCTTCTCCATATAGGGAGTCCAGTATTATGAATAAAGTATTATAGTTGGGGGCCCTATTACAGATTTTGCATGGGGGCCCAGAAGCTTCAAGTTATGCCTTTGCGTTAAGGGGTTAAGAGAAGCTGGAGGGCCCCAAGGTAAACTGCACCCGGGCCCATGAGCCTTTAGCTACACACCTGATCTGGATAAAGTTCCCCCATAGTAATTACCTCCTTGTGATTTGCTGCTTCATCTATTTGCTTTAATAATAGATTTTCGGTAGGTTCTGTTATATTTGGTGTCTACAGAGATCTCCTATGAGGATTTTATTGTTGTTTTTCACTCCATGTATCTCTACCCATATGCAAATAAGGAAGATGGAACATTACCTCTGCAGCGCCACCTAGTGGATGGCAGCATTCCAGCAAATAAATGCTTGACCCGTTATACCCTTTATACTGGTCTTTTCACCTTCTAGGTGCTTTCCTTAACCCCTTAACGACCAGCCCATAGTGTTTTTACGTCCTCCCGAAGTGGGCTCTATTCTCTGAGGACGTAAAAACATGCTTCCTGCAGAGAATAGTGCCCCTCGGGCTGTGGACGTGACAGCTCCATGCTGTCGGTGTCCGCAGGTAGCTGACAGCATGGAGCTGTCATCCCGGGCTGTTCGGAGCCCCCCCCCGGCATTGCGATCGGCGCTATCCATTGCATAGCGCCGATCGCAAAAAAAGTAAATAAAAGTACATAAAAGTTAAAGATTCAGCTGCTCTGATGGATCGGATCCATCGGAGCAGCTGAAATTACTCACCGAGGTCTGGCACGCTGCTCCCCGCTCTCCTGCCGCTCCGGGGCCCGAAGCCGGTCTTCTGCGCATGCGCGCCAGGCAGCATTACGTCAGCCGCATGCGCAGAAGGCCCGGCGGCGCGGGAGATTTAAAATCTCCTGGCTCCCGGCTCCTGTAGGTAGCCGGGAGGCAGGAGATGTCAGCGGGGACTGAGGTGAGCGGTCCCCGGTACCGCGATCGCCGTTATCCAATGGTTAGCGGCGATCGCGAAAAAGTTAAAAAAAAGTTTTAAAAAAGTCAGTTTCACCTCCCCTCATGGATCGGATCCATGAGGGGAGGTGAAAATACTCACCCCCAGTCCTCAGCGGTGTCCCGATGTCCCGGGACCCGAATCCCCGTCTGCGCATGCGCGCCCGATGATTGACATCGGGCGCGTGAACAGACGGGCTCGAGCCCCGGGAAATTTAAAATCCCTCTGCTTCTGGCTGCCATGTGTAGCTAGGAGCAGAGAGATTATACCGGGGACATGATCACTGTCATCCAATGGATGACAGTGATCATGTAAAGTGAGAAAAAAGTGTAAAAAAGTTAAAAAAAAAAAAGTAAAAAAAAGTTTTTAAAAGTTTAAAAAGCGTACGTTTCATCTCCCCTCATGGATCATATCCGTGAGGGAGGATGAAAGTACGTACATAAGGCCCCCAGATTTATCCGCGGACCTTACCACAGCTTCTGCACACGCGCCCGTCGCCAAAATGGCGGGCGCATGCGCAAAAGCTGTGGATTGCCAGGATAATTTAAATTCTCCCTGCTCCTGGCTACAAAACGTAGCCAAGAGCATGGAGATTTAATGGGGGTCCGCGGTGAGCGGTTCCTGGTCACGTGTTCGCCATTATCCAATAATGGCGATCACGTAAAAGTAAAAAAAAAATTTGAAGTTTCATCTCCCCTCACTGATGCGATCGGTGAGAGGAGATGAATCTTTTTACCGGAGGCCTGCGTATTTGAATCCCGACGCGATCTTCCTCCGTGGACCTTCCAGGATTCTGCACATGCGATTGCCGGCAAAAAGCCGGACACATGCGCAGGAGTCGGGGAGCCCAGGAAACTTAAAATCTCCTTGCTCCCAGCGACCAACGGTCACAGAGAGCCTGGAGCAGTGACGGGTGGCCTCGTTGAGCGGTCCCCGGTCACGTGATAAAAAGGTAGCGATCTACCTTAGGCCGGTCTCACATGACCAGATAGGAATGACGGATTCCGCATGCGTCTGATCCGTGGTAATACGCAGATCAATCGCATTGGATTACACAATTCCGCTCACATTAGCGGGTCAGAATTGCGTAATCCACTTGCAGAAAAGAGAACGCAGCAGGTTCTATTTTACTGCGGATATCGGCAACATAGAGCCCATTGTGCTCCATGGTCGCAGATATACCCGCAGTCCATACGCAACTACATTGTATACGGGCTGCGGGTACCCATGTCATCGCTAAGCGATGGTGCGGGAAATACAAACAAAGGTGTACTGTGCATGACCGCCTGTGTGAGTACGCAGTTATGCGCAGTACATTACGCAGCCGTACGCAGGGTCACAGCCGGGCTCACAGATGGGATCCGCTGTGGGCCTCCGCAAGCGGATTCCGCCTGCACCCGCGTGAGCCCGGCATTATTCAGACCGCTACCTGTGATACGTATTTTACAAGAAGCCCCGGGAACGCTCGCTTTCCTGCAGTTCCAGGAGCACCTTGTTGAGCGCCTTCTGTGTGAGACCGCCGCACCTCATCAAGCTTACGGAGACTCACAGAACGCCACTTTTTACACCCCATACCCGCCACTGAGGTCATGAAATACCCCCAAAAAGCATGAGAGGAGGGGGGGGGATACCCGGTTTTATTGCCCCATGGGCCCATTCCAACCAGCCTCCGTAATTACCCCTGTCTTCGGAAATACTACACAGTTCACATTTTTACTTTTATCTAAGATTTGCGAACGCCAAAAAGGGCGCGGAGGGGGAGGGGGGGAATTTTTAGGGAGTCAATCTTTATTCTGTACAAATAAGCAATGGGGCCTGGAATTTATTCAGTTGTGCCCTGAAATCCAACAGGTGTTCCGTCCTTTATAGGCCTTGCCATGCGTCCTGTAAGTAGATTAGGGCCACAATGGGTATGTTTCTGAACACGGGACAAACGGGGGTATCCATTTTGGGGTGAACGTCTTCATTCCTATGTGCACTGTACAAAAAAACTGTTTTTAAATTGAAAAAATTGCCCAAAAAATTGAAAATCGTAACTTTTTCCTTCTGCTTTGCTTAGATTCATTCAAATACTGTGGGGTCAAAATACGCAGTACACCCCTAGATGAATTCGTTAAGGGGTCTAGTTTTCAAAATGGGGTCATTTGAGGGGGTTCTTTATAGTTTTGGCCGCTCAATGGCTCTATAAGTGGGCAAAGGGGCCTGAAATTTATTCAGTGGTACCCTGAAATCCAACGGGTATTCCTTTCATTGTAGGCCTAGCCATGGGTCCTGTAAGTCTATTAGGGCCACAATGGGTATGTTTCTGAACACGGGACAAACAGGGGTATCCATTTTGGGGTGAAAGCCTTCATTTATATGTGTGCTGTACAAAAAAAACTGTTTTTAAATTGACACAATAGCCCAAAAAATGAAACTCCTATTTTTTTCCTTTTGCTTTGCTTAAATTTATTCAAAAACTGTGGCGTCAAAATATGCAGTACATCCCTAGATAAATTCGTTAAGGGGTCTAGTTTTCAAAATGGGGTCATTTGTGGGGGTTCTATATGGTTTTGGGCGCTCAAGAACTCTACAAGTGGGCAATGGGGCCTAAAAGGACTTCAAGCAAAATCTATGTTCTGAAAGCCACCGATTACTCCTTTTATTTTGGGCCCCGTTGTGCATGCGGACATAAGATTAGGGCCACAATGGGTATATTTCTGAAAACAGCACAAACAGGGGTATCCATTTTGGGGTGTAAGTCTTCCTTCATATGTGTGCTGTACAAAAAAAGCTGTTTTTAAAATGACAGAATTGCCAAAAAAACAAAAATCCAAATTTTTTCCTTTTGCTTTGCTTGAATTTATTCAAAAACTGTGGGGTCAAAATGCGCAGTACACCCCTAGATAAATTCGTTAAGGAGTCTAGTTTTCAAAATGGGGTCATTTGTGGGGGTTCTCTATGGTTTTGGGCGCTCAAGAACTCTACAAGTGGGCAATGGGGCCTAAAAGGACTTCAAGCAAAATTTGTGTTCCGAAAGCCACCGGTCGCTCCTTTCATTTTGGGCTCCGTTGTGTATCCAGACATAAGATTAGGGCCACAATGGGTATGTCTCTGAACACGGGACAAACAGGGGTATCCATTTTTGGGTGCAAGTCTTCCTTCATATGTGTGCTGTACAAAAAAAGCTGTTTTTAAAATGACAGAATTGCCGAAAAAACGAAAATCACAATTTTTTCCTTTTGCTTGGTTTGAATTCATTCAAAAACTGTGGGGTCAAAATATGCAGTACACCCCTAGATAAATTCCTTAAGGGGTCTAGTTTTCAAAATGGGGTCATTTGTGGGGGTTTTCTATGGTTTTGGGCGCTCAAGAACTCTACATGTGTGCTATGGGGCCTAAAAGGACTTCAAGCAAAATTTCTGTTTTGAAAGACACTGACTACTCCTTTCATTTTGGGCCCCGTTGTGGACTCAGATATAACAATAGGGCCACAATGGGTATATTTCTGAACACGGGAGAAATAGGGGTATCCATTTTGGGGTGTAAATCCTGATTTTCATGTAAACTATAGGAAAAAAATATGTCTTTAAAATGACAGATTTGCAAAAATATGAAATTTTACTTTTTCTCCTCTAAATTGAATTAATTCCTGAAAAAAAACTGTGGGGTCAAAATACTCATGACACCCCTCAGTGAATACATTAAGGGGTGTAGTTTTTAAAATGAGGTCATTTGGGGAGGTATCTATTATTCTGACACTCATGAGCCTTTCCAATCTCGGCTTGGTATAGGAAAACAAAGTGTTCCTCAAAATGCTAAAAAGTAATGTTAAATTTGTACGTCTCCTAAATAGTTTAAAAAAAACGAAAGTTTTTCCAATGTGCGCCCAAAATAAAGTAAACGGGTGGAAATATAAATCTTAGCAAAAATTTCTATATTATGTTTGCACATATTTAAGATATTGCAGTTGGAAATGTGAAAAAATGACGATTTTTTCAAAATTTTCCCAATTTTGGCGCTTTTAATAAATAAACACAATTTCTATCGGTCTATTTTTTCCGCCTAAATGAAGCACAACATGTGGCGAAAAAACAATGTCAGAATCGCTTGGATATGCAAAACCTTTCTGGTGTTTTTCCATGTTAAAGTGACACATGTCAGATTTGCAAAATTTGGCCTGGTCATTAAGGCGCAAACAGGCTTGGTCACTAAGGGGTTAAGGAGTGATGTTACCCCTTCCGACCCACGTCAGGCCTCTCACTAGCCAAGCCAGAAACCTACTGCACACTGATGAGGGGAAAAAACCCTGAAACAGCTGTCTGTGGATGGATTCTGACTTGGTTTTCAATTCCAAATCATTGTAGCAAAGACCTGTATAAAGGGTCAGACCTTGATTTGCAGGAATGCTACCATTCAGTAGGTGGCGCTGCAGAGGTATTGTTCCATCTTCCCTATTTGCAAATATTTCCCAGAGGAGCATGCATGGCCATATAAGTCTCCTCACTCACCTTCTGTTCATCTCCCTCCCATATATCTTCCCGTACTGTGGGCTTTCTACAAGATTTTACATGGAGATAAGCCCCCCCCCCCCTTCTGGTTTTTAGAATCTCTTCTGAATAGACTGTAACCCATAAGTTCACCACCCAGTCACAGTTTTTACCCAACCAGGTCTCCGTTATTCCCATTATGTCATAGTTTTCCTCAGACAATACTGCTAGTTTGTCTACTTTATTGGTTAGACTTCTGGCATTAGTCACCATACAGTTTAAAAGGTTTTGGTTATTTTTTATAGTAGGTGTATCCCTACTAACTGTTCTGTCAGTTCAAACTGTACAAACTCCTCCCACAGCTCCACACCCATTTCCATTGCTTAGTCCCAGGTCACTGTCTACACTGTCTTCCCCTCTGTCTCTCTCGTTGCCCTCCCCCACAGTCCCTAGTTTAAACACTCCTCCAGCCTTCTAGCCATCTTCTTCCCCAGCACAGCCGCACCCTCCCCATAGAGATGCAGCCCGTCCCTACGGTAGAGCCTGTAGCCGACAGCAAAGTCAGCCCAGTTCTCCAGGAACCCAAACTCTTTCTTTCTACACCAACTCTGGAGCCACTTGTTACCGCTCTAATTTCCGGCTGCCTTTCTGGTGTGGCACATGGTACAGGTAGTATTTCAGAAGATACTATTTTGGGGGTCTTTGCCCTAAGCTTATTTCAAAGGTCCCTGAAATCATTTTTAAGGACCTTCCACCTACGTCTAACTTTGTCATTGGTGCCAAATTGTACCATGACTGCTGGATCCTCACCAGCCCCTCCCAGTAATTTGTCACCTCGATCCACGATGTGTCCAACTCAAGTGCCTGGAAGACAACACACCATTCAATGATCCCGTAGGGAAAAAAGGACCTTGCAACTATCTGCAGAGACTTTGAAGACCTCGGAAAGAAGGTGAACGAACTAGGAGCTCAGGTGGTCTTCTCATCCATCCTCCCAGTGGATGGCCATGGAATAAGAAGGTGGAACAGGATTCTAGAGGTGAACAACTGGCTACATCGATGGTGCCATCAGCAGAGATTTGGATTTCCAAATCCATGTAGAGAATTACCTATATGATGGACTGCTTGCTAGAGATGGGTTGTACATTACAGACAAGTAAGCATATATGTGGCAGGCGCCTTGCTTCACTTATCAGGAGAGCTTTCAACTAGAACAATATAGGAGACAGTGATCACCTCGTGTGGTGCAGAGTGCTAAGGCAGCAGAAATGCAGGTTGAATGCAGACCTGAAGGTTGCAAGTTCAATACCTGCATTGTTCAGGTACCTGGCTCAAGGTTGACTCAGCCTTCCATCCTTATGAGGTTGGTTAAATGCATACCCAGCTGGGTGGGGGTAAAACGTAATTACTTAAAAGCTAAATAAGTTGGCACTATACGAGATTTATTTATTATGCTATGTTTGAATTTTGGATAACAAAGGGAGGAAGACCTGAGAAGACTCAGACCTCAAGGTTGGATTTCAGAAAGGCAGATTTTACTGAACTCAGAAAGAGGAGAGGAAGAATCCAATGGCTGGATGTTCTTAAGGATAGAAATGTCCAAGAAGGTTGGGAAATATTGTGGAATGAGATTCTCAAAGCACAATCGTTACCAATCCCTAAAAGAAGGAAGAATGGGAAGCATTTAAAGTGACCAGGATGGATGAACACAGAACTTGTACACATGTTATAGAGGAAGAAAAATATGTTTATCAAATGGAAAGGGGAGGAATATCTAAAGAAATATATAATGCGGTCTGCAAAAACTGTAGGGCAAGGGTCAGAAAAGCTAAAGCTGATAATGAATTGAGGCTTGTAAGAGAGGCCAAAAGCAATAAAAAAGGATTTGGGGGCCAAATGCCAAAGAAAAGTCAAAGATGCTGTAAGACGTTTACATGATTAAAATGGTGAATTGGTTAAATATGTTGAGAAGGACAAAGTTTTTATCGATTTTGTATCTGTTTTCTCTCAGAAAGTAGATGCAACATCAACTGATCTTCCCTGTGCTATGGGGGAATAAAAAATGCTAGCTATCTATAAGCAGAGAGATGGTGAGGGAACACTTAGATAACTTACATGAATCCAAGTCTCAAGGTCCAGATGAATGACATCCTAGGATACTAAAGTAATTGCTGAACCACTTGCTGTAATCTGTAAAAAATTCCTGGAAAACAGGCAAAGTCACAGAAGATTGGAAAAGGGCAAATGTTGTGCCTCTCTTCAAAAAAAAGAAGATGGGCACCGGTTCACACAGGCCCAGGGACGAGGATCCAGGCCCACTGGACCGCTACATGACCGCCGGCGGGGACCGCAACAAGCAGGAGGGAGAAGGCGGGAAACAATCCACCCGGGAGAAGACCACAGAGGACGGAGGGAAGGGACCCCACACGGCTACTCCACCGGCAACGAGCACGAGAGAGAGACCCTCACGGGGAGAAGACAGCCCCGCCGCACCTGAACTCCGTGCAGCGACGGCGGGACACCCGGGCTCCACACAAGATGGCGGCGGGCGCAGCATGGAGGACGATGCGCGGCCATGACAGCCAGTAGCAAACACCGGGGATGGTCCCCCAGGAAGAGAGGACGGCCCCACTCCAGCGGCATGCCCTGCAGCGGTGGCGAGACTCCCGGACCCCGTACAAGATCGCGGTGGGCGCGACGGGGAGGACGGCGCGCGACAGCCATCAGAAGCGGGGCCGGACATAAAGGAGAAGACCCCGGCCTCCCTCTCGCGCCCGAAACCTTACCCGTCGCCGGCGGTGCGGCCCCAGGCGCCGGGACCGGAGAAGCCGCAGCCCGAGCCGGAAGTGAGGGTGCGGCAGCCATCTTCCCGTAGCCCTCCACCGGAAGTGAGGGTGCGGCTGCCATCTTCCCGTAGCCCTCCACTGTAAGTGAAGGACTGCGGGAGCTTCCAGTCGCGGAGAGAAGAGGCGGGCGATCCCGCGGCGGTACCGCACAGACACAGCGATGCAGGTACAAGGGAGGGGGACATGTATAACCCCAACACCCTGCGGGAAGCCAGAGGGAGAAGGGAAGGACCGGAGAGGGAATTGACAAGCCGAGAGGGGGCATACAACAGGCCCCCACCCTCACCCAGAGACACCACAACAGAGGGGGAAGAGGAATGGGCTGCCTCACCAGGACCCTCACCGAGGCCCCTGAAAGGGAATGACAGAGAAAGGCTCACAGGCCTCCCAAATAGAGAACCAAGACACAGGCACAACTCAGATACCCCTGACAGAGACAAGGCAGGAGGTATCAGGACCGGGGGGGGGGGGGGGGGGAAACCTCAGACATCCGTACCCGGCAAGGAAACTGACAGTAACACCCCTAACAAACCTATACCTCCCAAGCATCAACAAGGGAGTCAAGCAGTAAACACAAAGATCGTACACAGGACAGGGGAGCAGGGAGAAGCAAGGAACCCCAAATACCCTAGTGAAGAGACACCAGACAGTTGGGACTGGAAGGAGCACCTCAGGTCAATCCCCACCAAGGCTGACCTTGACAACCACTTTGCCCAGTTCGCCTCAACTCAGAAATCAGCATTGGAATCTATACAAAGAGAAATTCAACAAATGGGGCACCGTATCAGAGAAACAGAGGAGACACAAGACCTGATGCTCCAGCACCAAAATGAACACCACGACATCTTAAGTGAACACGCTTTCCAAATAGCTGAACTCGCCAATCATATGGACGACATAGAAAATCGTCACAGGCGAAACAATCTAAGAATTCGAGGACTGAATGAAGAAATAGAAAACAAACATCTAGAGGCCTGGGCCATCAAGTGCTTCGGAGAACTCCTGGAAAGATCCCCGAATGATCCAATAGAGATAGATAGAATCCATAGGGCCTTGGGCCCCAGGCCAGCAGACCCAGAGAGACCCAGGGACGTAGTCTGTAGGGTACACTTTTTCAAAGAAAAGGAAGAGATCCTACGTCAGATAAGAAGCAAGGGACCGATTAAATTCCGAGGCAGAAATCTGCAGTTTTTGCCGGATCTTTCAAGAAAGACACTCCAACAGCGTAGGGCACTCAAACCACTGCTACTATTGTTAAAGGAGCGGGAGATCCCATACCGGTGGGGATATCCCTTCCAATTGGTGGCGGGCTCGGGGAGAGAAGGGGTAGTCTTCAGATCCTTGGGGGATCTCCCTAAATTTCTTACAGCTCTCAAGTTACCGATGGTCTCCTTGCCAGAATGGCAAAAAATAAGTGCACCAACACTTACCCCTCCCAGGGGGCAATGGCAACCAGTGCAGAGCAACCGTAAAAGACCAAATGCAAACAAACAGGACCACCCATCGAGGACTTATACCCCGTGAAAAGGAGGTCTACATGTGTAAACACAGGGTAACCCTGGAGAAATATGGACATTGGTACCTATGGCTCAATATGCGCCCTTCATAAAGATACTGATACCATATGTACGGGACTTATACCATGTCACAAAACGAAGACACACCACCAACCCATCATTGGGGGTAACTGGACTCCCGACCTGTAGAGCGCTTCCGCTCTGACAGGGCTTACCCTCAGACTCAAGGCTACTTAGCCGACTTTTACCGCACAACTACCAGGTCTACCTCCCCCTTTGGGGGGACTATCCTCTATCTTTCAATATCCTCTCCTTAACTTCCCTTTATTTCAGCTTCCCTCTCTCTCCTCTTTTTCCATCATAAAGACGTGGATGCCTAACATGTTGTTTTCAGCCGCCGTGGGGGAGGGGAGCGGGGTTCGAACTCGGGCTTGCCTGGACCCAGCTACTCCCCCACTAGGGATTGCAGCCGCACACGGCTGTACTGACGTTTGTCGTTTATTAGTATTTAAGCTTTGTCCACACAGGATACCGAAGCTCACAGTATCATTATACTTCTATAAGTGGATGTTTGTTACTTATGTTCTCTCCTACCCCTTTACCCTTATGTGTGTTCCCTGCCCCCTCCCATTCCAGGTCATTTTCCTAGATGAGAAATCACCCTGCAGCATCAGAGGATTGCCAACACGATCTCCCTACACTACAAGATGGCCAGACTAAATGTCTGCTCCTTCAACACGAAAGGATTAAATTGCCCTAACAAGCGTAATCAGGTGTTGTACAGGCTCCACAGGAAAAAGGTATCGATAGCATTACTCCAGGAAACACATTTTCCGCGTACTGGTTCCCCGGACTGTGGTAGGAATAGACACTACCCAGTGTGGTTTCATTCCACACACCCAGAAAACAAAACCTGTGGAGTCTCTATAACATTTCACAAATCTATAACTCCCATGATTTTGTCACGAGAGATGGGGGAGGATGGGAGATACATCTTTCTCAGGATTTCTATTGCTAATAAGATTCTTACAATTGCTAACATGTATTTCCTCAACCAGGGTCAGGTGGGATTTGCCCTTGGGATTCTTCGGAAACTACGAGCCTTTGCGGAGGATACGCCAATCATCTTAGGGGGTGACCTTAACATGTGTATGGACCCCAGACTAGACTCCTCCACGGGACGCTCCGCACTCACAAGAGCAGCCATACGTAAGGTCCAGAGAGTACTTGTGAGTTTGGACCTGATCGACTTGTGGCGCACTCTCCATCCGGGTAAGCGTGATTACAGTTTCCATTCCACGGCACATAATTCATATAGTAGAATCGACTATATATTCATATCGCATAGTTTGCTCGATGGGGATCCTAAATGCTCCCTAGATGTATTTCTGTGGTCAGACCACTCACCGGTGTTTGCATCCATGGGCCCGGGGGGCGGGGAAAGGGGAGTACCCACATGGCGCCTCAACGACAGCTTGCTCAGAGACACCATATGTCTTAACGAGGTTAAAAATACAATAGAAAATTTTAAAATAGACCACGCCACGGATCCCACACCGGCCCCAATAAAATGGGAAGCTCTTAAATGCGTGCTCAGGGGAATATTCATCTCCCATGGAGCCAGGATCAAAAAAGAACAAACGGCTAGACTTACCCAATTAATAAAAGAGCTTAACGATAAAGAAACATCAAATAAATCACAGGCCACCGCCGCCCTTCAAGTCAAAATCTCGGAGCTACGTCACAAAATACTAGACATCTTAGACCAAAAGGCCGTGGGTAGGAAAGAGAAACTTAAAGCTGGCTATTATGAATACGGAGATAAGAGCGGCAGATGGCTGGCTAGAGCATTACATCCCAGGACGTCCCATCCACATATCCACTCCATTAACTCGGCTGAAGGTAGACGGCTGCACTCCCCGAAAGACATATTGGAGGAATTCCGCCGTTACTACTCAAAACTGTATAATATCCCCGAGACACAGTCCACGTCAGATGCTCAGCGCAGGCAGGAAATAGAGGGGTACCTAGATCTCCATGTCCCGAAGCACCTTTCCCCAGAGGAATCTCTGGCTATGGAGGGGGATCTGGAGGCAGAGGAGCTCAAACAGGTGATTCAAGGAATTAAAACCGGGAAGAGCCCGGGACCAGATGGGTTCTCGCCGGGGTTTTACAAAGTTTGTGGTGCTCTGTTCTCTGACCTACTTTTACAGGCCTTTAACACCATATCCCAGGGTTGTCCTTTACCAACCCAAGCCCTTCAGGCTCACATTGTACTTATTCCCAAACCCGGGAAGGACCCCTTGGCGTGTGCCAACTATCGGCCGATATCACTCATCAATTGTGATCTCAAAATTTTTTCAAAAATCATAGCCAACAGAATAAACATCTCGATACCAAGACTCATACATGGGGATCAGGTCGGTTTTGTCCCAGGAAGAGAGGCCAGGGATAACTCGACCAGGACCCTGTCCCTGATCGACTGGGCAAGGAGGAAAAGGTCGCCACTCTGTCTGCTCTCTGTCGATGCAGAGAAAGCATTCGACAGGATAAGTTGGAGATTCCTAGAGGCAACGTTACAAAAAGCGGGTTTAGGACCTAGAGCCCTGGCATGGATCATGGCATTGTATAAAAACCCCTCGGCCCAGGTCAGGGTCAACGGTAATTTGTCCACCCCCTTCGAGATCAAGAATGGCACGCGCCAGGGGTGTCCTCTGTCCCCTATGCTGTACATAATGGTAATGGAAACTTTGGCCACCGCCATTAGGAATAATCCATCAATAAAAGGGGTAAGGGCAGGGAAGGTGGAACATAAGACGTCACTTTATGCTGACGACTTATTGGTCTACCTCACAGAACCACGAGTAGGTCTCCCGAATATCATGCAAGCATTCACAACCTT
Organism: Eleutherodactylus coqui; assembly: GCF_035609145.1. Taxonomy (NCBI): domain Eukaryota; kingdom Metazoa; phylum Chordata; class Amphibia; order Anura; family Eleutherodactylidae; genus Eleutherodactylus; species Eleutherodactylus coqui. The sequence goes on from NC_089837.1 coordinate 544,298, forward strand.
TGGGAAATTAAGCAACTACAAAATCAATGCCCAAAAGTCGGTGATTCTTAATGTTTCAATCCCCAGAAGAGAGGCAGAGAACCTGGGGGCAGCTTTCCCATTCCTCTGGAAGGAGGATTCCCTTACATATTTAGGGATACAGATTCCGAATGATATAACTAGGATATATGATCTAAACTATAAACCAATTCTACTGACCCTAATGAAGGATCTGGAGAAATGGTCCTCGACCCAACTGACATGGTTTGGTAGAATGAATGCAGTCAAGATGGATATACTCCCGAGACTACTTTATATCTTCCAGACGGCACCATGTAACCCCTCGAACACCTTTTTCGATAAACTACGAGGCCTAATACTCAAGTTCATCTGGAAAGGTGGCTCTAAAAGACTCAGTTGTAAAAGTCTAACCAAACCTAAAGGAAGGGGCGGAGTGGGTCTTCCTGACTTCCGCATGAATCACAAAGCAACAATAGGAACTCTCATATTGGACCTGTTCCATCATAGGGAGGACAAACACTGGGTACAAATAGAGAACAGCAACAACACTCCCGAGACTAGGGGGGTGTTTTGGATACCGGGTAAAGTAAATTGGGAGAAAACAGAAATATCATTCATGATAAATACACTGATGGGTGCCCGGAAGGGGGGATGCAGGATTTCTGTTCCGGGGCCCCTTACCCCTCTGGTTGGAAACCCAAATCTACAGGTAACTTTGCGGACGCGCAATCTGGAGTTTTTACCCATGGGAGTGGAGGCCAGGGTGGGTGAAATGGTAGAGTCAGGAGACATACGGGAGTTGGGGTCTTTGCGGGGGTCCCAGGGGTCGGCCCTGGGCTCATGGATGCAGTATCTACAAATACTAAGCTACCTGGGTAGGATTAAACCTGCTCGAGGATGGAACATGACACATACCCCCTTCGAGAGACTATGCTGTGCCTCGGAAGCTCCTAGACATACAGTATCAATACTCTACAACCAATTGGTGGAGGAGCAACTGGGGAATCACCAACCCAGATGGACAGGCGCATGGGAGGAAGCATTAGGCCGGTCATTTACGGCGGAATCTTGGGGTAAAGCGTTTCAGCTTACTCACAAAATGTCAATCTCCAGTAGACTCCAGGAACTAAATTTTAAGATTATATCAAGATGGTACCTGACCCCGGAGAGATTGCACTCCTTCTTTCCCTCAACCCCGAACATTTGTTGGCGTTGCAGAGCAGACATCGGTTCAATGCTCCACATCTGGTGGGAATGCCCCATGGTTGCAACCACATGGCAAGAAGTAAAACACTTATTTGAAAAGGTGTGTAGACAATTACTCGTCCTGACACCTGAGTTGGCACTCCTGTCCATCGCCCACGAGGAGGCTCAATCTCTCAAAACGGGCTTACTAAAATTCTTCATTATAGCTACAAGGCAGGTGATTCCTAGATTTTGGAAACAGAGCGTGGAGATCCCCAGAAGTGCATGGGTAGGAGTGATGGATGAGATTGAAAGATTGGAGAGACTTAGAGTATCGGAAGATCTGACGGGATACGATAAGTTTTATCGAACCTGGGCTACATGGATAGACACACGAAATACACCCATGTTCTCAAGATGGCTACTCACGGGCAAATGTGAATGAGCGTGTGACATATATTTAACAGTTAGTAGAGTCAGGAATAGACTCTGGATAACCCCCCCCCCTCCTTCCCCCCCTTCCTTGTTGCCCTTGTCTTCATGTCTGTTTAGAACTTAATTTTCCCTCTTGTTAATGTTATTTATAAGAAGCAACACGCATAGGAAACTGCTTAGTTTAAGGAGTTTTATTGGTTGATTTCGTACAAGAAACCTAAAATTTAAAAATTTTTCTCGTCACACGTACGAGCCGTAAAGTATCATTAAGTTTTCCTTATGTGTTATAATGTACAAGTATGGTTAATGAAAAAGCAATAAAAACACTTTGAAAGAAAAAAAAGAAGATGGATCCAGGCAACTACAGGCCTGTGAGCCTGACTTCTAAACCGGGAATGATCTTTGAACAAATTATTAAACAGCATGTATGCAAGTACTTGGATGAAAATGGAGTAATTACCAGAGCAGCATGGGTTTGTAACAAACAAGTCATGCCAAACTAATCTATTTTCCTTCTATGACAGAACCACCGACTGGGTTGATCAGGAAAATGCGGTGGATATAGTATATCTTGACTTTAGTAAAGCATTTGACAAAGTATCTCATACCATACTTATTGAAAAAATGACCAAATCTGGAATTGTATCAAATGGAAAAATTTCCCCCGCGCTCGTGGGTTCCAGCAGAGATAGAGGACACAATGTCCGTAAATAACTTTAAATGGTTTATTGATTCCTTTGCTACGCGTTTCTGCGGGCTTACCCGCTCTCTTCAGGCATACAATTGAACAACACAATACACATTTTATAAATTACTAAGACTCACGAGAGTGCTTAGACGCCAACTTTCAGAGCCGCCCTCTGCTTCATGTGAGAAAACACGTCTGGAATTGACAAGGCAACTGTTAGGTGGATTCACAACTGTCTGAGCAATCATACTCAAAGACTGGTCATAAATGGCTGCACATCCAAGTGGAAGAATGTACCAAGAGAAGAACCACAAGGCTCTGTCCTTGGCCCAGTGTTCAACATTTTTAGAAATGATCTGGAGGAGGGAATTGAGGGGAAACTGATCAAATTTGCTGATTTGCTGATGACACAAAGCTAGGAGGGATAGCTAACTCTAGGGAACAGAGAGAGAGGATTCAAAAAGATCTAGAAAAGCTTGTACAGTGGGCGGCGACTAACGGAATGGTATTTAAAAAGGAGAAATGCAAAGTCCTACATCTGGGCAAGAAAAATAAAAAAAAAACAGATAGAGAATGAGAGGAATTGGGCTAAGCAGCAGCACATGTGAAAAAGACTTGGGTATACTACCGTAATAGATCATAGACTGAACATGAGCCAACAATGTGATGCAGCAGCCAAAAAGGCAAACCCAATTCTGGGATGTATTAAGAGAAGCATAGAGTCTAGATCACGTGAGGTCATTATCCCCCTCTACTCTTCCTTAGTCAGACCTCATCTGGAATACTGGGTCCAGCTCTGGGCACCCCACTTTATAAAGACATAGACAAACTGGAGCAAGTTCAGAGAAGAGTTACCAAGATGGTGAGCAGTTTGCAAATCATGTCCTATGAGGAACGGTTAAAGGATCTGGGAATGTTTAGCAGAAGAGAAGGCTGAGGGGAGACTTAATAGCGGTCTACAAATATCTGAAGGGCTGTCACAGTGCAGAGGGATCAGCCCTATTCTCATCTGTACAAGGAAAGACTAGAAGCAATGGGATGAAACCGAAAGGGAGGAGACACAAATTAGATATTAGACAGTGGGGGGAACAGGTTGCCACAGGAGGTGGGGAGTTCTCCTACAATTGAAGTCTTCAGAGGCTGGACAGACATCTGTCTGGGATGCTTTAGTGATCCTGCACTGAGCAGTGAGTTGGACCCGATGACCCTGGAGGACCCTTCCCACTCTACCATTCTAGGATTCTAACTGAAACAGTAAAAGCTGAGTAGGAGGTGTAAAAATGGGTAACAGCAAAACTGCTACAAAGGTGAGATTGTGGAAGGCAATACACAGATCATACACCATGGTAAGACAGAGCACATTAGCAGGACACAAGGTAGTTATACTGCATCAGAGCAGTCTCCCCCAGGCAAAGATTAAATAGCAGATGGGGCATTTTCAAGATGTGCTGTACAAGCTCTTTTAACCCCTTAAGGACCAGGCTGTTTTGTACCTTAAGGACCAGACACTTTTTAGGGATTTTACCCATGTGGAGGTTTCACTGCCCTATTTTGTTTCCTTTAGCTACCAAAATTATTTTTACTGTGTTTTTTTTTTTCACTGACTTTTTTTGGGGGTTTTTTAGTTTTATTGGGGATAAACTGCTAAAAAAAAAGATTTTTTTAGCATTTATGGTTATTATTTTTATTTAGTATATTTACGCTAAAATAAAGGTTCCTCTATTTGTTTCAGACATTTTGATATATAGTATGTATGGTTTTGGTTTACAGGGTGCATACGGCGACAGATTTGGTGTCGGCTTTGTGTTATTTCCTTTCCTATAATTTGCTTTCTTTGTGTATGGAATCATGTCTTTTACCATCTATCTCCTCCAATGACGTCATACAAGACCTCTGGGGGATATTCATTTTTTATTTATTTTTTATTTGACACTTTCCCCCTGTAGCCGGGGTATCCATAGGAGCCCCAGTTACAGAGGAAAGCAACCCCTGTAGTGACATTAGTCACTGGCAGAGCTGGCCCAGGTCTAGTGTGACCCTCCAGCTCTGCTGTAGCAGGGAACCCCAGCAGTCACATGACCCCCTGGCTCCCGGAGTGAAAGTTACACTGTACTTTCACTTTCAGTACACAGTGCTCATTGAGCGCTCTGTACTCGGGGAAGCAGAAGGCAGAAAGGGTTTAACTCAGTAATGAGTGTCTGCAGGCAGCTGTAAAGCATGGTGGAGAGCAGTATAATAATGAGTGTCTGCAGGCAGCCGTGAAGCATGGCAGAGAGCAGTACAATAATGAGTGTCTGCAGGCAGCAGTGAAGCATGGCAGAGAGCAGTACAATAATGAGTGTCTGCAGGCAGCTGTAAAGCATGGCAGAGAGCAGTACAATAATGAGTGTCTGCAGGCAGCTGTAAAGCATGGTGGAGAGCGGTACAATAATGAGTGTCTGCAGGCAGCAGTGAAGCATGGCAGAGAGCAGTACAATAATGAGTGTCTGCAGGCAGCTGTGAAGCATGGGGGAGAGCAGTACAATAATGAGTGTCTGCAGGCAGCTGTAAAGCATGGCAGAGAGCAGTACAATAATGAGTGTCTGCAGGCAGCAGTGAAGCATGGTGGAGAGCAGTACAATAATGAGTGTCTGCAGGCAGCTGTAAAGCATGGCAGAGAGCAGTACAATAATGAGTGTCTGCAGGCAGCTGTAAAGCATGGTGGAGAGCGGTACAATAATGAGTGTCTGCAGGCAGCAGTGAAGCATGGCAGAGAGCAGTACAATAATGAGTGTCTGCAGGCAGCTGTGAAGCATGGGGGAGAGCAGTACAATAATGAGTGTCTGCAGGCAACAGTGAAGCATGGTGGAGAGCGGTACAATAATGAGTGTCTGCAGGCAGCTGTAAAGCATGGCAGAGAGCAGTACAATAATGAGTGTCTGCAGGCAGCTGTAAAGCATGGTGGAGAGCGGTACAATAATGAGTGTCTGCAGGCAGCATTGAAGCATGGCAGAGAGCAGTACAATAATGAGTGTCTGCAGGCAGCTGTGAAGCATGGGGGAGAGCAGTACAATAATGAGTGTCTGCAGGCAGCAGTAAAGCATGGCGGAGAGCGGTACAATAATCAGTGTCTGCAGGCAGCAGTGCAGCATAGGGAAAAGCGGTACATTAATGAGGGTCTGCAGGTAGCAGTGAAGCAGTGTAGCCTGCGACATTGTGAGACTACAAAATCTCTCTATACAGCTGCGATTTGCGAGGTTTTGTAGCCCATGTTTCCCTATGGAGCCTTCCTTTGTAAAAGAGCTAAAATAAAACCTAACTGCAGTAAAAAAAACAAAAAAAAACACATACATCACGTGAGAAGCTCTGTCAGCTCCGCTGCGTCTTCTCCCCAGTCCCTGGCAGTTGTTTTCAGGCATCTCTTCTGGTCAGCCATTCAGAGCCAGCACTCGATGAACCAATCACAGCCATTCAATTCATCAAAATACCTGCCTCCAGGAGGCATTGACTCTGATTGGCTGAGCCAGCCAATTAGAGCCATCGCTCAATGAATGGCTGATGAACTAATGAATGGCTGTGATTGGTTCATCAAGTGCTGGCTCTGCCATGGCGCTCAGCCAATCAGAGGCACAGCTTCCTGGAGGCTGGAATCCTTGACCAGCAAGAGATGCCTGAAGACCAGTGCCGGGACCTGAGAGAAGATGCGACAGAGCCGACAGCGGTCCTTAGAGGTGATGTATGTGTTTTTTTTATAACGCAGTTAGGGCTTTTTTCGGGGGTGGGGCTTATATTTTTCAGGCCCTTTCCCCTGAAAGTACAAATTAGCGCGACTTTGTAGCAACACAAAATTGCAACACCGATATCGCATGCATCACCGATGCAATTTCGCAGCGATTACCTTGTGGCGATATCGTGTCGCCCGTCTGGAAGCGGCCTTGTGTTGTGAAACACAGGCAGATATTACCCATCATGCAATACCATCAGGGAAGCGTCTGATTGCCCCCACATGTATTCCACAGCAGGACAATGGCCCCCAACATCCAGACGATGTTATTAAGAACTATCTATAGTGCTGTGAAGAACAAGGAGTCCTGGAAGTGCTGACGTGCCCCCCACTGATCTCACATCATGCAGTCTGTCTGGGATTACTTGAAGAGATGGAAGGATCGGAGCGAGCCGACATCTACAGAAGATCTGTGTCCTCCAAGATGTCTGGTACCTCCCTGCTGAGTGCCTTCAAAAACTGTGTGCAAGTGTCCCGAGAAGACCTGCTGGAGGTGGAGGTCGCCCCCCGGATACTGATGGGTTACATTCCTCTTGTCTACATTCACTTTGTATTTTGTTACTGGACAAAAATAACCTATTAACCTTTCTACCTCTGGAGGCTTTCTTCATCTGCCTATGGCGTACATACAGTGCTGTATATAAATGTAGGAGATCACTGTTATTAATGTGTTATAATGGGCTTGCCCAACACCCCCCTGGTTATTGGCAGATGGTTTCTTCATAGCCCCTGCTTTTGGGTTAATGAGGAAACCCCATACTAGTGGAAGGTTAGGTGACCGACGGCCCACAGGGAGATTACTGGACCGGTCACACAGATAGACTAAGCTAGGGACTAGTATAGTGTCGTCAGGCACTAGAGGAAGGTTAGGTGACCGAAGGCCCACGGGGAGATTAGTGGTCCAGTCACATGGATAGACTAAGCTAGGGACTAGTATACTGCAGTCAGACACTACCGGAAGGTTAGGTGACTAACGGCCCACAGGGAGATTAGTGGTCTGGTCACACGGATAGACTAAGCTAGGGACTAGTATACTGCAGTCAGGCACTAGTAGAAGGTTAGGTGACCGACGCCCAGAGGGAGATTAGTGGTCCGGTCACACAGATAGGGATTGGTGCATAGTTCAGACACTAGTAGAAGGTTAGGTGACCGACGGCCCACAGGCAGATTAGTGGTTTGGTCACACGGATGGACTAAGCTAGGGACTAGTATAGTGCAGTCAGACACTAGTGGAAGGTTAGGTGACCGACGGGCCCACAGCGAGATTAGTGGTCCGGTCACACGGATAGGGATTGGTGCATAGTTCAGGCACTAGTAGAAGGTTATGTGACCGACGGCCCACAGGCAGATTAGTGGTTTGGTCACATGGATAGGATGGACTAAGCTAGGGACTAGTATAGTGTGGTCAGGCACTAGTGGAAGGTTAGGTGACCGACGGCCCACAGGGAGATTAGTGGTCCGGTCACACACATAGGATGGACTAAGATAGGTACTAGTATAGTGTGGTCAGGCACTAGAGGAAGGTTAGGTGACCGACGGCCCACAGGGAGATTAGTGGTCCAGTCACACGGATAGGGATTGGTGCATAGTTCAGGCACTAGTACAAGGTTAGGTGACCGACGGCCCACAGGCAGATAAGTGGTTCGGTCACACGGATAGGATGGACTAAGCTAGGGACTAGTATAGTGTGGTCAGGCACTAGTGGAAGGTTAGGTGACCGACAGCCCACAGGGAGATTAGTGGTCCGGTCACACACATAGGATGGACTAAGATAGGGACTAGTATAGTGTGGTCAGGCACTAGTGGAAGGTTAGGTGACCGACAGCCCACAGGGAGATTAGTGGTCCAGTCACACGGATAGGGATTGGTGCGTAGCTCAGACACTAGTGGAAGGTTAGGTGACCGACGGCCCACAGGCAGATTAGTGGTTCGGTCACACGGATAGGATGGACTAAGCTAGGGACTAGTATAGTGTGGTCAGGCACTAGTGGAAGGTTAGGTGACCGACAGCCCACAGCGAGATTAGTGGTCCGGTCACACCGATAATGATTGGTGCATAGTTCAGACACCAGTGGAAGGTTAGGTGACCGACGCCCAGAGGGAGATTAGTGGTCTGGTCACACGGATGGACTAAGCTAGGGACTAGTATAGTGCAGTCAGACACTAGTGGAAGGTTAGGTGACCGATGGCCCACAGGGAGATTAGTGGTCCGGTCACACAGATAGGGATTGGTGCATAGCTCAGACACTAGTGGAAGGTTAGGTGACCGACGGCCCACAGGCAGATTAGTGGTTCGGTCACACGGATAGGATGGACTAAGCTAGGGACTAGTATAGTGCAGTCAGACACTAGTGGAAGGTTAGGTGACCGATGGCCCACAGGGAGATTAGTGGTCCGGTCACACAGATAGGGATTGGTGCATAGTTCAGGCACTAGGAGAAGGTTAGGTGACCGACGGCCCACAGGCAGATTAGTGGTTTGGTCACACGGATAGGATGGACTAAGCTAGGGACTAGTATAGTGTAGTCAGGCTTGTTCCTGGATTTAACTCCCGTATGGAATGGTTGGACTAGAAGAGCTGCTGCACTACTTATCATCCTTCCTATCCGGACCTCCATCAGATCGCTGTTCACACCCTGCAGATTTCTGTATCTACCATCAACCACAGACGGGCCCCCTGCAATGGGACTCTTCTTCAGCTCTGAGGTCTGAGGTATCACACATGGGATGCCATGTACATTTGTATATACACACTAGCTGATATACCCGGCTTCGCCCGAGTTAATTTGGTACTGGTGTTTATCTGGTGTTCACACGGAAAAGCTTATGAAGTCGTGGTTACTTTAGAGATACTGAGGAAAAACATATGTTCACCATTTTGCATAGTTCTCTGCGTTACCCAGGAAACACCACGTGGAGGTAACCATGCGACGTTTCCTTTATATAAAATGACATCAGGAAGTGAGAGAATTAGATTCCGTACGTAAAATTTGGACACTAATTCTTTTGCGCTTAGAATTGAATAATGGAGTTGGGACCCATTAGCTTTTCCTATTTATGACATAATCAATGCTCGTGCCAAATTTCATGTTTCTATCACATTGGGAAGTGAGAGATTTAGATTCTATACGTAAAATTTGGACGCTAATTCTTTTGCGCATAGAATTGAATAATCGAGTTGGGACACATTAACTTTTCCTATTTATGACATAATCAATGCTCCTGCCAAATTTTAAGTTTCTATGACATTGGGAAGTGAGAGATTTACATTATGTACATTAAATTTGGACGCTAATTCTTTTGCGCTAGAATTGAATAATCGAGTTGGGACCCAATTACTTATCATATTTTGGAGATAATCTATGCTTGCGCCAAAATTCATGTTTCTACGACATCGGGAAGTTGGAGAACTTTTGGCGAGTCAGTCAGTCAGTGAGTGAGTGAGTCAGTGAGGGCTTTCGTCTTTACATATATAGACTAGCTGATATACCCTGCTTCGCCCGAGTTAATTTGGTACTGGTGTTTATCTGGTGTTCACACGGAAAATCTTATGAAGTCGTGGTTACTTTAGAGATACTGAGGAAAAACATATGTTCACCATTTTGCATAGTTCTCTGCGTTACCCAGGAAACACCACGTGGAGGTAACCATGCGACGTTTCCTTCATATAAAATGACATCAGGAAGTGAGAGAATTAGATTACGTACATAAAATTTGGACACTAATTCTTTTGCGCTTAGAATTGAATAATTGAGTTGGGACCCATTAACTTTTCATATTTATGAGACAATCAATGCTTGTGCCAAATTTCATGTTTCTATGACATTGGGAAGTGAGAGATTTAGATTCCGTACGTAAAATTTGGACACTAATTCTTTTGCGCATAGAATTGAATAATGGAGTTGGGACCCATTAGCTTTTCCTATTTATGACATAATCAATGCTCGTGCCAAATTTCCCGTTTCTATGACAACGGAAAGTGAGAAAATTACATTCCGCACGTAAAATTTGAACGCTAATTCTTTTGCGCATAGAATTGAATAATGGAGTTGGGACCCATTAGCTTTTCCTATTTATGACATAATCAATGCTCGTGCCAAATTTTCCGTTTCTATGACACCATAAAGTGGGAAAATTACATTCCGTACGTAAAATTTGGACGCTAATTCTTTTGCGCATAGAATTGAATAATCGAGTTGGGACCCATTAGCTTTTCCTATTTATGACAAAATCAATGCTCGTGCCAAATTTCCCGTTTCTATGACACTGGAAAGTGAAGAAATTACATTCCGCACGTAAAATTTCGACGCCAATTCTTTTGCGCTAGAATTGAATAATCAACTTGGGACCCAATTTCTTTTCCTATTTTGGAGATAATCTATGCTTGCGCCAAATTTCATGTTTCTACGACATTGGGAAGTTGGAGAACTTTTGGCCAGTGAGTCAGTCAGTCAGTGAGTCAGTCAGTCAGTGAGTCAGTCAGTCAATGAGTCAGTCAGTCAGTCAGTGAGTCAGTCAGTGAGTCAGTGAGTCAGTCAGTGAGTGAGTCAGTGAGTCAGTGAGTCAGTGAGTCAGTCAGTCAGTCAGTCAGTCAGTCAGTGAGGGCTTTCAGCTTTATATATATAGATACCCGGGTATATGGGGACTGCGGTTAGATACTAAAGTATCTGATGTACTATATATATATAAAGCTGACTCACTGACTGACTGACTGACTGACTGACTCACTGACTGACTGACTCACTCACTGACTGACTCACTGACTGACTGACTCGCCAAAAGTTCTCCAACTTCCCGATGTCGTAGAAACATGAAATTTGGCGCAAGCATAGATTATCTCCAAAATAGGAAAAGAAATTGGGTCCCAACTCGATCATTCAATTCTAAGCGCAAAAGAATTAGCGTCCAAATTTTATGTACAGAATCTAATTCTCTCACTTCCTGATGTCATTTTATATGAAGGAAACGTCGCATGGTTGCCTCCACGTGGTGTTTCCTGGGTAACGCAGAGAACTATGCAAAATGGTGAACATATGTTTTTCCGGTATCTCTAAAGTAACCACGACTTCATAAGATTTTCCGTGTGAACACCAGATAAACACCAGTACCAAATTAACTCGGGCGAAGCCGGGTATATCAGCTAGTATATATATATAACTCGGGCGAAGCCGGGTATATCAGCTAGTCTATATATATATATATAACAGGGGGGCGAAGCCGGGTATATCAGCTAGTATATATATATAACTCGGGTGAAGCCGGGTATATCAGCTAGTCTATATATATATATATAACAGGGGGGCGAAGCCGGGTATATCAGCTAGTATATATATATATCTGTTGTAACTCTGATCCCCATATTATACGGTGTTATTCCTTTACCGCCATCTTGGTATAATTCCGTGTTCGCAGACAAGTAGTATGTCACATGTATGTTATCCATATGTGTATGTACAGGGGATTCCCAGGAAGAGAACCTTGCATCCTGGGTGGAGGTACTGATTAGGTCCCGCTCCCCCTGCCGGATACCCCTACCCTCAGGGTGACAGGAGGCTATCACAGCACGGTCCGTTATCACAGGGATGCGGGGAGGATGGGCGTTGTAATTTCCCCGGGATGATGGGTGATGTAGTTTTCCTTCCTCCAATCCGTCTTCTCCTTCCACAGTGTTGGACTCCATTTCCCAGGATGCAGCTGGAGATATCTCATCTCCCAGGAGTCTGTGCGGCATTAACCACGCCCCTCTCATCAAACCCCGACTGCATCTGATGTACAGATCATACAGGTATGTGACCCTGATGGCAGCCTGCAGAGAGAAGGCATCATCCATGTACCCGTGTCATCTACTGTGTGTGCATGGTGTATACTACCCCCATATCATCTACTGTGTGTACATGGTGTATACTACCCCCCCATGTCATCTACTGTGTGTACATGGTGTATACCCCCCCATATCATCTACTGTGTGTACATGGTGTATACTACCCCCATATCATCATCTACTGTGTGTACATGGTGTATACTACCCCCATATCATCTACTGTGTGTACATGGTGTATACTACCCCCATATCATCATCTACTGTGTGTACATGGTGTATACTACCCCCATATCATCTACTGTGTGTACATGGTGTATACTACCCCCATATCATCATCTACTGTGTGTACATGGTGTATACTACCCCCATATCATCTACTGTGTGTACATGGTGTATACTACCCCCATATCATCTACTGTGTGTACATAGTGTATACCCCCCCATATCATCATCTACTGTGTGTACATGGTGTATACTACCCCCATATCATCTACTGTGTGTACATGGTGTATACTACCCCCCCATGTCATCTCCTGTATGTACATGGTGTATACTACTCCCCCCACATCATCTACTGTGTGTACATGGTGTATACTACCCCCCCATGTCATCTACTGTGTGTACATGGTGTATACTACTCCCCCCACATCATCTACTGTGTGTACATGGTGTATACCCCCCATATCATCTACTGTGTGTACATGGTGTATACCCCCCCATATCATCTCCTGTATGTACATGGTGTATACCCCCATATCATCTACTGTGTGTGCATGGTGTATACTACCCCCCCCTAGCATCATCTCCTGTATGTACATGGTGTATACCACCCCCCATATCATCTCCTGTATATACATGATGTATACTACCCCCCTAGCATTATATACTGTGTGTACATGGTGTATACCACCCCCCATATCATCTCCTGTATGTACATGGTGTATACTACCCCCCCAGCATCATCTACTGTGTGTACATGGTGTATACTACCCCCCATATCATCTACTGTGTGTACATGGTGTATACTACCCCCCCATATCATCTACTGTGTGTACATGGTGTATACTACCCCCCCCCATATCATCTCCTGTATGTACATGGTGTATACCCCCCCCCCCCATATCATCTACTGTGTGTACATGGTGTATACCAACCCTCCCATGTCATCTACTGTGTGTACATGGTGTATACCCCCCCATATCCTCTCCTGTATATACATAATGTATACTACCCCCCCCAGCATCATCTACTGTGTGTACATGGTGTATACCCCCCCCATATCATCTCCCGTATATACATAATGTATACTACCCCCCCTAGCATCATCTACTGTGTGTACATGGTGTATACCACCCCACATATCATCTCCCGTATATACATAATGTATACTACCCCCCCAGCATCATCTACTGTGTGTACATGGTGTATACCCCCCCCATATCATCTCCCGTATATACATAATGTATACTACCCCCCCTAGCATCATCTACTGTGTGTACATGGTATATACCCCCCCCATATCATCTCCTGTATGTACATGGTGTATACTACCCCCCCCTAGCATCATCTACTGTGCGTACATGGTGTATACTACCCCCATATCATCTCCTGTATGTACATGGTATATACTACCCCCCCTAGCATCATCTACTGTGTGTACATGGTGTATACCCCCCCCCCCCCTAGCATCATCTACTGTGGGTACATGGTGTATACCCCCATATCATCTACTGCGTGTACATGGTGTATACCCCCATATCATCTCCTGTATGTACATGGTGTATACCCCCATATCATCTCCTGTATGTACATGGTGTATACTACCCCCCCTAGCATCATCTACTGTGTGTACATGGTGTATACCCCCCCATATCATCTCCCATATATACATAATGTATACTAACCCCCCCTAGCATCATCTGTGTGTACATGGTGTAACCCCCCCCCATATCCTCTCCCGTATATACATAATGTATACTACCCCCCCCCTAGCATCATCTGTGTGTACATGGTGTAACCCCCCCCATATCATCTCCCGTATATACATAATGTATACTACCCCCCCCTAGCATCATCTACTGTGTGTACATGGAGTATACCACCCCCGCATATCATCTCCTGTATGTACATGGAGTATACCACCCCCGCATATCATCTCCCGTATATACATAATGTATACTACCCCCCCTAGCATCATCTACTGTGTGTACATGGTGTATACCACCCCCATATCCTCTCCTGTATGTACATGGTGTATACGCCCCATCATATCATCTCCCGTATATACATAATGTATACTACCCCCCCTAGCATCATCTACTGTGTGTACATGGTGTATACCCCCCCATATCCTCTCCTGTATATACATAATGTATACTACCCCCCCCCCCAAGCATCATCTACTGTGTGTACATGGTGTAACGCCCCCCCCCATATCATCTCCCGTATATACATAATGTATACTACCCCCCCTAGCATCATCTACTGTGTGTACATGGTGTATACCACCCCCCATATCATCTCCCGTATATACATAATGTATACTACCCCCCCAGCATCATCTACTGTGTGTACATGGTGTATACCCCCCCATATCATCTCCCGTATATACATAATGTATACTACCCCCCCTAGCATCATCTACTGTGTGTAGATGGTGTATACCACCCCCCATATCATCTCCTGTATATACATAATGTATACTACCCCCCCAGCATCATCTACTGTGTGTACATGGTGTATACCCCCCCATATCATCTCCCGTATATACATAATGTATACCACCCCCCCACCCAGCATCATCTACTGTGTGTACATGGTGTATACCCCCCCCCCATATCATCTCCCGTATATACATAATGTATACTACCCCCCCCTAGCATCATCTACTGTGTGGACATGGTGTATACCACCCCCCATATCCTCTCCTGTATGTACATGGTGTATACCCCCCCTCATATCATCTCCTGTATGTACATGGTGTATACTACCCCCCCCCCCCCGTATCATCTCCTGTATGTACATGGTGTATACCACCCCCCATATCCTCTCCTGTATATACATAATCTATACTACCCTCCCTAGCATCATCTACTGTGGGTGCATGGTGTATACCACCCCCCATATCATCTACTGTGTGTACATGGTGTATACCAACCCCCCCCCATGTGCATCTACTGTGTGTACATGGTGTATACCACCCCCATATCCTCTCCTGTATGTACATGGTGTATACCCCCCCATATCATCTCCCGTATATACAAAATGTATACTACCCCCCCTAGCATCATCTACTGTGTGTACATGGTGTATACCACCCCCCATATCCTCTCCTGTATATACATAATGTATACTACCCCCCCCTAGCATCATCTACTGTGTGTACATGGAGTACACCCCCCCCCCATATCATCTCCCATATATACAGGAGAGGATATGGGGGGGTGGTATACACCATGTACATACAGGAGATGATACTAGGGGGGGTAGTATACACCTTGTACATACAGGAGAGGATATGGGGGAGTGGTATACACCATGTACACACAGTAGATGATGCTGGGGGGGGGTAGTATACATTATGTATATACGGGAGATGATATGGGGGGGGTATATACCATGTACACACAGTAGATGATGCTGGGGGGGTAGTATACATTACCACCCCCCCCCATATCATCTACTGTGTGTACATGGTGTATACCAACCCCCCCCATGTGCATCTACTGTGTGTACATGGTGTATACCACCCCATATCCTCTCCTGTATGTACATGGTGTATACCCCCCCCCCATATCATCTCCCGTATATACATAATGTATACTACCCCCCCTAGCATCATCTACTGTGTGTACATGGAGTATACCCCCCCATATCATCTCCTGTATTTACATAATGTATAATGCCCCCCCTAGCATCATCTGCTGTGTGTACATGGTGTATACCACCCCCATATCCTCTCCTGTTTGTACATGGTGTATACCCCCCCATATCATCTCCCGTATATACATAATGTATACTACCCCCCCTAGCATCATCTACTGTGTGTACATGGTGTATACCACCCGCCATATCTTCTCATGTATGTACATGGTGTATACCGCCCCCTTATTATCTCCTGTATATACATAATGTATACTACCCCCCCTAGCATCATCTACTGTGTGTACATGGTGTATACCACCCCCCATATCCTCTCCTGTATGTACATGGTGTATACCCCCCCATATCATCTCCTGTATATACATAATGTATACTACCCCCCCCTAGCATCATCTACTGTGGGTACATGGTGTATACCACCCCCCCATATCATCTACTGTGTGTACATGGTGTATACCAACCCCCCCCCCCCCATGTGCATCTACTGTGTGTACATGGTGTATACCACCCCCATATCCTCTCCTGTATGTACATGGTGTATACCACCCCATATCATCTCCCGTATATACATAATGTATACTACCCCCCCTAGCATCATCTACTGTGTGTACATGGTGTATACCACCCCCCATATCCTCTCCTGTATATACATAATGTATACTACCCCCCCCTAGCATCATCTACTGTGTGTACATGGAGTACACCCCCCCCCCCCCATATCATCTCCCATATATACAGGAGAGGATATGGGGGGGGGGGGGTGGTATACACCATGTACATACAGGAGATGATACTAGGGGGGGTAGTATACACCTTGTACATACAGGAGAGGATATGGGGGAGTGGTATACACCATGTACACACAGTAGATGATGCTGGGGGGGGTAGTATACATTATGTATATACGGGAGATGATATGGGGGGGGGTATATACCATATACACACAGTAGATGATGCTGGGGGGGTAGTATACATTACCACCCCCCCCATATCATCTACTGTGTGTACATGGTGTATACGAACCCCCCCCCCCATGTGCATCTACTGTGTGTACATGGTGTATACCACCCCATATCCTCTCCTGTATGTACATGGCGTATACCCCCCCCCATATCATCTCCCGTATATACATAATGTATACTACCCCCCCTAGCATCATCTACTGTGTGTACATGGAGTATACCCCCCCATATCATCTCCTGTATTTACATAATGTATAATGCCCCCCCTAGCATCATCTGCTGTGTGTACATGGTGTATACCACCCCCATATCCTCTCCTGTTTGTACATGGTGTATACCCCCCCCATATCATCTCCCGTATATACATAATGTATACTACCCCCCCTAGCATCATCTACTGTGTGTACATGGTGTATACCACCCGCCATATCTTCTCATGTATGTACATGGTGTATACCGCCCCCTTATTATCTCCTGTATATACATAATGTATACTACCCCCCCTAGCATCATCTACTGTGTGTACATGGTGTATACCACCCCCCATATCCTCTCCTGTATGTACATGGTGTATACCCCCCCATATCATCTCCTGTATATACATAATGTATACTACCCCCCCCCTAGCATCATCTACTGTGGGTACATGGTGTATACCACCCCCCCATATCATCTACTGTGTGTACATGGTGTATACCAACCCCCCCCCCCCCATGTGCATCTACTGTGTGTACATGGTGTATACCACCCCCATATCCTCTCCTGTATGTACATGGTGTATACCCCCCCATATCATCTCCCGTATATACATAATGTATACTACCCCCCCTAGCATCATCTACTGTGTGTACATGGTGTATACCACCCCCCATATCCTTTCCTGTATATACATAATGTATACTACCCCCCCCTAGCATCATCTACTGTGTGTACATGGAGTACACCCCCCCCCCCATATCATCTCCCATATATACAGGAGAGGATATGGGGGGGGGGTGGTATACACCATGTACATACAGGAGATGATACTAGGGGGGGTAGTATACACCTTGTACATACAGGAGAGGATATGGGGGAGTGGTATACACCATGTACACACAGTAGATGATGCTGGGGGGGGGGTAGTATAAATTATGTATATACGGGAGATGATATGGGGGGAGTATATACCATGTACACACAGTAGATGATGCTGGGGGGGTAGTATACTTTACCACCCCCCCATATCATCTACTGTGTGTACATGGTGTATACCAACCCCCCCCCCATGTGCATCTACTGTGTGTACATGGTGTATACCACCCCCATATCCTCTCCTGTATATACATAATGTATACTACCCCCCCTAGCATCATCTACTGTGTGTACATGGTGTATACCACCCGCCATATCCTCTCCTGTATGTACATGGTGTATACCCCCCCATATCATCTCCCGTATATACATAATGTATACTACCCCCCCTAGCATCATCTACTGTGTGTACATGGTGTATACCACCCGCCATATCCTCTCATGTATGTACATGGTGTATACCCCCCCCTTATTATCTCCTGTATATACATAATGTATACTACCCCCCCTAGCATCATCTACTGTGTGTACTTGGAGTATGCCCCCCCATATCATCTCCTGTATATACATAATGTATAATACCCCCCCTAGCATCATCTACTGTGTGTACATGGTGTATACCACCCCCCAGATCCTCTCCTGTATGTACATGGTGTATACCCCCCCATATCATCTCCTGTATATACATAATGTATACTACCCCCCCCCTAGCATCATCTACTGTGTGTACATGGAGTATACAACCCCCGCATATCATCTACTGTGTGTACATGGTGTATACCAACCCCCCCCATGTGCATCTGCTGTGTGTACATGGTGTATACCACCCCCATATCCTCTCCTGTATGTACATGGTGTATACCCCCCCCATATAATCTCCCGTACATACATAATGTATACTACCCCCCCTAGCATCATCTACTGTGTGTACATGGTGTATACCACCCGCCATATCCTCTCATGTATGTACATGGTGTATACCCCCCCCTTATTATCTACTGTATATACATAATGTATACTACCCCCCCTAGCATCATCTACTGTGTGTACATGGAGTATACCCCCCCATATCATCTCCTGTATTTACATAATGTATAATGCCCCCCCTAGCATCATCTGCTGTGTGTACATGGTGTATACCACCCCCCCATATCCTCTCCTGTATGTACATGGTGTATACCCCCCCATATCATCTCCCGTATATACATAATGTGTACTACCCCCCCCCCCCTAGCATCATCTACTGTGTGTACATGGTGTATACCCCCCCATATCATCTCCCATATATACATAATGTATACCACCTCCCCACATCATCTCCTGTATGTACATGGTGTATACCCCCCCATATCATCTCCCGTATATACATAATGTATACTACCCCCCCCCAGCATCATCTCCTGTATGTACATGGTGTATACCACCCCCCATATCCTCTCTTGTATATACATAATGTATACTACCCCCCCCAGCATCATCTACTGTGTGTACATGGTGTATACCACCCCCCATATCATCTCCCGTATATACATGATGTATACTACCCCCTAGCATCATCTACTGTGTGTACATGGAGTATAATATCATCTCCCATATATACATAATGTATACTACCCCCCTAGCATCATCTACTGTGTGCACATGGTGTATACCCCCCCCATATCATCTCCCGTGTATACATAATGTATACTACCCCCCCCCCCCAGCATCATCTACTGTGTGTACATGGAGTATACCACCCCCGCATATCATCTCCTGTATGTACATGGAGTATACCACCCCCGCATATCATCTCCCGTATATACATAATGTATACTACCCCCCCCAGCATCATCTCCTGTATGTACATGGTGTATACCACCCCCCATATCCTCTCTTGTATATACATAATGTATACTACCCCCCCCAGCATCATCTACTGTGTGTACATGGTGTATACCACCCCCCATATCATCTCCCGTATATACATGATGTATACTACCCCCTAGCATCATCTACTGTGTGTACATGGAGTATAATATCATCTCCCATATATACATAATGTATACTACCCCCCTAGCATCATCTACTGTGTGCACATGGTGTATACCCCCCCCATATCATCTCCCGTGTATACATAATGTATACTACCCCCCCCCCCCCAGCATCATCTACTGTGTGTACATGGAGTATACCACCCCCGCATATCATCTCCTGTATGTACATGGAGTATACCACCCCCGCATATCATCTCCCGTATATACATAATGTATACTACCCCCCCTAGCATCATCTACTATGTGTACATGGAGTATACCCCCCCATATCATCTCCCATATATACATACTGTATACTTACCCCCCCCCCAGCATCATCTACTGTGTGTACATGGAGTATACCCCCCATATCATCTCCTGTATATACATAATGTATACTACCCCCCCTAGCATCATCTACTGTGCGTACATGGTGTATACTCCCCCCATATCATCTCCCATATATACATAATGTATACTACCCCCCCCCCCATATCCTCTCCTGTATGTACATGGTGTATACCACCCCCTGCATATCATCTCCTGTATATACATGGTGTATACCAACCCCCCCCCCCCATATCATCTCCTGTATATACATGGTGTATACCAACCCCCCCCCATGTCATCTGTATGTACATGGTGTATAGCCCTCATATCATCTACTGTGTGTACATGGTGTATACCCCCCCATATCATCTCCTGTATGTACATGGTGTATACCAACCCCCCCAATGTCATCTCCTGTAAGTACATGGTGTATACCACCCCCCCATATCATCTGTTGTGTGTACATGGTGTATACCCCCCCCCCCATATCATCTCCTGTATGTACATGGTGTATACCAACCCCCCCATGTCATCTCCTGTATGTACATGGTGTATACCACCCCCTTATATCCTCTCCTGTATGTACATGGTGTATACCACCCCCCCATATCATCTCCTGTATGTACATGGTGTATACCACCCCCCCATATAATCTCCTGCATGTATATAGTGTATACCCCCCCATATCATCTCCCATATATACATAATGTATACTACCCCCCTAGTATCATATACTGTGTGTGCATGGTGTATATTATCCCCATATCATCTCCTGTATGTACATGGTGTATACCACCACACACCCCCATATCATCTCCTGTATGTACATGGTGTATACCACCACACACCCCCATATCATCTCCTGCATGTACATGGTGTATACTACCCCCGAACCCCCGTATCATCTATTGTGTGTATATATACATGGTGTATACCCCCTCCCATATCATCTCCCATATATATATAATGTATACTACCCCTCCTAGTATCATCTACTGTGTGTACATGGTGTATACTACCCCCATATCATCTCCTGTATGTACATGGTGTATGCCCCCATATCATCTCCCCTATATACATAATGTATACTACCCCCCCTAGCATCATCTACTGTGTGTACATGGTGTATACTACCCCCATATCATCTCCTGTATGTACATGGTGTATGCCCCCATATCATCTCCCCTATATACATAATGTATACTACCCCCCCTAGTGTCATCTACTGTGTGTACATGGTGTATACTACCCACATATCATCTCCTGTATGTACATGGTGTATACCACCCCCCCATATCTTCTTCTGTATGTACATAGTGTATACCACCCCCCCATATCATCTCCTGTACGTACATGGTGTATACCACCCCCCCATATAATCTCCTGCATGTACATGGTGTATACCCCCCCCATATCATCTCCCATATATACATAATGTATACTACCCCTCCTAGTATCATCTACTGTGTGTACATGGTGTATACAACCCCATGTCATCTCCTGTATCTACATGGTGTATACCCCCCCATATCATCTCCCCTATATACATGATGTATACTACCCCCCCTTAGTATCATCTAGTGTGTGTACATGGTGTCTACCACCCCCATATCATCTCCTGCATGTACATGGTGTATACTACCCCCCAACCCCCGTATCATCTATTGTGTATATATATATACATGGTGTATACCCCCCCCATATCAACTCCTCTATATACATGGTGTCTACTACCCCCCCATACAATTTCCTGTATGTACATGGTGTATACTACCCCCTAACCCCTGTATCATCTATTGTGTGTGTGTGTGTGTCTGTGTGTCTGTGTGTGTGTGTGTGTATATATATATATATATATATATATATATATATATATATATATATATATATATATATATATATATATATATATATATATATATGGTGTATACCACCCCCCCATATCATCTCCTGTATGTGCATGGTGTATACTATCCCCCCAACCCCCGTATCATCTCCTGTGTATATATATATATACATGGCGTATACCACCACCATTTCCGTATCATCTCCTGTATATACGTGGTGTATACTACCCCCCCTCTAGTATCATCTACTGTGTGTACATGGTGTATACTACCCCCCATATCATCTCCTGTATGTACATGGTGTATACTACCCCCCAACCCCCGTGTCATCTATTGTGTGTTTGTATATATATATATACATGGTGTATACCACCCCCCATATCATCTCCTGTATATAAATGTATACCACCCCCACCCCCATATCATCTCCTGTATGTACATGGTGTATACTACCCCCCAACCCCTGTATCATCTCCTGTGTGTGTATATATATATATATATATATACATGGTGTATACCACCACCATCCCCATGTCATCTCCTGTATATACATGATGTATACTACCACTCCCCCGTAGTATCATCTTCTGTATGTACATGGTGTATACTATCTCCATATCATCTTCTGTATATACATGGTGTATACCGCCCCCGTATAATCTCCTGTACGTACATGGTGTATACTGTCCCCGTATCATTATATTCCTCTGTCTACATGGTGGATACTGCCGCTCTGTATCACCTCTTGTATGTACATGGTGTATACAGCCCCCATATCATCTATTTTCTCAGTATACATGGTGTATACTGTCCCCCTGTATCATCTCCTGTATTTACATGGTGCATACTGCCCCCGTATCATCTCCTCTATATACATGGTGCATACCACCCCTGCCCCCGTATCATCTCCTGTATATACATGGTGTATACTACCTCTGCATCATCTTTTGTTTATACATGGTGTTTACCGCCCCCCCCCCCCCGTATCATCTTCTGTATATACATGGTGTGTACTACCCCTGTGTCATCTCCCATATATACATGGTATATACTACCCCCCTCCCCGTGTCCTCTCCTGTGTGTACTTTATGTATACTAACCGCCCACCCAGTATCATCTCCTGTATGTACATGATGTATACTAGCCCCATATCATCACCTGTATATGCATGGTGTACACAGCCCCCCCTTCCCGTATCATCTCCTGTATATACATGATGTATACTACCTTCCCCCGTTTCATCTCCTATATATACATGGTGTATACTACCGCCGTATCATCTCCTGTATGTACATGGCGTATACTACCCTCCCCTGTATCATCTCCTGTATATACATGGTGCATACTACCCTCCCCCGTGTCATCTCCTGTATATACATGGTGTATACTACCCTTCCCGTGTCATCTCCTGTATGTACTTGATGCATACTAGCCCCATATCATCTCCTGTATATACATGATGTATACTCCCGCCCCGTGTTATCTACATGGCGTATACTACCCTCTCCTGTGTTATCTACTGTATGTACATGATGTATACCACCCCCTCCTCTGTATCATCTCCTGGCTATACATGGTGTATACTACCACCTTATCATCTCCTGCATGTACATGGTGTATACTACTGCTGTATCATCTCCTGTATGTACATGGCATATACTACCCTCCCCTGTATCATCTCCTGTATATTCATGGTGCATACTACCCTCCCCCGTGTCATCTCCTGTATACACATGGTGTATACTACCCTTCCCGTGTCATCTCCTGTATGTACTTGATGTATACTAGCCCCATATCATCTCCTGTATATACATGATGTATACTCCCGCCCCGTGTTATCTACATGGCGTATACTACCCTCTCCCGTGTTATCTACTGTATGTACATGATGTATACCACCCCCTCCTCTGTATCATCTCCTGGCTATACATGGTGTATACTACCGCCGTATCATCTCCTGTATGTACTTGATGTATACTACCCCGGTATTAGTGTATCTTGACTCCACCAGCAATAGCTGGTGGTGTCAAGATTGACAGGGGATGACACCCCCTGTAGCTGATTGGCTGCGCACCTTCCTGCTCACAAGGTCCTGGAAGGGCAGTCAACGGAGCTAGGAAGGGGAGTGAGAGGCCGCCGTGGGTGCAGGCAGAGCCCAAGTAGCTTCCCCGGCGGTGGCCCACAAAGCGGAAGGCCAGTCTGTGCTGAAGCGTGACAGCGGGGCAGCATGGAGGCGACAGGGAATTACGGCAGCCAAATCTTACTTCATAGCCAGCAGTCAGCGGAGGTCTAAATAGCCACCCGGCACGCAGCGCACATCCGCTGCCCGATACAGCTGGCTGCAGGGACGGAGATAACAGGGAGCGAGCTGTGATGCCGCCAGCGAGTTGGCATAGATGCCACAAATGGTGGCTGTGTCTCCATCCATGTCTGCCCGCACTGCTGCCTTACGCTGACGGTTACTTGTCATCTTTGCCTTTCATTATTACATGTTACTTTGCAAACCTGGCAGCATTAACAAGGCAAAAAAACCAACTGAACGTCAGCCTTGGCCCTATTGGGAACTAGGGGTGTCACGGGGGCGTTCCTCCTGTCACACTCCAAGCTTTCGGTGGCGTCAAGATACTCTAATACCTACTACCCCCTGCTCTGTATACTACCCCCACCCACCCCCATCTTATTTCCTGTATATACATGGTGTATACTACCCCTGTATCATCTCCTGTATGTAGGTGGTGTATACTACCCTCCCCGTATCATCTCCTGAATGTACATGATGTGTACTACCCCGTGTCACCTTCTGTGTATAGATTGTATATACCCCCACTCCCCGAGTCATCTACTGTATGTACATGGTGTATTCTACCCCCCCCCCCCCGTATCATCTCTTGTATATACATGGTCTATACTACCCTCCCCCATGTCATTTCCTGTAAATACATGGTGTATACTACCCCCCTTCCCTGTAGCATCTCATTAATATACATGGTGTATACTACCCCCCAATCCTCTATCATCTCCTGTACGAACATCGTATATACTACCCCCTGTATCATCTCCTGTATGTACATGGTGTATACTACCCCCTCACCCCCCCCTCCGTATCATGTCCTGTATGTACACGGTGTATACTACCTCCCGTATCATCTCCTGTATGTACATGGTATATACTATCCCCTCACCCCCCCCCCCCCCGTATCATGTCCTGTATGTACATGGTGTATACTACCCTCCGTATCATCTCCTGTATGTACATGGTGTATACTACCCCTGCATCATCTCCTGTATATGCATTATATACTACCCCCTCCTCTATCCTCTTCTGTATATACATGGTGTATACTACCCCCTCCCCATTCATTTTCTGTATGTACATGGTGCATACTACCCCTGCATCATCTCCTGTATATATATGGTGTATGCTACCCCCCCCCCTCCCCGTATCATCTCCTGCACATACATAGTGTATATTATCCCCCTCCCCCCCCTCTCCTGTATCATCTCTGGTATGTACATCGTGCATGCTACTCCCCCCCCCCCCTTCCCGTATCATCTCCTGTATATAAATGGTGTACATTACCCCTCCCCCCATCCTGTATCATTTCCTGTGTATACTTGGTGTATGCTCACCCTCCCTGTATCATCTCCTTTATATACCAGAAAAGGCTGCTAACAATCCAGGACAGAACTGAGATCATCCTGAAGGTCAGTAACAGAAGTTCCCGTGAGGCGGACGAGGCTATCATAGTAACATAAGTATGTCAAGCTGAAGGGAGACAATGTCCATCTAGTTCAGCCTGTTTCAACCTCCTTGTTGATCCAGAGGAAGGTGAAACCCCCAAGAAGCAAAAGCCAATTAGCCGATTTGGGAGAAAATTCCTCCCTGACTCCATAATGGCAGCCAGAATAATCCCTGGACCAACCCTAATAGTTCCTACCTGACTGTAAGACCCGGATCACCAACCCCGCTGGTCACCTGATGTCTATATCCTGTAATATCATAGAAAGGCATCTCATCCCTCTTACACTCCTCTATGGATCCTGCCATCACCATGTCCTCAGGCAGAGAGTTCCACAGTCTCACTGCTCTTACAGTAAAGAACCCCCTTCTGTGTTGGTGATGAAACCTGTTTTCCTCTAGACGTAGCGGATGCCCTCTTGTTACCGTCGCAGTCCTGGGTGTAAACAGATCCTGGGAGAGATCCTTGTATCGTCCCCTCATGGATTTATGTGATTGTTCCCAGCAAGAGAAACCACGTAATCCTGTAGATATGAGACCTTGTAATGGCTACAAAAATACATGATGTTACAGCGAGATCCGAGCCAACGCAGGGCCCTGCTTCAGGCTTATGGATGGGATGTGAAGAGGCCTGGATATTTATACACACTTATAACATACATACTTATGACACGGCACAGACATGGATATATATATATATACATATGACACGGCACAGACATGGAGACATATATATATATATATACATATGACAAGGCACAGACGGGGATATATATATATACTTATGACAAGGCACAGACATGGATATATATATATACTTATGACAAGGCACAGACGGGGATATATATATATACTTATGACACGGCACAGACATGGATATATATACTGTGTGTATATATATATATATATATATACTTATGACAAGGCACAGACATGGATATATATATATATACTTATGACAAGGCACAGACATGGATATATATATATATATATATACTTATGACAAGGCACAGACATGGATATATATATATATATATACATATGACAAGGCACAGACATGGATATATATATATATATATATATATACATATGACAAGGCACAGACATGGATATATATATATATATATATATACTTATGACACGGCACAGACATGGATATATATATATACTTATGACAAGGCACAGATATGGATGTGATTGGTTCGCACTTAAAAAGAATTCTGCAACAGCAAACAAACTTTTTTTCTCTAGGCACTGATAGCGGAGTGAAAGTTTTATGGTTCCTAAATTACTGTTGGGGGGGGGGGGAAGGTCGTCAGGCTAGAAATGCTACAAGAGGTACACTGACATTTTTAGCTAAACACTGATAAGGGAGTGAAAGTTTATGGTCCCTGAATTACTGTTGATGGGGGTCTCTTTGTATAATAAATGTCTCACACTTCCCATTAACACATAAATCCTGGGGAACAATTTAACCCCGTATTCAGCGTGTCAAAGGTTGTTATCAATTTATATTCCCAAATTCTTCTGAGGTTTTGGAACTTGAAACCCCCCTTCAGTATCAAAACCAAAACCCTCATATCTCCCATGTTATGTCCATGGTTAGAGAAGTGCTCGGCCACAGGTAATTCTGTTCTTCTGTGTTCAATCGTGTGGCGATGAGATCTCATCCTGCTTTCAGTTTTTGTCCTGTTTCTCCAACATAAAGACCCCCAACATTTACTGCACAGGATCAGGTACACAGCATTGGAAAAAAGGAACTTATCCCTGTAATGTAAGGAGCTGTAAGACCTGCTGACATGTACGGACCTTAGACAGGATACAGATCCCCAACACACAGCAGGGCTATAAGATCCCTGTAATGTAAGGAGCTGTAAGACCTGCTGACATGTACGGACCGCAGACAGGATACAGATCCCCAACAAACAGCAGGACTATAAGATCCTTGTAATGTAAGGAGCTGTAAGACCTGCTGACATGTACAGACCGCAGACAGGATACATAACCCCAACACACAGCAGGACTATAAGATCCCTGTAATGTAAGGAGCTGTAAGACCTGCTGACATGTACGGACCGCAGACAGGATACAGATCCCCAACACACAGCAGGACTATAAGATCCCTGTAATGTAAGGAGCTGTAAGACCTGCTGACATGTACGGACCGCAGACAGGATACATAACCCCAACACACAGCAGGACTATAAGATCCCTGTAAGGTAAGGAGCTGTAAGACCTGCTGACATGTACGAACTGCGGACAGGATACAGATCCCCAACACACAGCAGGACTATAAGATCCCTGTAATGTAAGGAGCTGTAAGACCTGCTGACATGTACGGACCGCGAACAGGATACATAATCCCAACACACAGCAGGACTATAAGATCCCTGTAATGTAAGGAGCTGTAAGACCTGCTGACATGTACGAACTGCGGACAGGATACAGATCCCCAACACACAGCAGGACTATAAGATCCCTGTAATGTAAGGAGCTGTAAGACCTGCTGACATGTACGGACTGCAGACAGGATACATAACCCCAACACACAGCAGGACTATAAGATCCCTGTAATGTAAGGAGCTGTAAGACCTGCTGACATGTACGGACCGCGGACAGGATACATAACCCCAACATACAGCAGGACTATAAGATCCCTGTTATGTAAGGAGCTGTAAGACCTGCTGACATGTACGGACCGCAGACAGGATACATAACCCCAACACACAGCAAGACTATAAGATCCTTGTAACGTAAGGAGCTGTAAGACCTGCTGACATGTACGGACCGCAGACAGGATACAGATCCCCAACACACAGCGGGACTATAAGATCCCTGTAATGTAAGGAGCTGTAAGACCTGCTGACATGTACGGACCGCAGACAGGATACAGATCCCCAACACACAGCAGGACTATAAGATCCCTGTAATGTAAGGAGCTGTAAGACCTGCTGATATGTACGGACCGCAGACAGGATACATAACCCCAACACACAGCAGGACTATAAGATCCCTGTAATGTAAGGAGCTGTAAGACCTGCTGACATGTACGGACCGCAGACAGGATACGGATCCCCAACACACAGCAGGACTATAAGATCCCTGTAATGTAAGGAGCTGTAAGACCTGCTGACATGTACGGACCGCGGACAGGATACATAACCCTAACACACAGCAGGACTATAAGATTCCTGTAATGTAAGGAGCTGTAAGACCTGCTGACATGTGCGGACAGGATACATAACCCCAACACACAGCAGGACTATAAGATTCCTGTAATGTAAGGAGCTGTAAGACCTGCTGACATGTACGGACCACGGACAGGATACATAACTCCAACACACAGCAGGACTATAAGATTCCTGTAATGTAAGGAGCTGTAAGACCTGCTGACATGTACGGACTGCAGACAGGATACATAACCCCAACACACAGCACGACTATAAAATCCCTGTAATGTAAGGAGCTGTAAGACCTGCTGACATGTACGGACCGCAGACAGGATACATAACCCCAACACACAGCAGGACTATAAGATTCCTGTAATGTAAGGAGCTGTAAGACCTGCTGACATGTACGGACCGCAGACAGGATACATAACCCCAACACACAGCAGGACTATAAGATCCCTGTAATGTAAGGAGCTGTAGGACCTACTGACATGTACGGACCGCATACAGGATACATAACCCCAACACACAGCAGGACTATAAGATCCCTGTAATGTAAGGAGCTGTAAGACCTGCTGACATGTACGGACCGCGGACAGGATACATAACCCCAACACACAGCAGGACTATAAGATCCCTGTAATGTAAGGAGCTGTAAGACCTGCTGACATGTACGGACCGCAGACAGGATACATAACCCCAACACACAGCAGGACTATAAGACCCCTGTAATGTAAGGAGCTGTAAGACTTGCTGACATGTACGGACCGCAGACAGGATACAGATCCCCAACACACAGCAGGACTATAAGACCCCTGTAATGTAAGGAGCTGTAAGACCTGCTGACATGTACGGACCGCGGACAGGATACATAACCCCAACACACAACAGGACTATAAGATCCTTTGAATGTAAGGAGCTGTAAGACCTGCTGACATGTACGGACCGCGGACAGGATACATAACCCCAACACACAGTAGGACTATAAGATCCCTGTAATGTAAGGAGCTGTAAGACCTGCTGACATGTACGGACCGCAGACAGGATACATAACCCCAACACACAGCAGGACTATAAGATCCCTGTAATGTAAGGAGCTGTAAGACCTGCTGACATGTACGGACCGCGGACAGGATACATATCCCCAACACACAGCAGGACTATAAGATCCCTGTAATGTAAGGTGCTGTAAGACCTGCTGACATGTACGGACCGCGGACAGGATACGGATCCCCAACACACAGTAGGACTATAAGATCCCTGTAATGTAAGGAGCTGTAAGACCTGCTGACATGTACGGACCGCGGACAGGATACAGATCCCCAACACACAGCAGGACTATAAGATCCCTGTAATGTAAGGAGCTGTAAGACCTGCTGACATGTACGGACCGCAGACAGGATACATAACCCCAACACACAGCAGGACTATAAGATCCGTGTAATGTAAGGAGCTGTAAGACCTGCTGACATGTACGGACCGCGGACAGGATACGGATCCCCAACACACAGCAGGACTATAAGATCCCTGTAATGTAATGAGCTGTAAGACCTGCTGACATGTACGGACTGCGGACAGTATACATATATATATATATATACACACAAGGTAAGGAGCTGTGAGACCTGTTGACATGTACGGACCACGGACAGGATACATAACCCCAACACACAGCAGGACTATAAGATCCCTGTAATGTAAGGAGCTGTAAGACCTGCTGACATGTACGGGCCGCAGACAGGATACATAACCCCAACACACAGCAGGACTATAAGATCCCTGTAATGTGAGGAGCTGTGAGACCTGCTGACATGTACGGACCGCAGACAGGATACATAACCCCAACACACAGCAGGACTATAAGATCCCTGTAATGTAAGGAGCTGTAAGACCTGCTGACATGTCCGGACCGCAGACAGGATACAGATCCCGAACACACAGCAGGACTATAAGATCCCTGTAATGTAAGGAGCTGTAAGACCTGGTGACATGTACGGACCGCAGACAGGATACATAACCCCAACACACAGCAGGACTATAAGATCCCTGTAATGTAAGGAGCTGTAAGACCTGCTGACATGTACGGACCGCGAACAGGATACATAACCCCAACACACAGCAGGACTATAAGATCCCTGTAATGTAAGGAGCTGTAAGACCTGCTGACATGTACGGACAGCAGAAAGGATACATAACCCCAACATACAGCAGGACTATAATATCCCTGTTATGTAAGGAGCTGTAAGACCTGCTGACATGTATGGACCGCAGACAGGATACATAACCCCAACATACAGCAGGACTATAAGATCCCTGTTATGTAAGGAGCTGTAAGACCTGCTGACATGTGCGGACCGCAGACAGGATACATAACCCCAACACACAGCAGGACTATAAGATCCCTGTATGTAAGGAGCTGTAAGACCTGCTGACATGTACGGACCGCAGACAGGATACATAACCCCAACACACAGTAAGACTATAAGATCCTTGTAACGTAAGGAGCTGTAAGACCTGCTGACATGTACGGACCGCAGACAGGATACAGATCCCCAACACACAGCAGGACTATAAGATCCCTGTAATGTAAGGAGCTGTAAGACCTGCTGACATGT
This sequence comes from Eleutherodactylus coqui, assembly GCF_035609145.1. Classification (NCBI taxonomy): domain Eukaryota; kingdom Metazoa; phylum Chordata; class Amphibia; order Anura; family Eleutherodactylidae; genus Eleutherodactylus; species Eleutherodactylus coqui. The sequence continues at coordinate 575,824 of NC_089837.1, forward strand.
ACGGACCGCGGACAGGATACATAACCCTAACACACAGCAGGACTATAAGATTCCTGTAGTGTAAGGAGCTGTAAGACCTGCTGACATGTACGGACCGCGGACAGGATACATAACCCCAACACACAGCAGGACTATAAGATCCCTGTAGTGTAAGGAGCTGTAAGACCTGCTGACATGTACGGACCGCGGACAGGATACATAACCCCAACACACAGCAGGACTATAAGATCCCTGTAATGTAAGGAGCTGTAAGACCTGCTGACATGTACGGACCGCAGACAGGATACATAACCCCAACACACAGCAGGACTATATGATCCCTGTAATGTAAGGAGCTGTAAGACCTGCTGACATGTACGGACCGCGGACAGGATACATAACCCCAACACACAGCAGGACTATAAGATCCCTGTAATGTAAGGAGCTGTAAGACCTGCTGACATGTACGGACCGCAGACAGGATACAGATCCCCAACACACAGCAGGACTATAAGATCCCTGTAATGTAAGGAGCTGTAAGACCTGCTGACATGTACGGACTGTGGACAGGATACAGATCCCCAACACACAGCAGGACTATAAGATCCCAGTAATGTAAGGAGCTGTAAGACCTGCTGACATGTACGGCCCGCAGACAGGATACATAACCCCCAAACACACAGCAGGACTATATGATCCCTGTAATGTAAGGAGCTGTAAGACCTGCTGACATGTACGGACCGCGGACAGGATACATAACCCCAACACACAGCAGGACTATAAGATCCCTGTAATGTAAGGAGCTGTAAGACCTGCTGACATGTACGGACCGCAGACAGGATACAGATCCCCAACACACAGCAGGACTATAAGATCCCTGTAATGTAAGGAGCTGTAAGACCTGCTGACATGTACGGACTGTGGACAGGATACAGATCCCCAACACACAGCAGGACTATAAGATCCCAGTAATGTAAGGAGCTGTAAGACCTGCTGACATGTACGGACCGCGGACAGGATACAGATCCCCAACACACAGCAGTACTATAAGACCCCTGTAATGTAAGGAGCTGTAAGACCTGCTGACATGTACGGACCGCGGACAGGATACATAACCCCAACACACAGCAGGACTATAAGATCCCTGTAATGTAAGGAGCTGTAAGACCTGCTGACATGTACGGACCGCAGACAGGATACATAACCCCAACACACAGCAGGACTATAAGATCCCTGTAATGTAAGGAGCTGTAAGACCTGCTGACATGTACGGACCGCGGACAGGATACATAACCCCAACACACAGCAGGACTATAAGATCCCTGTAATGTAAGGAGCTGTAAGACCTGCTAACATGTACGGACCGCGGACAGGATACATAACCCCAACACACAGCAGGACTATAAGATCCCTGTAATGTAAGGAGCTGTAAGACCTGCTGACATGTACGGACCGCGGACAGGATACATAACCCCAACACACAGCAGGACTATAAGACCCCTGTAATGTAAGGAGCTGTAAGACCTGCTGACATGTACGGACCGCAGACAGGATACATAACCCCAACACACAGCAGGACTATAAGATCCCTGTAATGTAAGGAGCTGTAAGACCTGCTGACATGTACGGACCGCAGACAGGATACAGATCCCCAACAAACAGCAGGACTATAAGATCCCTGTAATGTAAGGAGCTGTAAGACCTGCTGACATGTATGGACCGCAGACAGGATACATAACCCCAACACACAGCAGGACTATAAGATCCCTGTAATGTAAGGAGCTGTAAGACCTGCTGACATGTACGGACCGCAGGCAGGATACATAACCCCAACACACAGCAGGACTATATGATCCCTGTAATGTAAGGAGCTGTAAGACCTGCTGACATGTACGGACCGCGGACAGGATACATAACCCCAACACACAGCAGGACTATAAGATCCCTGTAATGTAAGGAGCTGTAAGACCTGCTGACATGTACGGACCGCAGACAGGATACAGATCCCCAACACACAGCAGGACTATAAGATCCCTGTAATGTAAGGAGCTGTAAGACCTGCTGACATGTACGGACCGCGGACAGGATACAGATCCCCAACACACAGCAGGACTATAAGATCCCGGGGACATTCACATGTTCCTCGTCCAATGTTGTGTACCTGATCATGTGCAGTAAATGTTGGGGGTCTTTATGTTGGAGAAACAGGACAGAAACTGAAAGCAGGATGAGATCTCATCGCCAAACGATTGAACACAGAAAAAGAGAATTGCCTGTGGCCGAGCACTTCTCTAACCATGGACATAACATGGGAGATATGAGGGTTTTGGTTTTGATACTGAAGGGGGGTTTCAAGTTCCAAAACCTCAGAAGAATTTGGGAATATAAATTGATAACAACCTTTGACACGCTGAATACGGGGTTAAATTATTCCCCAGGATTTATGTGTTAATGGGAAGTGTGAGACATTTATTATACAAAGAGACCCCCATCAACAGTAATTCAGGGACCATAAACTTTCACTCCCTTATCAGTGTTTAGCTAAAAATGTCAGTGTACCTCTTGTAGCATTTCTAGCCTGACGACCTTCCCCCCCCCCCCCCAACAGTAATTTAGGGACCATAAAACTTTCACTCCGCTATCAGTGCCTAGACAAAAAAAGTTTGTTTGCTGTTGCAGAATTCCTTTTAAGTGCGAACCAATCACATCCATATCTGTGCCTTGTCATAAGTATATATATATATCCATGTCTGTGCCTTGTCATAAGTATATATATATATCCATGTCTGTGCCTTGTCATAAGTATATATATATATCCATGTCTGTGCCGTGTCATAAGTATATATATATATCCATGTCTGTGCCGTGTCATAAGTATATATATATATCCATGTCTATGCCGTGTCATAAGTATATATATATATATATCCATGTCTGTGCCTTGTCATAAGTATATATATATATATCCATGTCTGTGCCGTGTCATAAGTATATATATATATCCCCGTCTGTGCCTTGTCATATGTATATATATATATATATCCCCGTCTGTGCCTTGTCATAAGTATATATATATATATATGTGTATATGTGTATATATATGTATATGTCTCCATGTCTGTGCCGTGTCATAAGTGTATTTATATATATATATCCATGTCTGTGCCGTGTCATAAGTATATATATATATCCATGTCTATGCCGTGTCATAAGTATATATATATATATATATATCCATGTCTGTGCCTTGTCATAAGTATATATATATATATCCATGTCTGTGCCGTGTCATAAGTATATATATATATCCCCGTCTGTGCCTTGTCATATGTATATATATATATATATCCCCGTCTGTGCCTTGTCATAAGTATATATATATATATATGTGTATATGTGTATATATATGTATATGTCTCCATGTCTGTGCCGTGTCATAAGTGTATTTATATATATATATCCATGTCTGTGCCGTGTCATAAGTATGTGTGTTATAAGTGTGTATAAATATCCAGGCCTCTTCACATCCCATCCATAAGCCTGAAGCAGGGCCCTGCGTTGGCTCGGATCTCGCTGTAACATCATGTATTTTTGTAGCCATTACAAGGCCTCCTATCTACAGGATGACGTCGTTTCTCCTGCTGGGAACAATCACATTTTGCTCTTCTGGTGACAGCGGAACAAACCTTTGTTTCATTATACCTCATGTATTTATACAGTTATTTGGTCGCCCCTTAGCCGTCTTTTTTCCGGGGTGAATAATCCCAGTTTTGGTGCCTCTCTGGGTATTCCAGTCCCTCATTCCATGTATTAGTTTAGTTACCCATCTTTGTACCCCCTCCAGCACTGTAACGTCTTTCCTGAGCACCGGTGACCAGAACTGTACACAGTATTCCATGTGAGGCCTGACAAGTGCCTTATATAGTGGGAGGATAATGTTCTCGTCCCTCGCCCCTATACCCCAAGACTTTATTAGCCTGACTAGTGCCTTATATAATGGGAGGACAATGTTCTCGCCCCTCGCCCCTATACCTGTTCTCGCCCCTCGCCCCTATACCTGTTCTCGCCCCTCGCCCCTATACCTCTTTTACTGCACCCCAAGACTCTATTAGCCTTTGCACTGACCGGCCTGACAAGTGCCTTATATAGTGGGAGGATAATGTTCTCGCCCCTCGCCCCTATACCTCTTTTACTGCACCCCAAGACTCTATTAGCCTGACAAGTGCCTTATATAGAGGGAGGATAATGTTCTCGCCCCTCGCCCCTATACCTGTTCTCGCCCCTCGCCCCTATACCTGTTCTCGCCCCTCGCCCCTATACCTGTTCTCGCCCCTCGCCCCTATACCTCTTTTACTGCACCCCAAGACTCTGTTAGCCTGACTAGTGCCTTATATAGTGGGAGGATAATGTTCTCGCCCCTCGCCCCTATACCTCTTTTACTGCACCCCAAGACTCTATTAGCCTGACAAGTGCCTTATATAGAGGGAGGATAATGTTCTCGCCCCTCGCCCCTATACCTGTTCTCGCCCCTCGCCCCTATACCTGTTCTCGCCCCTCGCCCCTATACCTGTTCTCGCCCCTCGCCCCTATACCTCTTTTACTGCACCCCAAGACTCTGTTAGCCTGACTAGTGCCTTATATAGTGGGGGGATAATGTTCTCGCCCCTCGCCCCTATACCTCTTTTACTGCACCCCAAGACTCTGTTAGCCTGACTAGTGCCTTATATAGTGGGGGGATAATGTTCTCGCTCCTCGCCCCTATACCCCAAGACTCTATTAGCCTTTGCACTGACCGGCCTGACTAGTGCCTTATATAGAGGGAGGATAATGTAAAAGGCTCCAGGTTTTGTTCCTTCACACACTTGCATGCGCCATATAAAAGCTCAGTGGTGATATTACTTCTACATGTTTCACCGCTTTAATTTAGTGGCTCCTCAGGAAGGGAGGTGAGCTTCATTAGAGCGTAAGTCATATGGATACAGAGTTTACACTGCTGAGAAGGCTTCGGCTTTACCCAGAAAGAAACCAGATATGAAGATGACACCTTCCATTTCTCCCACCTCCTCTCCACTGAGGCCAACACACGTCTTACATCGGTATGCCAAGTTCTGGAAGCCTTGCAAAAAGAGGGATTTGGGTTGTCCCTCAGACCAGTCATCTGTAGCAGCCATGGCATCAGGAATGGGGGGACATTTGGACTCCTTGTGGTGTTTCTTCTGGAAACAGACGCTAGTCGGAGGGAGCTAGATCTGGTGAATAAGGTGGGTGGTCATCAGATGGAAGCCTAGCTCCACCAGTTTTGCCGCGGTCTCTTGTGCAGTGTGAGCGGAGGCGTTGTCTTGCAGGAACAAGATTCCTTTGGACAGCTTGCTGCACCTTTTGGCCTTCAGAGCTGCCTTCAATTGGTCCAAAAGTTCAATGTAATCCCTTGCATTGATGGTGGAACCATTGTGAAGGTCGTCCACTAGCAGCAGGCCCTCCTTATCCCAAAACACAGACGCCATCACCTTAGTGGCTAAGAACCACTGGGCCTCCACTCTGACTGCTCCCCCTAGTGGTGGCTGTATATATCTCTATGTAGTGAGCTCCCCCTAGTGGTGGCTGTATATATCTCTATGTAGTGAGCTCCCCCTAGTGGTGGCTGTATATATCTGTATGTAGTGAGCTCCCCCTAGTGGTGGCTGTATATATCTGTATGTAGTGAGCTAGTGGTGGCTGTATATATCTGTATGTAGTGAGCTCCCCCTAGTGGCGGCTGTGTATATCTGTATGTAGTGAGCTCCCCCTAGTGGCGGCTGTGTATATCTGTATGTAGTGAGCTCCCCCTAGTGGTGGCTGTCTATATCTGTACACAGACGCCATCACCTTAGTGGCTGAGAACCACTGGGCCTCTACTCTTCTGACTGCTCCCCCTAGTGGTGGCTGTATATATCTGTATGTAGTGAGCTTCCCCTAGTGGTGGCTGTATATATCTGTATGTAGTGAGCTCCCCCTAGTGGTGGCTGTATATATCTGTATGTAGTGAGCTCCCCCTAGTGGTGGCTGTATATATTTGTATGTAGTGAGCTCCCTCTAGTGGTGGCTGTAAATATCTGTATGTAGTGAGCTCCCTCTAGTGGTGGCTGTAAATATCTGTATGTAGTGAGCTCCCCCTAGTGGTGGCTGTATATATCTGTATGTAGTGAGCTCCCCCTAGTGGTGGCTGTATATATCTGTATGTAGTGAGCTCCCCCTAGTGGTAGCTATATATATCTGTACACAGACGCCATCACCTTAGTGGCTAAGAACCACTGGACCTCCACTCTGACTGCTCCCCATAGTGGTGGCTGTATATATCTGTATGTAGTGAGCTCCCCCTAGTGGTGGCTGTATATATCTGTACACAGACGCCATCACCTTAGTGGCTGAGGACCACTGGGCCTCCACTCTCTGACTGCTCCCCCTAGTGGTGGCTGTATATATCTGTATGCAGTGAGCTCCCCCTAGTGGTGGCTGTATATATCTGTACACAGACGCCATCACCTTAGTGGCTGACAACCACTGGGCCTCCACTCTGACTGCTCCCCCTAGTGGTGGCTGTGTATATCTGTATGTAGTGAGCTCCCCCTAGTGGTGGCTGTATATATCTGTATGTACTGAGCCCCCCCTAGTGGTGGCTGTATATATCTGTATGTAGTGAGCTAGTGGTGGCTGTATATATCTGTATGTAGTGAGCTCCCCCTAGTGGTGGCTGTATATATCTGTATGCAGTGAGCTCCCCCTAGTGGTGGCTGTATATATCTGTACACAGACGCCATCCCCTTAGTGGCTGACAACCACTGGGCCTCCACTCTGACTGCTCCCCCTAGTGGTGGCTGTGTATATCTGTATGTAGTGAGCTCCCCCTAGTGATGGCTGTATATATCTGTATGTAGTGAGCTCCCCCTAGTGGTGGCTGTATATATCTGTATGCAGTGAGCTCCCCCTAGTGGTGGCTGTATATATCTGTATGTAGTGAGCTCCTCCTAGTGGTGGCTGTATATATCTGTATGTAGTGAGCTCCCCCTAGTGGTGGCTCTATATATCTGTATGTAGTGAGCTCCCCCTAGTGGTGGCTGTATGTATCTGTATGTAGTGAGCTCCCCCTAGTGGTGGCTGTATATATCTGTATGCAGTGAGCTCCCCCTAGTGGTGGCTGTATATATCTGTATGTAGTGAGCTCCCCCTAGTGGTGGCTGTATGTATCTGTATGTAGTGAGCTCCCCCTAGTGGTGGCTGTATATATCTGTATGCAGTGAGCTCCCCCTAGTGGTGGCTGTATATATCTGTATGTAGTGAGCTCCTCCTAGTGGTGGCTGTATATATCTGTATGTAGTGAGCTCCCCCTAGTGGTGGCTCTATATATCTGTATGTAGTGAGCTCCCCCTAGTGGTGGCTGTATGTATCTGTATGTAGTGAGCTCCCCATAGTGGTGGCTGTATATATCTGTACACAGACGCCATCACCTTAGTGGCTGAGGACCACTGGGCCTCCACTCTCTGACTGCTCCTTGGGTTCAGGGTCATACACATAAATCCAGGTCTCCTCCATAGTGACCAGTTGATCCAGGAAGGTCTTATCAGTCCGTAAACGCTGACAAATGGACCGTGAAGTTGTCACTTGATGCTTTTCTGATCTGTTGTCACACATTTGGGGACCCACTTTGCAGATGGCTTCTTCATGGATAATGACACAAACCCGTTCACCATAAACCCCCATGATGGCGGCTATTCCTGCCGCCGGCCGATTCTCCAGTATGAGGTTGTGCGCAGCATCGGCGATCTCCGGAACAACAACCCCTCTCGGTTGTCCAGGACGTTCCTCATCATTGGGGCTGAAGTGGCACCCAGGTCTTACCTGTAGAGTATGAGGGGCATTGACCCCCGATGTCTGCCACAGATCACCAGGAATATCCTGTGCCGACTTTATCACTCCTCTGCTCTCATTGGCTGTGAATATCGCCTTAGACGCCGCCATTTTGGTTTCCCGCGTGCCGAGATAACTGTGGCCATAAGCTACAAACACATATATTAGACACATAAGGCTTCCATGTGATGGAACATCCGTTACCATAGAAACAAGAACACAAAGCCAAAGCCTTCTCAGCAGCCCCTCGTATCTAGAGAGTCGGTTTGTGTTTCACCGCTGTTCGCTTAGCGCATCGACAGAATAAATGAGCTTAACTAGAGCGCAAGTCATATAGATACAGGTTTTATGCACTAATATGTAATATCAGATTATTGGTTCGATAACACGAGCCACATGTATCTATTGAGCGCTTCCGCCTTATTACATAATTCACTGTGGCAATAAGGCTCTTGAGCAAATATGACCTTATCACTGGAAGGCCTTAAGACTAAAATAAGCTTTATTGATATAATAATTAATAAAAAACCACTGAACCTTGAGGGAGGTGGTTAGACCAAACAGACACACAATTACAGACAGAGACAAAAATACCAATCGTCAAAAAGACGAGATAAGAATTAGGGTAGGTTATCACTGGAAAAAGATATATTGATATGTATAAAGCACCAGTTTTTCCATATAAGAATAGTAACAAGGACAAACAAATATTGTCCGATTGGTGGCAGCCAATTTTCTATGCCAACACGTACAAATAATTATATCATATGGACACTATGCTGATATTGCGTGTCCAAGAGATGGAAAACATGAGAAAAAATCCCACGATCATCAAGTCTGTGGTATAATGCGATTATGGACTGTGCTTGTCACTTTTACCGGTAATTTAAACCCTTATTGCTTTACCATTGGGGTCTATACATGACAATACTGAATTGTGTTCCGAGACACTCCGATACTCTTTATTATTAATTAGCCACTGCTCGCATGTAAATCTACAGCATTGGTAACAGGACGATTAGATTTCAATCAAGACTGCAGTTGTTATAATTGATTAGAACTGATAGGTCTGATCATCCAATTGTTCATAGGACTAACGCCTGATCGTCGACGCGTTTCCACAATGTCCCACTGCGTGGGGCACTGCTTCATCAGGACGAATATGGTAAGTATTGATGGTAGTTGTCAGAAAATTATTGACAACAGGTTGTCAGTGACAACAATAAATAGGAACGAAGATTATATAGTTCGTTCCTATATTACTGTTCAATTATAGCTGTAATATCATGCAGCCTGCAGCAGGGGGCAGCAGAGCTTAGATAATTGTGATATTTAAGAAGCACTGTTATGCCTAAATAACCCCTGATGCGATGAGGTGCCAGGAGGGCTGATAACTGTGAAGTATGGAACTAGTTGAAATGGTTTTACTGATACTGAGCACATCACTAGCTAACCACTAATAGAGCAACAGAGCCCAAACGGGCAGCACCTCATTTAGACAGACCTGTTCCATACTTCACAGTTCCATACTTCACAGTTATCAGCCCTCCTGGCACCTCATCGCATCAGGGGTTATTTAGGCATAACAGTGCTTCTTAAATATCACAATTATCTAAGCTCTGCTGCCCCCTGCTGCAGGCTGCATGATATTACAGCTATAATTGAACAGTAATATAGGAACGAACTATATAATCTTCGTTCCTATTTATTGTTGTCACTGACAACCTGTTGTCAATAATTTTCTGACAACTACCATCAATACTTACCATATTCGTCCTGATGAAGCAGTGCCCCACGCAGTGGGACATTGTGGAAACGCGTCGACGATCAGGCGTTAGTCCTATGAACAATTGGATGATCAGACCTATCAGTTCTAATCAATTATAACAACTGCAGTCTTGATTGAAATCTAATCGTCCTGTTACCAATGCTGTAGATTTACATGCGAGCAGTGGCTAATTAATAATAAAGAGTATCGGAGTGTCTCGGAACACAATTCAGTATTGTCATGTATAGACCCCAATGGTAAAGCAATAAGGGTTTAAATTACCGGTAAAAGTGACAAGCACAGTCCATAATCGCATTATACCACAGACTTGATGATCGTGGGATTTTTTCTCATGTTTTCCATCTCTTGGACACGCAATATCAGCATAGTGTCCATATGATATAATTATTTGTACGTGTTGGCATAGAAAATTGGCTGCCACCAATCGGACAATATTTGTTTGTCCTTGTTACTATTCTTATATGGAAAAACTGGTGCTTTATACATATCAATATATCTTTTTCCAGTGATAACCTACCCTAATTCTTATCTCGTCTTTTTGACGATTGGTATTTTTGTCTCTGTCTGTAATTGTGTGTCTGTTTGGTCTAACCACCTCCCTCAAGGTTCAGTGGTTTTTTATTAATTATTATATCAATAAAGCTTATTTTAGTCTTAAGGCCTTCCAGTGATAACGCCTTATTACATAGGTCTGGGAATAGATCTGTTATTTCAGTCTTCAGCTACACTGTTGCTCCTAGATAGAGATATTTTACTATATTGTTTGGTAATCCCCATTCCCAGTCTACACTGTTAATTTTAGTGCTAGAGAGCAAATACTACAAGATGCATCCGGCCTTGATGGTAGGTCAGGGCTTACGGCTATATATGCGAGCGTGTGAAGAAACCTTTTTGTGGTGCGCATATGTGTATGATCTTACACCATTTGGGTTAGCGTACACTTAGTTCCTAGCCAACCCGTGTATGGCAGACGGTATAATACACAGCTGAGCTGTGGTCTGGGGTACATGAGCACGTACTAGTGGGGAGAACAATCTGGAGCTACTGCAGGTCTATGAGTTAGTACTGTCTGAGTAGTTCATTCCTCCTATATGTGTATACTCTTACACCATTTGGGTTATCGTACACTTAGTTCCTAGCCAACCCGTATATGGCAGACGGTATAATACACAGCTGAGCTGTGGTCTGGGGTACATGAGCACGTACTAGTGGGGAGAACAATCTGGAGCTACTGCAGGTCTATGAGTTACGTACTGTCTGAGCAGTTCATACCTCCTATATGTGTATAATCTTACACCATTTGGGTTAGCGTACACTTAGTTCCTAGCCAACCCGTGTATGGCAGACGGTATAATACACAGCTGAGCTGTGGTCTGGGGTACATGAGCACGTACTAGTGGGGAGAACAATCTGGAGCTACTGCAGGTCTATGAGTTAGTACTGTCTGAGCAGTTCATACCTCCTATATGTGTATACTCTTACACGGTGGCCGCTATGGTAGCCGAGAAGGCCTGTCAGGAACCTCGAATACGGCTGGCTAACGAGGCTCTGGTGAAGGCTGGGCAGCAGCGGTTCCTTCCCTGCTGAAGGCAGATATGCCTCCTAGTCGAGGCAAACGGCAACAGCATGCAATAGTGAAGGGCCTAGTACCAATACACTTGTGAAATGGGCCTCATTACTGCACTTCCCGTCACCCCCTGTCCCAAGGCTACGAAGTATCCATGGACTCCCACTTTAAAAACAATGGCTAGCACTTCAAGCACCAGGGTTAGAGCCCATGACAATCCGAGTTCCTGTTGCCAACCATCACCTCACAGTGCACGCATGAAGGAAAGAGCCAAAAGCCCAGCTCGGGACGGCTCTTTCTGGATGAATGTTGATTACCGGGTCCCATAAAATGACCTGCGTTCAGTCACCCGCTTTGCCACATGGAATGTCCTTACTCTGAATGGGACTGGCTTCCAGGTGGCACTCATCACTGTAGCCGGCATCACCGAAGATCGTCTACTGCATCATGACCAGTGCGAGGTTAATGGCGCCACCATATTACACTCCGGTGGCACTGACCACACCCAGGGAGTGGCACTGATCCTTTGCCCTCCCATAAATCAGTCCATGGAAACGTGGCATCCGATGTCTCTGGGTCTTCTGTACGCCAGGTTTGTTCATCGTCATGGTCACATGTCCATCATTGTGGCATATGCACCAACTGAAGAACACACAGCTGCAGACAAAGATGCCTTTTATGACCGGCTCGCTGCCACCGTGCAGTCCGTCCCTCCGCATGATGTATTCATAGTGCTCAGCGACCTGAATGCAAACCTAGGTCCTCGGACTCCTGGCTACAAAGTCATCGTTGCGCCCTTTGGCGAAGGCCCAACCAATGACAATTCACACCAGATGCTGTCATTCCGTGCCTCACTGGGCCTCATAGTGGCAGGGTCCCGGTTCCAGAGACGTAGCATTCATATGTTTACCTGGATACCCAACGATGGACATAAAAAAAAGGAACTGGACCATATAGTCATTCGTCATCGCAACTCTGTCAAACCGTGTCGAGTATACTGCAGGCCAGAAGCTCCAGCAAGCACAGACCACAATTTGCTTGTTGCCGAAATAGCAGTTCTACTCTGTCCACCCCATAAGACCAGATCACAACCTTCATCAAACGTTCACGCCCTGAGGGAAAATCCAGCACTTGAATGTCAATACAATATCGCAATCGAAAACCGGTTCCACGTTCTGGGCAATCTCTCAAATGAACCAGAGGCAGCTTGGAATGTCACAAGAGACGCTATCCGTGAAACCGCAAAGACCGTTCTTGGATACCGGCGTCCCCGTAGGCAGCCCTGGTTAATGGACGACGCTATGCAGATCCTTGAAGCGAAGGCGAAAGCCTGCCTTAAAAACGACCAAGCGGAATGTAAGAGGCTGAAGGGTGTGATTCGGGCAAAGGCCAAGAAAGAGAGGGAGCGGTACTATAATGATCTGGCTGATGAAGCTGAGAAGGATCTAAAATCAAACCATCTAAGAGCAGCATACAAAGCAGTCGTCAGAATCCGAGTGTCCTCGGGGACCAGCCGGCATATGCTAATCCACAAATCCAATGGCAGCCCTTGTACCGACCATGACGAGACACTTCAACGCTGGCGTGAACATTTCTCATCCGCCCTAAACCATCCACCGGCTAACCCGTGCTACGACCTCGATGACCTCGCATCCATTGCTGTGGATGACCATTTTGTGCCTATGGATGCTCCTTCACGAGAAGAGGTCCATTCTGATATTCAGAAAATTAGATACGGACGCGCCGCTGGCTCAGATGGCATTCCACCTGAACTGCTGAAATGTGCGATTGAGCCGATAAGCACAGCTTTACATCAATTATTTCTGCGCGTCTGGTCTTGTGGGAAAGTCCCCGTCGAATGGAAGGAGGGCATCATCCTCGCCCTGTAGAAGGCAAAGGGCCCGAAAACAACATGCACTAGCTACAGGCCGATAACGCTCCTCTCGGTTTCTGGCAAGGTCTTTGCGCATGTTCTACTCTCAAGGGTACAACCACTCCTGACCTGCAAGTGGAGACGCCAGCAGTCAGGCTTCATGGCAGGCTGCTCCACCTTGGATACCATACTCGCTCTTAGACTCCTCCTCAGAGATACATAGAGAACGTAACAAACCGCTCCTTGTCACGTATGTCGGTTCCAAGGCGGCGTTCGACTCGGTCGACAGAGAAGCCCTCTGGAAGGTCTTGTGTGGCATCGGCATCCCCACATCCCTTCTAAACCTACGAAAAGACATGCATCAGGGCACACCCGCCAAAGTCCGTATCAACGGTTCAACTTCTGCTAGTTTTGAGACTTCGTCTGGTGTTTGACAAGGTTGCATCTTGGCTCCTGCACTCTCCTGCAGGGCCATGGACTGGATTCTTCAGCATATTGTCCAATGTATGGGGTCACTCTTCCGGAGTACCACTTTACCGACCTGAACTACGCCGACGATGTTGCACTCTTGGATGTCACATCTAATAATCTGAGACACTCATTGGAACAGTTCGATTTTGAGGCATCCTATCTTCCGCTTCACATCTCCTGGAAAAAAAACAAGCTGCAGAATCTAGGAGTCGGCACAATCCCTCCGGACCTAGACATAAACGGCCAGAGAGTTGGTGCTGTCAGTGAGTTCGTGTACCTCGGCAGCGTTCAGCACACAGATGGGAGGGTGCTTCCAGACATCCTGTGGAGAATAGCGCTGGCAGCCTCGGCCATGAGGTCCCTGGATAAACTCTGGCGGAGGCAGAACATAACACTCAGGACTAAGATTTAATTCTACCAGACCTGCGTTATGCCAATATTATTGTACGGTTTAGAAACTTGGACATTTTTGTCGCATACTACTGAGCGCCTGGAGTCCTTTCACATGTGATGCCAACGCCAGATTCTCCGTGTCCGTTGGTTTGACTTAATCAGAAACGGCAAGATACAGACTTGCACGGGGCTTAAGTCAATCACAAAAACAATAACAAGGAGATGACTCATGTTGCACGCTTGTCAGAAGCTGTTGCGGCCCACGGTGCTCTGACCGCAGCAATTGCTAGGAAAATCAAGAGACGACCCCCTGCCGGATGGCGGAGGCCCCCTGGTTGTCTGCGGCACTCGTAGGTGCAACAGATAGGCAACTGAATGGAACAATGCTCTCGGTCGTGGTCATTCTAGATCGGCACTACGGAGCCTCGTCGTCCAAGCGAGATAACTAACTATTATGTGGCACGGTGTCAACTACTTTAGAGAAATCCAGATATACAAGATCAATAGACTCTCCCAGGTCCAGCCTAGAGCTTACTTCATTGTAGAAGCTGATCACATTGGCCTGACATGATCGACCCTTCGTGAATCCATGCTGATGAAGAGTTATACTGTTGTTCTCCTTGAGGTATTCTAGGATGGCGTCTCTCAGAAACCCCCCAAATATTTTTCCAGTTATTGAAGTGAGACTTACTGGCCTGTAGTTACCAGGCTCTCTTTTGGACCTCTTTTTGTAAATTGGAACCACATTGACAATGCGCCAATCCAGTGGTACAACCCCGGCCTCAATAGTGTCCCTAAATATTAGATATTGCGGCCTAGTTATCACATCACTTTGTTCCCTTAGAAGCCTTGGGTGTATTTCATCTGATCCCGGCGATTTGACGATTTTAATCCTCTGTAACCGACTCTGCACTTCCTCCTGTGTTAAGCAGGTAATATGTAGCAGAGGTTTGTTTTATTTCACTGCATCTCGTGTGACATTTCCTTTTTATTCGTGAATACACTTGAAAAGAAATTATTTAATAGATTTGCCTCCCCCCCCCCCCCCCATCGTCTTCTATGCTTTCTCCATTATTTGTTAAAGGGCCAGCGCTCTCATTGCAAGTCCTTTTGCTGTTAATATAGTTGAAGAATAGTTTTGGGTTGTTTTTGCTCTCTTTGGTGATCAGTCTTTCTGCCTCCTCCTTAGCAATTTTAATCTTTTCTTCACATATTTTGTTTTTTTCTCTGTATGATTTTAGTGCTTCTTCGCTGCCTTCTTGTTTTAGTAGTTTAAACTCTTTCTTTTTTTTGTTTATTGCCCCTCTTACCGTCTTGTCGAGCCACATTGGTTTCTTTTTACTTGAAGTTCTTTTATTTTTGAAGGGAATGAGCTGCTCACATGAGGTGATTAGGATCCTTTTAAACTCCTCCCATTTGTCGTCTGTACTGATATTTTTGAGGATGTTGTCCCAATTAATGTTACCGATAGCAGTTCTTAGCTGATCAAATTTTGCTTGACTAAAGTTTTAGTTTTTTTGTCGCTCCCTGATAAGGCTTCTTATTGAATGACAGCTGGAAGTTGATTATATTGTGGTCACTGTCCCCAAGTGTCCCTCAACCTGCACCCCCATGATTCGGTCCGGTTTGGCCCTCCTTTTAGTTGGCGCCTGTACAAGTTGGATAAGGTAGTAATCTTTCATTGTTCTCAAGAACTTATCCCCCCTGTGAGATTTGCAGGTCTTGTTATCCCATATTATATCTGGATAATTAAAGTCCCCCATGATAATTACTTCCTTGCGCTTTGACACCTCTTCTATCTGCCTTAGTAGTAAGTTTTCAGTTTCTTCTGTTGCTTTTGGTGGTCTATAGAAGACCCCTATCAGGATTTTGTTATTTTTTCTCCCTGTATTTCTACCCACATAGATTCCACCTGTTCATCTCCTACCCCTATATCTTCCCGTAGCCTCGGCATTAAGTACGATTTAACGTACAGACATACCCCTCCCCCTTTCTGTTCCCCACAGTCTCTTCTGAAGAGATTGTAACCCTGTAAATTCGCCACCCAATCGCACTTTTCATCCAGCCATGTTTCCATTATTCTAACTATATCATAATTTTCATCAGTTATTCTCGCTTCAAGCTCACCCACTTTACCGATCAGACTTCGTGCATTCGTGGTCATACAATTTATATGGTGGTTGTTATTGTTCTTTAAATTCGTTTTGTTACTAATGGTACTATTGGCTGATCTGTCAGTTCTAACTGTACTAACCCCACCCCCTGCTCGACCCCCCCCCCCTTTCCATTACTTGGACCCAGGTCACTATCTACACTGTCTACCCCCCTGCTTTTCTTTTTGCCCTCCCCCAGTCCCTAGTTTAAACACTCCTCCAGCCTTCTAGCCATGTTCTCCCCCAGCACAGCTGCACCCTCCCCATTTAGATGCAGCCCGTCCCTACGGTAGAGCCTGTAGCCAACAGCAAAGTCAGCCCAGTTCTCCCGGCACCTGAGTTCATTCAAGAATTCCCAGGAAGATGGGGGTCTGTGTCTGGGACATAACAGAGTCCAGTGGTCCGAGTGTTGTTCTCCATCCTCCAGTGTGGACAGCTGTACCTCGGAGATGGGCGGTGGTGGTCATCCGATGAGACACAGTGGGGCCCATACAGACAACCAGATCTTGGTTTGCTTCAGTTTCCGGACAGTTGCAGTTGCTGCCAGCCGTCTTCCTGGGAGTTCTTGAATGAAAGTCTCGTCTGCCTCATGGGAACTTCTGTTGCCGACCTTCAGGATGTGCCGGATTGTCAGCAGCACTTTCTGGGACCTGAAAAGACGTTTGATTAGCGTTTTCCATACCACAGAATTCAACTTTATTAACACGACATCCTCTAACACAAACATGTTTACAGGTATAGAAAAATGATGAAATTGTACCCTTAAAGGGGTTGTCTCGCGCCGAAACGGGGTTTTTTTTCCCATAGGCCCCCCGTTCGGCGCAGGACAGCCACAAGGGATGTGTTAAAAAAAAAATACATATTACTTATCCGAATCCCCGCTCTGCGACGTCTTCCTTCTTCTTTCTTCTTCCTTCACCAAGATGGCCACCGGGATCTTCACCCACGATGCACCGCGGGTCCTTTCCCATGGTGCACCGTGGGCTCTGTGCGGTCCATTGCCGATTCCAGCCTCCTGATTGGCTGGAATCGGCACACGTGACTGGGTGGAGCTACACGATGACGCGTAGAAGGGGGCAGAGCCAGAACGCCGCTCGTGCCTGGACCTAGAAGAAGGGGAGAAGAACGCACAGCGCAAGCGCGTCTAAAAAAGCAAGAAGACATCAGAATTAGACGGATCCATGGCGACGGGGACGCTAGCAACGGAGCAGGTAAGTGAATAACTTCTGTATGGCTCATAATTAATGCACGATGTATATTACAAAGTGCATTAATATGGCCATACAGAAGTGTATAACCCCACTTGCTGCCGCGAGACAACCCCTTTAAATCATGTATCACATGACACGCTTTCCATTGAAGTCTCTTGGGCTGAATTAAAGACAGCTGACAGGAACCACAATAGTGCCAAAAAGTTTCTCCCACCCATCTTAGTGTTCTACAAAGTTTCCTACTTGTATCTCTATTCATTCTGGGTGGCCCTGACTTCTGAATCACCCTGTAAAGGGACTCTACCATCTCCTCTAAGGTATCCTATATATTACCCTACAGATCCTACGCTGCCCCTCCATAAGGCTGCATAGATGAACTGAGTTTTAGATGCATTAATACCTTTTGGTTATTTAAAAGGATCGGCAGATAATACAACCATTTGTAGAAACGTCCTGGTGGCCAGGGGCGGACTAATGGTGGATAGAGAGAAGGCGAACCTGACTGTCTGGCTCCCCTTGTTGACAGATGGGGACTTGAGAGTGACGCCTTGGGTGTAGATAGACTGTATGTGCTGTAGTCGTGGATACACTGTATCCTACATGCGGCTTAGATATGGGGGGGTTATCATTATTCCCCCAATTAAGGGACATTGCCTTCCATGATGGAGCGCCGGTAAGTGGCCTGTTCACCTTGCTTGGGTCACGGCGAGGTCTGAGATGTCATGAGATGGACTTGTCTTCCCTCAGTAGCTATGAAGCTTACTTACTGTTCCTGCCACTTGCAGGGCAAGATGTGATCCTTCAGCAGCCCGGGGAGCGTCTTCAGCCACCTGGCATGCAGGTAAGATGGCGCTCACTCAGATAGGTGAGGGTGACATGAATCACAAAACCACTAACGAGATCCAGCCTCCTCCGCACTGCGGACAACCTCTACAGACCCCCAGTCTGAGAGAACACAAATACCCCCTCCTGGCAGAATGTCCATTGCCTCGATACGAGGCTGGACGAAAGCACCGCGTATTCTCATGTAGACACCTCAGGTACTCTCTCCGCCCCATAGAGCTTCGTGTTCCTGTAGTGCCATGTGCTGCGTCATCTCCAGGGGCACTTCTGCACCTCAACCTTTGAGTGGGGAAAAAGAAAAAAAAAGATATATTTCCTGGAAGGGCGATATTGGCGCAACTTTTTAAGGTGAAAAAATGTAATTGAGAATGGTGCGTTAGCCAAAGATCTCAGTTTATTGTTAAAATCAGCTTGTATTCGTATTTCGAGGTGTTGGAGCCTCTTCCTCGGTACTTGCTGGGGTTATAGTATATAAAACATACATTCGTGGTGTAGGGAAGGAAGAAACGCCGAGAATAAGGCGGGAATATCAAGACAGATTGGACTGCAGCTGGAAACAATGGTAATAATGTCCTACATGTGTGAACTGGGGTAGAAGTCTACAATGTTCTAGGAAGCAGTTAAAGCAATAATGGCGCAGAAGGTGATCTATAAACGACTAAACCCCATTCATCTCAGCAGCGGCCGGCATTGCATGGGAGCAGAAGGGCAGGGCAAATATACAATTTAAAAAACAATTTGCGGCTGTAATATATATACACAGGATTTCATAGAAATCGCATAAAAGTGCATTTTTTTCGTAAAAATTCTTCTCACAAAATGTGCAAAAACATTAAAATACAATAATTGTATTTATGAATAATTTTTGCTGCATTTTGTATATCCAGCACCTCCAACCAGTCCGTGTCTTTTTTAGACCTTCTCACATCCATCACCCCCAAATCAACGCAATGTATCCAAGAAATACCAAAATGCTTCAATCCAACGGGACAAAAGAGGAAACTTCGTAAAAAGCAGGACAAAAAGGTGCAGGAGGGGAGAGGAAGCGGCCCAAAGGGAAACAAGACCATACTATAAGGATTTGTAACATCCTCTAAGCGAGCCCGATCACAACCTTTTGGCCTAATGAACAACGTAATGATTTTAATTTGTATCTAGATGTTCACAATTTCATCAGGAAAGTCACATTAAAAAGACATAACCCACTTGTAGAAGAAAACGCAACAGACAAAGAGCCGTCCGGCTGCCCACCTCCATTCCACACAGGATTAAAACCAAAATCATCATCTCTTTATTCTCCCCATCATAGGGGAGGGGATCGAGACCTTCCCCACCTTAGTCCCAACTGAATCTAGGGAAATCAACAAATTCCACCCGTCTAAATCTAATTTAAACAAAGAAGAACATCGGCTCTTAAAGAAAATAAGAGGAATTCGAAATGCTGGCAAAGGTAGCGATATCGTCAATCAAGACCGCCCAGATTACCTGAAAGAAGCAACGCGGATCCTCAAAGATTCCACCAATTCTATTCTTCTCCAATCGGATCTAACAGAGAAGACAAAAAATGCATATATGGACCTGATCCAAGACACAGCAATCAAAGGAAATATTAATAAAGAAGAGAAGCGGATCTATTCTATCTAGAATCAACTCAGTGACAAGCAATTTATCCCTACACAGATGTTCTCCCCCAAAGGTCGGTCACGACTCTTATTAAGACACCCCTGCCTTTTTAAAGTAGTACAAGATATTGAATGGCGATCACCACTGGGCTACTCTAGATATCACATCTTTATACTCAAATATCCCACATAAGAAAGGATTAGAAATGATTGCCTTAGGACGAAGATCAGACCAAAGTCTTCCAAGAGAACAAAAAACTTTATTTTAAAAGGTACCCGTTTTATCCCAAACAATAACTTCTTTTCTTCTAACGGAATTCTTTTTAAGCAAACCTGGGGTACAGCGATGGGTACGAGAGTCGCACCCGGTTTGGCTAATTTATACGTAGGGGAATTTGAAAAAAATATACATTTTATCTAACAACCACTGGCAAAAAACATTAAACTACACAAATGATACGTAAAGGATTAGATTTTTTTCTGGGCCGCCCCAATAACAGACTTTTTTACCAGTTTTCCAAATACCAATGATTTTCTTTTTGGGCAAAATCTCATGAAAAGACATTGAATATCTTGTATTAAACCACGATAAAAACAAGATTAAAACTAAGACTTATTTTAAACCAACATCCCATACAGAGAGTCCAAAAGGATTTGACCCAACTGGACAAAAATAGAAGAGCTTCCAATTCAAAGTAATATAATTTAGAAGAAGGAGAAATGATGCCTAAAAAGGGGATCGCAAACAGAAACCCTTGAAAGCAGACAAAACCTGGACAAGTGTAACCTCTGCTTCATCACTACTCACGATCCACTGCATTCAGCCATTGGGAAGAGTCTAAAGAAAGGCTGGCCGATTCTCCTACAGAGTCCATATTTAACGAAGAATATCCCACCCGAGCCGCGGAACGTCTTCAGGAGGCCAGTAGTAAAGCGAAGGCTCCCAGGATGAGCAGAGAAAACACCCAATGGGTTTGTCCATCCTTACAGGTGCAATAAAGGTGAATGCTGCTCAACTAAGGTGAACAAGAGCATGACGAGTGGAAGCGGTTCAGCAGGCAAAACCTTTAGAAAGGGCACAGCAGATGTCGGTATGTCTGTGCTGGAACGTTCATGTCACCCACAGTAGCCGGTGGGGCACCGCTCCAAGGGGCAGGATCAACGGATACAACATCACACAGCGGATCCCAGCATGCACCCCTGAAACACCAGGGCCATTTTAATGAATCCAAATGAACAGATACCCACCGATAATATTCATAGCTTCGGGGCCCTAAAATAACCCAGCAATGTTGTGGATATACAATCAGATGACCTCCACCGCGGGGCTTAACCAACATGAAACAATATTTGACGGGCCTCTGCGTTTTGTCACTTTTTACTATTCACCAAGACTCTGACTCTTCTTTCTGCATTTTGATTGCAGCACTCCTTTCTGCTCTTCATCTACCGCTTCTCCGCCTTTGTCCTCGCCAACACTTTTTATTGACTTCCTCCATTTTACATTTTAAACCAATATATGGCATTTTACTTGCTCTTCAAAAGAAGTTCCACAATCCGAACATTTGTCCCCCTAATTTACACCTTATTCTACTATTTGTACAAGAAATTAGCACTAAATCTTTAACCTAATCTTCTATTGAAGAAAGCAGCCGTACTTACCGATATACAGATACAAGAGGCCAGTATATACACCATGTACCCCCCAATATGCAGACAGCCAGACTACTAAACGGAGGAGCCAAAAACACCTGTGAGGACACTGATGAGCCACCACTCCCAAGCCCTCCTTATACTGAGGGGGACGGCTGCTTAGTGTTTATACCTGCATAGAAGAGTAGATACAGGGTGTCAAACCACATGGTATATGTAGTGCACCCCACACGCGAACCACACCGGCACCCTGGGCTCCCCCAGCCTTCGAAGCCGCACTGCATCTTAAAGATAAATGCGAGGTATTAGCTGATATTTTGGCCAAAATACGTGAGCCCACAGCTCATCGCCACATTTCCCGCTATCTGAACTTTTAAAACCATCAAATAGTTACCATGCATTCAACACCCTTTCCCCCCGCAAACCTATCAGAATCACATAGTAGACATAGCCCACCCATCCTTTCATTCCCACCACTAGGCATTTCAAAATTTAGCCCCACTCCCATTCCCGCTATCACAACATATGATTCACCATATCAGCGATGCTCCACCAGCCCCCTTCTCCCTACCAACCAATTGAAAGCAAGTGTCAGATTCTGTAACCCCACTGATCCCTTCATTCCCACTACAATAAGTCACTGAAGGCAGCAGAAACCCCAAAAGAACAAAATTAGAATCGAAGAAATAAGGTCCCTGTTAAAATGTAACTTTTAATACATATATATTAAAATAATTGCCCAAAAAGACAAGACACTCATGTAAAGACGACCCATATAGCTATGGTTAATAATAAAACTCCATAGCACGAGGGCACCCGCTCCAAACAATAGACAGAGTCCTCATAAAAGTGCTACTTGATGGTGATGTATAGTAAGTGATTGGGACACTCAAAAATACCCTCTGCTCATTGGGCTATTCAGTGAAGAAGTCCCTGCGTCGGGTTCTGGGTACTTCAGGCTGTAATATCAATATACAGTCCGCTGGAGATTATCGCTCACTGTTTATAGTATGTAATCTAATGATCCTTCCGTTACATACGAGCGCACACTCAGCTGCATCTCTGGCGGTTCTCCCCTCATACTATCCTTGCATACTGATAGTCCTTGCTCTCCAGCTGAAGTGAAGCACTGCTGGTGCCGATGCTGATAAGTCTGTGATGGTAGCCCTGGTAGTATCTGCTCTTGCTTTATACCAGAGCACACGCCGTAGCATCAGCTCACCATGCAGCACACACAGCAGGTCCTCCCCCATTACTAACTATGCATGATAACCTCCGCTCTCTATCTGATGTGAACCACTGCCATATCTGCTCAGTATCTGCTCTTAGAGTACTCTCGGTGGCATCTGCTAGCACCACAGCACTCTCAGTGAGTTCCACCCCCATTACTGCCATGTGCACAGATAGTTTTGGCTCTCTGGCTGTCATGAACCACCGCAATATCTGCTCAGTATCTGCTCTTCCTACCATTAGAACACACTTCGTAGCATTAGCTAGCATTAGAGCACTCCGGGTAGTATTAGCACGCAGTGAGGTCTACCCTATTACTACCATGTGCACCAATAGTCTTGGCTCTCTGGCTGAAATATAACAATGCTGGTGCCGGTGCTGGTAAATCTGCACATTTAGCCCTAATACTATCTACTCAACGTGTTTCCCTTCCTAAGGAGGTTCATCAGAAGACAATATAAGTAATGCGGGTATCGATACACCTTTATCACCAGTCCACCGTCAGGGCTGCTGGTGCTTCTGTTGTTTTGTTAGTTGTACTCTTAGTCTGATGTCACAGCTCACCTCCTCCCCCTCTCTGCGCACTGACCACTAGGCCTAATAATAGTCTGATGTCACAGCTCACCTCCTCCCCCCTCCCTGCACACTGACCACTAGGCCTAATAATAGTCTGATGTCACAGCTCACCTCCTCCCCCTCCCTGCACACTAACCACTAGGCTTAATAATATGCACATATCCTTCAGAAGGAAGAGTCTCTGGAATCCTCTTCCCGTATGGTGAGGCCCTGCCCCACTCCTCCATCAGAATGTCCGTTCTATAATTGGAGGGCCCCTGTAGACAGCTCTTTCTGTTGGGCTTTGTGCTCTTCCATCTATCTGTATGCATGTGAGGTCTACCAATGGCTCTCTAATGTGTGGCCTCCCGCAGATCACCACCGAAGAGCGATGCAGCTGTGGGGGTCCCGGCTCCCTAATAACACAATGACCTGCAAGATCTGCTGAGTTGGAAGTCCAATGTCATGTCCAAGAGGGAGATCGAGGAGCCAGATCTGTATGGAGAGTCCATCAGCGGTGAGTAGAAGGGTGCGTGGAGGGATCCTTGACCCCCTAATCAGCATCGTCTTCAGTACATAGTCTCTTCATCCTCACGTCACCAGCACATATCATCCCCCCGATCCCTACATTGTTGTTAGATCACCAGCAGATATCATTACATGATCCTCACGCCATCCTCTTCAATGGCCATGACATCTTGCCAGGGTTACTAGCAGATGTCGCCCCCAATGGTTCTTCCATCTTACTGCGTTTTTAGCAGATGTCGCCTTGCAGGTTCACATATCATAACTGCAGATGTAGAGTTTCTCCAGCCAGCCAATCACCACAGCTCTGTTATATATAAATAACCAGCAATAGAAAATGATAGCACCAATGTTTCTGATATAATATAGTGAAAGGGTTTGGAGCTGTTAGCACACGGCTGTTGGTTTAGGACCTGTGATGACATTGCCATTATTGCACCTCTAGGGTTCTTGATAGATAATAGAAATCTCTGCTACACGCAGTTCCAATGCACACAGCTCTGCTACATGCACGTCACATGCACACATCTCAGCTACATGCATGTCACATGCACACAGCTCTGCTACATGTACACAGCTCTGCTACGTGCACACAGCTCTGCTACGTGCACACGTCACACACACACAGCTCTGCTACGTGCACACGTCACATAGCTCTGCTACGTGCAAACGTCACACACAGCTCTGCTACGTGCACACGTCACACACACACAGCTCTGCTACGTGCACACGTCACGCACACACAGCTCTGCTACGTGCACACGTCACGCACACAGCTCTGCTACATGCACACATCACGCACACACGGCTCTGCTACGTGCGCACGTCACGTACACACGGCTCTGCTACGTGCGCACGTCACGCACACACAGCTCTGCTACGTGCGCACGTCACGCACACACAGCTCTGCTCTTCGGACACGTGGCTTCATTAGTCTGTGTCGTCTACTTTTGTAATAATGATAATTTCCTTACCCAACTGGTGCAGGAGCTAACTAGAGGGAGGGCCACTCTGGATTTAGTACTAACTAACAAACGTCACACACACACAGCTCTACTACGTGCACGTCACACACACAGCTCTGCTATGTGCACGTCACACACACACAGCTCTGCTACGTGCACGTCACACACACACAGCTCTGCTACGTGCACGTCACACACACACAGCTCTGCTACGTGCACGTCACACACACACAGCTTTGCTACGTGCGCACGTCACGCACACACAGCTCTGCTACGTGCGCACGTCACGCACACACAGCTCTGCTACGTGCGCACGTCACGCACACACAGCTCTGCTACGTGCGCACGTCACGCACACACAGCTCTGCTACGTGCATGTGTCACACACACAGCTCTGCTCTTCGGACACGTGGCTTCATTAGTCTGTGTTGTCTACTTTTGTAATAATGATAATTTCCTTACCCAACTGGTGCAGGAGCTAACTAGAGGGAGGGTCACTCTGGATTTAGTACTAACTAACAAACGTCACACACACACAGCTCTGCTACGTGCACGTCACACACACACAGCTCTGCTACGTGCACGTCACACACACACAGCTCTGCTACGTGCACGTCACACACACAGCTCTGCTACGTGCACGTCACACACAAACAGCTCTGCTACGTGCACGTCACACACACACAGCTTTGCTACGTGCAAGTCACACACAGCTCTGCTACGTGCACACGTCTCACACACACAGCTCTGCTACGTGCACACGTCTCACACACACAGCTCTGCTATGTGCACACGTCTCTCACACACACAGCTCTGCTACGTGCACATGTCAGGCACACACTGCTCTGCTATGTGCGCACGTCAGGCACACACAGCTCTGCTACGTGTGCACGTCACGGGCACACAGCTCTGCTACGTGCGCACGTCACACGCACAGCTCTGCTACGTGCGCACGTCACGCACACACAGCTCTGCTACGTGCGCACGTCACGCACACACAGCTCTGCTACGTGCGCACGTCACGCACACACAGCTCTGCTACGTGCGCATGTCACGCACTCACAGCTCTGCTACGTGCGCACGTCACGCACACACAGCTCTGCTACGTGCATGTGTCACACACACAGCTCTGCTCTTCGGACACGTGGCTTCATTAGTCTGTGTCGTCTACTTTTGTAATAATGATAATTTCCTTACCCAACTGGTGCAGGAGCTAAATAGAGGGAGGGCCACTCTGGATTTAGTACTAACTAACAAACGTCACACACACACAGCTCTGCTACGTGTACGTCACACACACACAGCTCTGCTACGTGCACGTCACACACAAACAGCTCTGCTACGTGCACGTCACACACACACAGCTTTGCTACGTGCAAGTCACACACAGCTCTGCTACGTGCACACGTCTCACACACACAGCTCTGCTACGTGCACACGTCTCACACACACAGCTCTGCTACGTGTACACGTCTCACACACACAGCTCTGCTACGTGCGCACGTCACGCACACACAGCTCTGCTACGTGCGCACGTCACGCCCACACAGCTCTGCTACGTGCGCACGTCACGCCCACACAGCTCTGCTACGTGCGCACGTCACGCCCACACAGCTCTGCTACGTGCGCACGTCACGCACACACAGCTCTGCTACGTGCGCACGTCACGCACACACTGCTCTGCTACGTGCGCACGTCACGCACACACTGCTCTGCTACGTGCGCACGTCACGCACACACAGCTCTGCTACGTGCGCACGTCACGCACACACAGCTCTGCTACGTGCGCATGTCACGCACACACAGCTCTGCTACGTGCGCACGTCACGCACACACAGCTCTGCTACGTGCGCACGTCACGCACACACAGCTCTGCTACGTGCGCACGTCACGCACACACAGCTCTGCTACGTGCATGTGTCACACACACAGCTCTGCTCTTCGGACACGTGGCTTCATTAGTCTGTGTCGTCTACTTTTGTAATAATGATAATTTCCTTACCCAACTGGTGCAGGAGCTAACTAGAGGGAGGGCCACTCTGGATTTAGTACTAACTAACAAACGTCACACACACACAGCTCTGCTACGTGCACGTCACACACACACAGCTCTGCTACGTGCACGTCACACACACACAGCTCTGCTACGTGCACGTCACACACAAACAGCTCTGCTACGTGCACGTCACACACACACAGCTTTGCTACGTGCAAGTCACACACAGCTCTGCTACGTGCACACGTCTCACACACAGCTCTGCTACGTGTACACGTCTCACACACACAGCTCTGCTACGTGCGCACGTCACGCACACACAGCTCTGCTACGTGCGCACGTCACGCCCACACAGCTCTGCTACGTGCGCACGTCACGCCCACACAGCTCTGCTACGTGCGCACGTCACGCCCACACAGCTCTGCTACGTGCGCACGTCACGCCCACACAGCTCTGCTACGTGCGCACGTCACGCACACACAGCTCTGCTACGTGCGCACGTCACGCACACACAGCTCTGCTACGTGCATGTGTCACACACACAGCTCTGCTCTTCGGACACGTGGCTTCATTAGTCTGTGTCGTCTACTTTTGTAATAATGATAATTTCCTTACCCAACTGGTGCAGGAGCTAAATAGAGGGAGGGCCACTCTGGATTTAGTACTAACTAACAAACGTCACACACACACAGCTCTGCTACGTGTACGTCACACACACACAGCTCTGCTACGTGCACGTCACACACAAACAGCTCTGCTACGTGCACGTCACACACACACAGCTTTGCTACGTGCAAGTCACACACAGCTCTGCTACGTGCACACGTCTCACACACACAGCTCTGCTACGTGCACACGTCTCACACACACAGCTCTGCTACGTGTACACGTCTCACACACACAGCTCTGCTACGTGCGCACGTCACGCACACACAGCTCTGCTACGTGCGCACGTCACGCCCACACAGCTCTGCTACGTGCGCACGTCACGCCCACACAGCTCTGCTACGTGCGCACGTCACGCCCACACAGCTCTGCTACGTGCGCACGTCACGCACACACAGCTCTGCTACGTGCGCACGTCACGCACACACTGCTCTGCTACGTGCGCACGTCACGCACACACTGCTCTGCTACGTGCGCACGTCACGCACACACAGCTCTGCTACGTGCGCACGTCACGCACACACAGCTCTGCTACGTGCGCATGTCACGCACACACAGCTCTGCTACGTGCGCACGTCACGCACACACAGCTCTGCTACGTGCGCACGTCACGCACACACAGCTCTGCTACGTGCGCACGTCACGCACACACAGCTCTGCTACGTGCATGTGTCACACACACAGCTCTGCTCTTCGGACACGTGGCTTCATTAGTCTGTGTCGTCTACTTTTGTAATAATGATAATTTCCTTACCCAACTGGTGCAGGAGCTAACTAGAGGGAGGGCCACTCTGGATTTAGTACTAACTAACAAACGTCACACACACACAGCTCTGCTACGTGCACGTCACACACACACAGCTCTGCTACGTGCACGTCACACACACACAGCTCTGCTACGTGCACGTCACACACAAACAGCTCTGCTACGTGCACGTCACACACACACAGCTTTGCTACGTGCAAGTCACACACAGCTCTGCTACGTGCACACGTCTCACACACAGCTCTGCTACGTGTACACGTCTCACACACACAGCTCTGCTACGTGCGCACGTCACGCACACACAGCTCTGCTACGTGCGCACGTCACGCCCACACAGCTCTGCTACGTGCGCACGTCACGCCCACACAGCTCTGCTACGTGCGCACGTCACGCCCACACAGCTCTGCTACGTGCGCACGTCACGCCCACACAGCTCTGCTACGTGCGCACGTCACGCACACACAGCTCTGCTACGTGCGCACGTCACGCACACACTGCTCTGCTACGTGCGCACGTCACGCACACACTGCTCTGCTACGTGCGCACGTCACGCACACACAGCTCTGCTACGTGCGCACGTCACGCACACACAGCTCTGCTACGTGCGCACGTCACGCACACACAGCTCTGCTACGTGCGCACGTCACGCACACACAGCTCTGCTACGTGCGCACGTCACGCACACACAGCTCTGCTACGTGCATGTGTCACACACACAGCTCTGCTCTTCGGACACGTGGCTTCATTAGTCTGTGTCGTCTACTTTTGTAATAATGATAATTTCCTTACCCAACTGGTGCAGGAGCTAACTAGAGGGAGGGCCACTCTGGATTTAGTACTAACTAACAAACGTCACACACACACACAGCTCTGCTACGTGCACGTCACACACACACAGCTCTGCTACGTGCACGTCACACACACACAGCTCTGCTACGTGCACGTCACACACAAACAGCTCTGCTACGTGCACGTCACACACACACAGCTTTGCTACGTGCAAGTCACACACAGCTCTGCTACGTGCACACGTCTCACACACACAGCTCTGCTACGTGCACACGTCTCACACACAAAGCTCTGCTACGTGCACACGTCTCACACACACAGCTCTGCTACGTGCACACGTCTCACACACACAGCTCTGCTACGTGCACACGTCTCACACACACAGCTCTGCTATGTGCACACGTCTCACACACACAGCTCTGCTACGTGCACATGTCACGCACACACTGCTCTGCTATGTGCGCACGTCAGGCACACACAGCTCTGCTACGTGTGCACGTCACGGGCACACAGCTCTGCTACGTGCGCACGTCACACGCACAGCTCTGCTACGTGCGCACGTCACGCACACACAGCTCTGCTACGTGCGCACGTCACGCACACACAGCTCTGCTACGTGCGCATGTCACGCACTCACAGCTCTGCTACGTGCGCACGTCACGCACACACAGCTCTGCTACGTGCATGTGTCACACACACAGCTCTGCTCTTCGGACACGTGGCTTCATTAGTCTGTGTCGTCTACTTTTGTAATAATGATAATTTCCTTACCCAACTGGTGCAGGAGCTAACTAGAGGGAGGGCCACTCTGGATTTAGTACTAACTAACAAACGTCACACACACACAGCTCTGCTACGTGTACGTCACACACACACAGCTCTGCTACGTGCACGTCACACACAAACAGCTCTGCTACGTGCACGTCACACACACACAGCTTTGCTACGTGCAAGTCACACACAGCTCTGCTACGTGCACACGTCTCACACACACAGCTCTGCTACGTGCACACGTCTCACACACACAGCTCTGCTACGTGTACACGTCTCACACACACAGCTCTGCTACGTGCGCACGTCACGCACACACAGCTCTGCTACGTGCGCACGTCACGCCCACACAGCTCTGCTACGTGCGCACGTCACGCCCACACAGCTCTGCTACGTGCGCACGTCACGCCCACACAGCTCTGCTACGTGCGCACGTCACGCCCACACAGCTCTGCTACGTGCGCACGTCACGCACACACAGCTCTGCTACGTGCGCACGTCACGCACACACTGCTCTGCTACGTGCGCACGTCACGCACACACTGCTCTGCTACGTGCGCACGTCACGCACACACAGCTCTGCTACGTGCGCACGTCACGCACACACAGCTCTGCTACGTGCGCACGTCACGCACACACAGCTCTGCTGCGTGCGCACGTCACGCACACACAGCTCTGCTGCGTGCGCACGTCACGCACACACAGCTCTGCTACGTGCGCACGTCACGCACACACAGCTCTGCTACGTGCATGTGTCACACACACAGCTCTGCTCTTCGGACACGTGGCTTCATTAGTCTGTGTCGTCTACTTTTGTAATAATGATAATTTCCTTACCCAACTGGTGCAGGAGCTAAATAGAGGGAGGGCCACTCTGGATTTAGTACTAACTAACAAACGTCTCACACACACAGCTCTGCTACGTGCACACGTCTCACACACACAGCTCTGCTACGTGTACACGTCTCACACACACAGCTCTGCTACGTGCGCACGTCACGCACACACAGCTCTGCTACGTGCGCACGTCACGCCCACACAGCTCTGCTACGTGTGCACGTCACGCCCACACAGCTCTGCTACGTGCGCACGTCACGCCCACACAGCTCTGCTACGTGCGCACGTCACGCCCACACAGCTCTGCTACGTGCGCACGTCACGCCCACACAGCTCTGCTACGTGCGCACGTCACGCCCACACAGCTCTGCTACGTGCGCACGTCACGCACACACAGCTCTGCTCTTCGGACACGTGGCTTCATTAGTCTGTGTCGTCTACTTTTGTAATAATGATAATTTCCTTACCCAACTGGTGCAGGAGCTAACTAGAGGGAGGGCCACTTTGGATTTAGTACTAACTAACAAACGTCACACACACACATCTCTGCTATGTGCACGTCACACACACACAGCTCTGCTACGTGCACGTCACACACACACAGCTTTGCTACGTGCAAGTCACACACAGCTCTGCTACGTGCACACGTCTCACACACACAGCTCTGCTACGTGCACACGTCTCACACACACAGCTCTGCTACGTGCACATGTCACGCACACACTGCTCTGCTATGTGCGCACGTCAGGCACACACAGCTCTGCTACGTGCGCACGTCACGCGCACACAGCTCTGCTATGTGCGCATGTCACGCACACACAGCTCTGCTACGTGCGCACGTCACGCACACAAAGCTCTGCTACGTGCGCACGTCACGCACACACAGCTCTGCTCTTCGGACATGTGGCTTCATTAGTCTGTGTCGTCTACTTTTGTAATAATGATAATTTCCTTACCCAACTGGTGCAGGAGCTAACTAGAGAGAGGGCCACTCTTGATTTAGTACTAACTAACAAACGTCACACACACACAGCTTTGCTACGTGCACGTCACACACACAGCTTTGCTACGTGCACGTCACACACACAGCTCTGCTACGTGCACGTCACACACACAGCTCTGCTACGTGCACGTCACACACAAACAGCTCTGCTACGTGCACGTCACACACACACAGCTTTGCTACGTGCAAGTCACACACAGCTCTGCTACGTGTACACGTCTCACACACACAGCTCTGCTACGTGCACACGTCTGACACACACAGCTCTGCTACGTGTACACGTCTCACACACACAGCTCTTCTACGAGCACATGTCACGCACACACTGCTCTGCTATGTGCGCACGTCACGCACACACTGCTCTGCTACGTGCGCACGTCACGCCCACACAGATCTGCTACGTGCGCACGTCACGCCCACACAGCTCTGCTACGTGCGCACGTCACGCCCACACAGCTCTGCTACGTGCGCACGTCACGCCCACACAGCTCTGCTACGTGCGCACGTCACGCCCACACAGCTCTGCTACGTGCGCATGTCACGCACACACAGCTCTGCTACGTGCGCACGTCAGGCACACACAGCTCTGCTACGTGCATGTGTCACACACACAGCTCTGCTCTTCGGACACGTGGCTTCATTAGTCTGTGTCGTCTACTTTTGTAATAATGATAATTTCCTTACCCAACTGGTGCAGGAGCTAACTAGAGGGAGGGCCACTCTGGATTTAGTACTAACTAACAAACGTCACACACACACAGCTCTGCTACGTGCATGTGTCACACACACAGCTCTGCTCTTCGGACACGTGGCTTCATTAGTCTGTGTCGTCTACTTTTGTAATAATGATAATTTCCTTACCCAACTGGTGCAGGAGCTAACTAGAGGGAGGGCCACTCTGGATTTAGTACTAACTAACAAACGTCACACACACACAGCTCTGCTACGTGCACGTCACACACACACAGCTCTGCTACGTGCACGTCACACACACACAGCTCTGCTACGTGCACGTCACACACAAACAGCTCTGCTACGTGCACGTCACACACACACAGCTTTGCTACGTGCAAGTCACACACAGCTCTGCTACGTGCACACGTCTCACACACACAGCTCTGCTACGTGCACACGTCTCACACACACAGCTCTGCTACGTGCACACGTCTCACACACACAGCTCTGCTATGTGCACATGTCACGCACACACTGCTCTGCTATGTGCGCACGTCAGGCACACACAGCTCTGCTACGTGCGCACGTCACGCGCACACAGCTCTGCTACGTGCGCATGTCACGCACACACAGCTCTGCTACGTGCGCATGTCACGCACACACAGCTCTGCTACGTGCATGTGTCACACACACAGCTCTGCTCTTCGGACACGTGGCTTCATTAGTCTGTGTCGTCTACTTTTGTAATAATGATAATTTCCTTACCCAACTGGTGCAGGAGCTAACTAGAGAGAGGGCCACTCTGGATTTAGTACTAACTAACAAACGTCACACACACACAGCTCTGCTACTGGCACGTCACACACACACAGCTCTGCTACAGGCACGTCTCACACACACAGCTCTTCTACGTGCACATGTCACGCACACACTGCTCTGCTATGTGCGCACGTCACGCACACACAGCTCTGCTACGTGCGCACGTCACGCACACACTGCTCTGCTACGTGCGCACGTCACGCACACACTGCTCTGCTACGTGCGCACGTCACGCACACACAGCTCTGCTACGTGCGCACGTCACGCACACACAGCTCTGCTACGTGCGCACGTCACGCACACACAGCTCTGCTACGTGCGCACGTCACGCACACACAGCTCTGCTACGTGCGCACGTCACGCACACACAGCTCTGCTACGTGGGCACGTCACGCACACACAGCTCTGCTACGTGGGCACGGCACGCACACACAGCTCTGCTACGTGCGCACGGCACGCACACACAGCTCTGCTACGTGCGCACGTCATGCACACACAGCTCTGCTACGTGCATGTGTCACACATACAGCTCTGCTCTTCGGACACGTGGCTTCATTAGTCTGTGTCGTCTACTTTTGTAATAATGATAATTTCCTTACCCAACTGGTGCAGGAGCTAACTAGAGGGAGGGCCACTCTGGATTTAGTACTAACTAACAAACGTCACACACACACAGCTCTGCTATGTGCACGTCACACACACACAGCTCTGCTACGTGCACGTCACACACACACAGCTCTGCTACGTGCACGTCACACACACACAGCTCTGCTACGTGCACGTCACACACAAACAGCTCTGCTACGTGCACGTCACACACACACAGCTTTGCTACGTGCAAGTCACACACAGCTCTGCTACGTGCACACGTCTCACACACACAGCTCTGCTACGTGCACACGTCTCACACACACAGCTCTGCTACGTGCACACGTCTCACACACACAGCTCTGCTATGTGCACATGTCACGCACACACTGCTCTGCTATGTGCGCACGTCAGGGACACACAGCTCTGCTACGTGCGCACGTCACGCGCACACAGCTCTGCTATGTGCGCACGTCACGCGCACACAGCTCTGCTACGTGCGCATGTCACGCACACACAGCTCTGCTACGTGCGCATGTCACGCACACACAGCTCTGCTACATGCATGTGTCACACACACAGCTCTGCTCTTCGGACACGTGGCTTCATTAGTTTGTGTCGTCTACTTTTGTAATAATGATAATTTCCTTACCCAAATGGTGCAGGAGCTAACTAGAGGGAGGGCCACTCTGGATTTAGTACTAACTAACAAACGTCACACACACACAGCTTTGCTACGTGCACGTCACACACACAGCTTTGCTACGTGCACGTCACACACACAGCTCTGCTACGTGCACGTCACACACACAGCTCTGCTACGTGCACGTCACACACACACAGCTCTGCTACGTGCACGTCACACACGCACAGCTCTGCTACGTGTACGTCACACACACACAGCTCTGCTACGTGCACGTCACACACACACAGCTCTGCTACGTGCACGTCACACACAAACAGCTCTGCTACGTGCACGTCACACACACACAGCTTTGCTACGTGCAAGTCACACACAGCTCTGCTACGTGCACACGTCTCACACACACAGCTCTGCTACGTGCACACGTCTGACACACACAGCTCTGCTACGTGTACACGTCTCACACACACAGCTCTTCTACGTGCACATGTCACGCACACACTGCTCTGCTACGTGCACATGTCATGCACACACTGCTCTGCTATGTGCGCACGTCACGCACACACAGCTCTGCTACGTGCGCACGTCACGCACACACTGCTCTGCTACGTGTGCACGTCACGCACACACTGCTCTGCTACGTGCGCACGTCACGCACACACAGCTCTGCTACGTGCGCACGTCACGCACACACAGCTCTGCTACGTGCGCACGTCACGCACACACAGCTCTGCTACGTGCGCACGTCACGCACACACAGCTCTGCTACGTGCGCACGTCTCGCACACACAGCTCTGCTACGTGCGCACGTCACGCACACAGCTCTGCTCTTCGGACACGTGGCTTCATTAGTCTGTGTCGTCTACTTTTGTAATAATGATAATTTCCTTACCCAACTGGTGCAGGAGCTAACTAGAGAGAGGGCCACTCTTGATTTAGTACTAACTAACAAACGTCACACACACACAGCTTTGCTACGTGCACGTCACACACACAGCTTTGCTACGTGCACGTCACACACACAGCTCTGCTACGTGCACGTCACACACACAGCTCTGCTACGTGCACGTCACACACACACAGCTCTGCTACGTGCACGTCACACACAGCTCTGCTATGTGCACGTCACACACACACACAGCTCCGCTACGTGCACGTCTCACACACACAGCTCTGCTATGTGCATGTCACATACACAGCTCTGCTACGTGCACGTCACACACACACAGCTCTGCTACGTGCACGTCACACACACACAGCTCTGCTACGTGCACGTCACACACAGCTCTGCTATGTGCACGTCACACACACAGCTCCGCTACGTGCACGTCACACACACACACAGCTCTGCTACGTGCACGTCACACACACAGCTCTGCTACGTGCACGTCACACACACAGCTCTGCTACGTGCACGTCACACACACAGCTCTGCTACGTGCACGTCACACACACAGCTCTGCTACGTGCACGTCTCACACACACAGCTCTGCGACGTGCACGTCACGCACACAGCTTTGCGACGTGCACGTCACGCACACAGCTCTGCGACGTGCACGTCACGCACACAGCTCTGCGACGTGCACATCACGCACACAGCTCTGCGATGTGCACGTCACACACACAGCTCTGCGACGTGCACGTCACACACACAGCTCTGCGACGTGCACGTCACACACACAGCTCTGCGACGTGCACGTCACACACAGCTCTGCGACGTGCACGTCACACACAGCTCTGCGACGTGCACGTCACACACAGCTCTGCGACGTGCACGTCACACACAGCTCTGCGACGTGCACGTCACACACAAGGCTCTGCGACGTGCACATCACACGCACACAGCTCTGCGACGTGCACGTCACACGCACACAGCTCTGCGACGTGCACGTCACACGCACACAGCTCTGCGACGTGCACGTCTCACACACACACACATCTCTGCGGCGTGCACGTCACACACACACAGCTCTACGACGTGCACGTCTCACACACACAGCTCTGCGGCGTGCACGTCTCACACACACAGCTCTGCGGCGTGCACGTCACACACACAGCTCTGCGGCGTGCACGTCTCACACACACACACAGCTCTGTGAAGCACGTCACACACACACACAGCTCTGCGACGTGCACGTCACACACAGCTCTGCGGCGTGCACGTCCCACACACAGCTCTGCGGCGTGCACGTCCCACACACAGCTCTGCGGCGTGCACGTCACACACACATCTCTGCGGCGTGCACGTCACACACAGCTCTACGACGTGCACGTCTCACACACACAGCTCTGCGGCGTGCACGTCACACACACAGCTCTGCGGCGTGCACGTCTCACACACACACACAGCTCTGTGAAGCACGTCACACACACACACAGCTCTGCGGCGTGCACGTCACACACACAGCTCTGCGTCGTGCACGTCCCACACACAGCTCTGCGGCGTGCACGTCCCACACACAGCTCTGCGGCGTGCACGTCCCACACACAGCTCTGCGGCGTGCACGTCCCACACACAGCTCTGCGGCGTGCACGTCACACACACAGCTCTGCGGCGTGCACGTCACACACACAGCTCTGCGGCGTGCACGTCACACACACAGCTCTGCAGCGTGCACGTCTCACACACACACACAGCTCTGCGACGTGCACGTCACACACACACAGCTCTGCGACGTGCACGTCACACACACACACAGCTCTGCGACGTGCACGTCACACACACACACAGCTGTGCGACGTGCACGTCACACACACAGCTCTGCTGCTCGCACGTCACACACGGCTCTGCTGCGCGCGCGTCATGCGCGGCTCTGCTGCGCGCACCTGTCACACGCGCGGCTCTGCGGCACGCGCGGCACACGCGGCTCTGCGGCGCGCCGCTCTGCTGCGCACGCGTCGCTCGGCTCTGCTGCACGCGCCTCACACACGCGCGGCTCTGCTGCGCGCTCGTCGCACACGCGCGGCTCTGCTGCGCGCACCTGTCACACACGCGCGGCTCTGCTGCGCGCACGTGTCACACACACACGGCTCTGCTGCGTGCACGTGTCACACACACAGCTCTGCTCTTCGGACACGTGGCTTCATTGGTTTGTGTCGTTGTCTACTTGCGTAACTGGTGCAGGAGCTAACTAGAGGGAGGGCCACTCTGAATTAGTACTAACAAACCGGACCGAATAAAGGGGGTACAAGTTGAGGGGCACTTGGGGAGCAGTGACCACAATATAATCAACTTCCAGCTGTCATTCCATAAGAAGCCTTATCAGGGAGCAACAAAGAAACTAAACTTTAGTAAAGCACAATGTGATCAGCTGAGAACTACTATCGGTAACATTAATTGGGACAACATCCTCAAAAATATCAGTACAGAGGACAAATGGGAGGAGTTTAAAAACATCCTAATCACCTCATGTGAGCAGTTTATACCCTTCAAAAATAAAAGAACTTCGAGTAAAAGGAAACCAATGTGGCTCGACAAGACAGTAAGGGGGGCAATAAACGAAAAAAAGAAAGCGTTCAAACTACTAAGGGCTCATGTCCACGGGGAAAATAGGATTTAGGATCCGCAGCGGATTTCCTGCATGCGGATCCGCACCCCATAGGGATGCATTGACCACCCGCGGGTACATAAATACCCGCGGATCGTCAATAAAAGTGATTTAAAAAAAAATGGAGCATGAAAAAATCTGGACCATGCTCCATTTTCATGCGGGTCTCCCGCGGGGACGGCTCCCGCGGGCTTCTATTGAAGCCTATGGAAGCCGTCCGGATCCGCGGGAGACCTAAAATAGGAATTTAAAGCATTTACTCACCCGCAGCGGGCCGCGAAGCTCTTCTCTTCCTCACGGCCGCATCTCCCTTGCTTCGGCTCGGCGGATGTGCCCGGCGCATGCGCGCGGCACGTCGACGACGTGCCGGCGACGTGCCGCCGGCGTCAGGAATTCATCCGCCGGCCGAAAATGAAGATCCGGCCGTGAGGAAGAGCAGAGCTTCGTCGCCCGCGCCGGATAGGTAAATTCTTTTAAATTGCTATTTTCGGCGCTCATGTCCGCGGGGCAGGAGGGACCCGCTGCAGATTCTCCATGGAGAATCTGCAGCGGATCTGATTTTCCCCGTGGACATGAGGCCTAAAGCAACAAGGCAGCGAGGAAGCGCTAAAATCGTACAGGGAAAAAAACAAAATATGCAAAGGAAAGATCTAAACTGCCGAGGAGGAAGCAGAAAGACGGATCGCCAAAGAGAGCAGAAACAACCCGAAACTATTCCTCAATTATATTAACAGCTAAAGGATTTGCACTGAGAGCGCTGGCCCTTTAACAAATAATGCAGGAAACATCATTGAAGATGATGGAGGGAAGGCAAATCTATTAAATAGTTTATTTTCAAGTGTATTCACGAAGTAAAAGGAAATGCCACACGAGATGCAGGGGAATAAAACGAACCCCCCGCTACAAATAGCATACCTAACACAGGAGGAAGTGCAGAGCCGGTTAAAGAGGATTAAAATCAATAAAGGGCCGGGCCCAGATGGAATACACCCAAGGGTACTAAAGGAACTAAGTGATGTGATAGCTAGACCACTATTTCTTATAGTTATGGACGCTATCGAGACCGCTGTTGTACCATTGGATTGGCGCATTGCCAACGTGGTTCCAATATACAAAAAGGATCCAAAAGTCAGCCTGGTAACTACAGGCCGGTAAGTCTCACATCAGTAACTGGAAAAATATTCAAGGGGTTTCTGAGAGACGCCATCCTGGAATACCTCAAGGGAAACAACGGAATAACTCCTCATCAGCACGGGTTCATGAAGGATTGATCATGTCAGACCAATGTGATCAGCTTCTACCATGAAGTAAGCTCTAGGCTGGACCTGGGAGAGTCTATTGATCTCTTACATCTGGACTTCTCTAAAGCGTTTGACACCATGCCACATAATAGGCTGATATATATAATGAGAAGCTCGGATTGGGTGAAAACGTGTGTAATTGGGTAAAGAACTGGCTCAGAGATAGAAAGCAGAGGGTGGTAATAAATGGTTCATACTCTGATTGGACCACAGTCGCTAGTGGGGGGCCACAGGGCTCAGTATTGGGCCCCATTCTGTTTAATATATTTACCAACGACCTGATAGAGGGGCTGCACAGTAACATATCAATATCTGCAGATAATACAAAATTATACAATATAACCAATACAGCAGAGGACAATGTGCGGCTACAAACGGACCGAGATAAGTCGGGGGCTTGGGGGGGGGGGAGATGGTGAATGAAGGTCAATATTGATAAATGTAAGGTTCTGCATATGGGCAGGAGAAACGGATGTCACCAATATACACTAAATGGGGTACTGCCAGGGAAAAGACCTGTGGGTACTAGTGGATTGTAGACTAAACTGGAGTAACCAATGCCAGTCAGCTGCTGCAAAGGCTAATAAAGTCTTGGGGTGCATTAAAAGAGGAATAGGGGCGAAGGACGAGAACATCATCCTCCCACTGTATAAGGCACTTGTCAGGCCTCACATGGAATACTGCGTACAGTTCTGGTCACCGGAGCTCAGGAAAGATGTCACAGTGCTGGAGGGGTTCAAAGAAGGGCGACTAAACTAATACATGGAATGACGGGACTGGAATACCCAGAGAGGCACCAAAACTGGGATTATTCACCCCGGAAAAAAGACGGCTAAGGGGCGACCAAATAACTCTGTATAAGTACATGAGGGGACAATACAAGGATCTCTGCCAGGATCTGTTTATACCCAGGACTGCGACAGAAACAAGAGGACATCCGCTACGATTAGAGGAAAGCAGGTTTCATCACCAACACAGAAGGGGGTTCTTTACTGTAAGAGCAGTGAGACTGTGGAACTCTCTGCCTGAGGACGTGGTGATGGCAGGATCCATAGAGGAGTTTAAGAGGGACTAGATGCCTTTCTATGATATTACAGGATATAGACATCAGGTGACCAGTGGGGTTGGTGATCCGGGTCTTACAGTCAGGTAGGAACTATTAGGGTTGGTCCAGGGAACAGTCTGATTGCCATTATGGAGTCAGGAAGGGATTTTCCCCCAAAAGGGCTAATTGGCTCCTGCCTCTTGGGGTTTTTTGCCTTCCTCTGGATCAACAACACAGTAGGATAGACAGGCTGGACTAGATGGACATTCTCTTCATTCAGCCTCACATACTATGTTACTATGTATTAGTCTACGTCGCCGCCTGCTTGCATATTGTCCAACATGGACACTTTCTCTCTCACATCCTTGATCTCAGATTCTATTTCCTATTGGACCCTGCAAGCCATCGGGTGCGGCGCACGGTCAAACTGCACGTCCTACCACTCATCACAGCATGAACCTGAGAACCTCACCGCGAGTCTCGTCCTTGCTACGGGACCTCTTCCTATCATTGACTCTCTGTATACGTATAACTCTGGTCAGGTGTCCCTCCACTGCAGGATATCTCACCAAGGTTCTGCAGATGCAGATGATCACCCATTTGCTTGCAATCAGGTATAGACGCAGTGTGTGTTGACCTCTCAGTGTTGTTACTCTGGGACACCACAAAGCCTTCTGGATTCTTGCCAACACAGTATCCATTTGGATTAAATAATAAAACTGATTTTGCTACATATAATATCATAGAATCATGGAATGGTAGAGTTGGAAGGCATCTTAAGGGTCGTCGGGTCCTCCAGTGTCATCGTGTCCTCCGGGGTCATCAGGTCCAACCCCCTGCTCAGTGCAGGATCACTAAATCATCCCAGATAGATGTCTGTCCGGCCTCTGAACACTTCCATTGAAGGAGAACTCCCCACCACCCATGGCAACCTGTTCCACTCATTGATCCCCCTCACTGTCTAATCTCTAATCTGTGTCTCCTCCCTGTCAGTTTCATCCCATTGCTTCTAGTCTTTCCTTGTACAGATGAGAATAGGGCTGATCCCTCTGCACTGTGACAGCCCTTCAGATATTTGTAGACCGCTATTAAGTCTCCTCTCAGCCTTCTCTTCTGCTAAACATTCCCAGATCCTTTACCCGTTCCTCATAGGACATGATTTGCAGACCGCTCACCATCTTGGTAACTCTTCTCTGAACTTGCTCCAGTTTGTCTATGTCTATTATAAAGAGGGGTGCCCAGAACTGTACCCAGTATTCCAGATGAGGTCTGACTAAGGAGGAGTAGAGGGGATAATCACCTCAATGCTGCGGTGGCCCCTCTAGAGTCGGCCTCTTCCTGTGGTGACTTCTTTATAATCTGACCCTCATTTCTTAAGGCTCTAATCCCAATCTCCCATGTGCCAGGTAAGTGCACCTTGTCCTCGCTCTGTGCTCTCACTCACTGATGCTGCAGTTGGTAGATTAGTCCGCTGGGCTGACAGTCTTCTGCACTCTTTCCCCTCTGCTGGAGGGGCCGTGCGTCTGCAGGGGGCTGCAGTTCTGGCTTCGATGCAGGCGCCGTGACGTCCATAGCCTCAATGACATCATGCGCTGGAGCTGGAAGTGCACCATGGCAATAAGGGACAGTTACTTCTTCTTGCCATATTGTACATAGGATCGTCGTGATCAGCAGGGTCCCAGCGATCACACATCCACACAATGCTCTGTAACTGATTAGCGGGCCTCTGACCACTGGGACCCCCACCAAGGAAGGCAGCTGTGCCAATTCCTACAGTCACTTCTAGCAGACTGCTGGAGAACCTCACCTGGAAACCCCTTCTGAGGGGGGATCCCAGTGGTCAGCCCCCATCGATCATTTTACGGGCAGAAGAAGAATATTGTAGGACACCCCTTTAAGAAAGCGTTTTCTACTGCTTGTTGCAGGTGCTGAGTTCTTGCATCCCTGTGAGATGAGAGCGGCTCCAGTATTCTCTCTCCACTCCCATGATCTACATGAAAACAATGGGGACACCAATGCAATGGACACACCCTATACAGGTGAGACCTGAGACAATAGCCCCAACATAAGTATAGCAAGAGCGACTGATACAGAGAACACTGTCCACCAGGACTAGTAATCTACATGGGAAGAGAGAGGACACTGTCCACCAGGGCTAATAATCTGCATGGATAATAGAGAGCACACTGTCCACCAGGGCTAATAATCTACATGGGAAGAGAGAGCACACTGTCCACCAGGGCTAATAATCTGCATGGGAATAGAGAGCACACTGTCCACCAGGGCTAATAATCTGCATGGGAAGAGAGAGCACACTGTCCACCAGGGCTAATAATCTGCATGGGAAGAGAGAGCACACTGTCCACCAGGGCTGATAATCTGCATGGGAAGAGAGAGCGCACTGTCCAGCAGGGCTAATAATCCGCATGGGAAGAGAGCACACTGCCAACCAGGGCTAATAATCTGCATGGGAAGAGAGCACACTGCCAACCAGGGCTAATAGTCTACAATGGAAGAGAGGACACTGTCCACCAGGGCTAATAATCTGCATGGGATGAGAGAGGACACTGTCCAGCAGGTTGATAATGTGCATGGGAAGAGAGAGCACACTGTCCCCCAGGGCTAATAGTTTGCAACGGAAGAGAGAGCACACTGTCCACTAGGGCTAATAATCTGCATGGATAATAGAGAGCACACTGTCCACCAGGGCTAATAATCTACATGGGAAGAGAGAGCACACTGTCCACCAGGGCTAATAATCTGCATGGATAATAGAGAGCACACTGTCCACCAGGGCTGCTAATCTACATGGGAAGAGAGAGCACACTGTCCACCAGGGCTAATAATCTGCATGGGAATAGAGAGCACACTGTCCAGCAGGGCTAATAATCTGCATGGGAAGAGAGAGCGCACTGTCCAGCAGGGCTAATAATCTGCAAGGGAATAGAGAGCACACTGTCCACCAGGGCTAATAATCTGCATGGGAAGAGAGAGCACACTGTCCACCAGGGCTAATAATCTACAAGGGAATAGAGAGCACACTGTCCACCAGGGCTAATAATCTGCATGGAAAGAGAGAGCACACTGTCCAGCAGGGCTAATAATCCGCAAAGGGAGAGAGCACACTGCCAACCAGGGCTAATAGTCTACAATGGAAGAGAGGACACTGTCCACCAGGGCTAATAATCTGCATGGAAAGAGAGAGGACACTGTCCAGCAGGTTTATAATGTGCATGGGAAGAGAGAGCACACTGTCCCCCAGGGCTAATAGTCTACAAGGAAAGAAAGAGCACACTGTCCACTAGGGCTAATAATCTACAAGTGAAGAAAGAGCACACTGTCCACCAGGGCTAATAATCTACAGGGGAAGATAGAGCACACTGCCCCCCAGGGCTAATAGTTTGCAACGGAAGAGAGAGCACACTGTCCACTAGGGCTAATAATCTACAAGGGAAGAGAGAGCACACTGTGCAGCAGGGCTAATAATCTGCAAGGGAATAGAGAGCACACTGTCCACCAGGGCTAATAATCTGCATGGGAATAGAGAGCACACTGTCCACCAGGGCTAATAATCTGCATGGGAATAGAGAGCACACTGTGCAGCAGGGCTAATAATCTACAAGGGAAAAGAGAGCACACTGTCCAGCAGGGCTAATAATCTGCAAGGGAATAGAGAGCACACTGTCCACCAGGGCTAATAATCTGCATGGGAATAGAGAGCACACTGTCCACCAGGGCTAATAATCTGCATGGGAATAGAGAGTACACTGTCCACCAGGGCTAATAATCTGCATGGGAAGAGAGAGCACACTGTCCACCAGGGCTGATAATCTGCATGGGAAGAGAGAGCGCACTGTCCAGCAGGGCTAATAATCCGCATGGGAAGAGAGCACACTGCCAACCAGGGCTAATAGTCTGCATGGGAAGAGAGCACATTGCCAACCAGGGCTAATAGTCTACAATGGAAGAGAGGACACTGTCCACCAGGGCTAGTAATCTGCATGGGAAGAGAGAGGACACTGTCCAGCAGGTTGATAATGTGCATGGGAAGAGAGAGCACACTGTCCCCCAGGGCTAATAGTCTACAAGGAAAGAAAGAGCACACTGTCCACTAGGGCTAATAATCTACAAGTGAAGAAAGAGCACACTGTCCACCAGGGCTAATAATCTACAGGGGAAGATAGA
This sequence comes from Eleutherodactylus coqui, assembly GCF_035609145.1. Taxonomy (NCBI): domain Eukaryota; kingdom Metazoa; phylum Chordata; class Amphibia; order Anura; family Eleutherodactylidae; genus Eleutherodactylus; species Eleutherodactylus coqui. The sequence goes on from NC_089837.1 coordinate 620,169, forward strand.
GCACACTGCCCCCCAGGGCTAATAGTTTGCAACGGAAGAGAGAGCACACTGTCCACTAGGGCTAATAATCTACAAGGGAAGAGAGAGCACACTGTCCAGCAGGGCTAATAATCTACATGGGAAAAGAGAGCACACTGTCCAGCAGGGCTAATAGTTTGCAACGGAAGAGAGAGCACACTGTCCACTAGGGCTAATAATCTGCAAGGGAAGAGGGAGCACACTGGCCCCCAGGGCTAATAGTCTACAAGGGAAGAGAGAGCACACTGTCCACTAGGGCCAATAATCTACAAGGGAAGGGAGAGCACACTGTCCAGCAGGGTTTGTAATGTAGGTGGGAAGATAGAGCACATTGACTACCAGGATGTATCATCTACAAGGGAAGAGAGAGCGTACTGTCCACCAGGGCTAATAGTCCACAAGGGAAGAGAGTGCACACTGCCCCCAGGGCTAATAGTCTACAAGGGAAGAGAGAGCACACTGTCCACTAGGGCTTATAATCTACAAGGGAAGAGAGAGCACACTGTCCAGCAGGGCTAATAATCTACAAGGGAAGAGAGGGCACACTGTCCACCAGGGCTAATAATCTACAAGGGAAGAAAGAGCACACTGTCCACCAGGGCTAATAATCTGCATGGGAATAGAGAGCACACTGTCCAGCAGGGCTAATAATCTGCATGGGAAGAGAGAGCGCACTGTCCAGCAGGGCTAATAATCTGCAAGGGAATAGAGAGCACACTGTCCACCAGGGCTAATAATCTGCATGGGAAGAGAGAGCACACTGTCCACCAGGGCTAATAATCTACAAGGGAATAGAGAGCACACTGTCCACCAGGGCTAATAATCTGCATGGGAAGAGAGAGCACACTGTCCAGCAGGGCTAATAATCTACAAGGGAAGAGAGGGCACACTGTCCACCAGGGCTAATAATCTACAAGGGAAGAAAGAGCACACTGCCCCCCAGGGCTAATAGTCTACAAGGGAAGAGAGAGCACACTGTCCAGCAGGCTTTGTAATGTAGATGGGAAGATAGAGCACATTGACTACCAGGATGTATCATCTACAAGGGAAGAGAGAGCGCACTGCCCCCCAGGGCTAATAGTCCACAAGGGAAGAGAGAGCGCACTGTCCACCACATGTTATAATCTACAGGGTCCAGGAAATGACTTTTCTTGTGAGGATTTTTAGTCTTGAAGGGAAGGAGACAGTAGTCGGGTGTGAAGCTTCTCATGTAGCGGTAGTGTAAGTTGTAGCTTTCTGGAATGGAGGGTTTTTCTTGTTGTTTTGATGGTGGGAGAGGTATATAGTAAGTTCTGAATGTGGTGGACTTGTGCGGAGCAGATCTTGTGAGGTTTGGAGATTGAGATTTTAGGAGGTAATGGGAGATTGGGAGGGGCCCGAGATGGCTGGAGGGGCGGGTTGTGCTGTTTGTAACGTTGTTTAACATCTTTGGGGAACGTCCAGTGAGTTGTTTGATGATAGAAAGCCATCTACAAAGTGCCACCATCTCCCCTTATAATCATGGTGGCCAGTAGCCACATGCCCAGCCGCGCGGAGTCTGGATGAAGCCTTGCTGCCAGGGTGGAGAGGGCTGGTTATTTATCGTTCTTGTGATTGTAATATTCTGTCTTCTCAGAGTCACCGGACATTTGTTTGACAAGAGATTTTCAGCGCCTGGACAGGACCGATCTGGGGAATGATGCGCCACTGCAGACTCCAAAAAGACGGAATCGCAGAACAATTTGTGAACCCATGAAGATGCCGAGAACCCTTTCAATTGAAATTCCTTTCCCAGTACCTGCCGGCCAATGCAAGAGCCTCCTCCATCCTAGCCCCTGTTTCGGAGAAGATGAGGACTGCCTGGAGTCCATCCAAGCTGCACCCTCCTACATCTGCATTGAGTGTGGACAGAACTTCTCTCATGAAGTTACTTTCATGGAGCACCAGAAGTTTCATCGCCCCGCCATCCTGGAGCAGAGCGTGGCCCTCGCTGCAAGCGCTACACGCTGTGATGTCGGTGCGTCGGTGATACAGACTCAGGAACACAAGAGAGCAGGCAGAGAGTTTGTATGTGCAGACTGCGGGAAAACCTTCATAGGGAAGTCCAATCTGATCGTCCATCAGAGAACACACACAGGGGAGAAGCCCTACGGGTGCATCTTCTGTGGGAAACACTTTGGCAGAAGTTCTGTGCTACGAAAACACGAGCGCATCCACACAGGGGAGAAGCCGTATACATGTGTCTACTGTGGAAAGCGGTTCAGTCAGAATTCAGGGCTGAAGAACCACGAGAGGATTCATACTGGGGAGAAGCCGTACGCATGCATAGAATGTGGGAGGAGGTTCAGTCAGAGCGCTGATCTGATGGTTCATTATAGGACACACACGGGGGAGAAACCGTTTATATGCATCGAGTGTGGAAACAGCTTTATCCGCAGCTCGGACCTCGTCATACACCAAAGAACGCACTCTGGGATTAAACCATTCGCATGCACTGAATGCGGGAAGAGCTTCAGTCAGAGGTCCCAAATTATACGACACCGAAGAACCCACACAGGTGAGCGGCCATTTACCTGTGACGTCTGCAGGAAGAGCTTTATCCTGAGCTCAGAGCTGAAGAAACATCACCGGGTCCATACAGGGGAGAAGCCCTATAAGTGTAAGGAGTGCGGGAAGTCCTTCCGACACTGCTCCAACATGAGCCGGCATCAGAAGATGCATGCGGAGATGGAGCTCCTCTAGACATATCACAGCCCTCGGGTTGGTTCCTTCAATACTCCTTTCATTGTAATTGCTCTTGTGCTCCAAGCAGCTAATTCGGAACGCACAAGACTGATCCGCATCACATGTCAACTGTTTCCAGAACCACAAGGCTTCTTCTGTTCTTGTTCTGTGGCTGAAGACCTTGCCTTGACCCGCCATGAGCCATGCAGGAACTTACTCACATTTTATATTGCATAGCTTTGTCTTTCTTACTTTTTGGTTTCTTGCAATAAATATCCGTAGCCTGAAAGATGCAGAGCGACCAGAGAGCTGAGCGGGGTCATCGCTTCATGTGTTGTGCTTCTGCTGCTGTTTCTTGAGTCTAGTAACTTTGGGGCTTGACAAGAGTTTTCTCCATAATCCTTTAATTACAATTAGATAGAAGACATTGATGAGAAGTAAGAATCAGGAGGTCAAACCCCTCTAGAGCAAGAAGGCATCAGTACTTCTGTTGTGATGGGTATCGAGGGGTATCCCAAGATATTGTCAATAAGCTTAATATGTGTCACCCCAGTAGACTAATATATCAATCAGCCATATTCTAGAATCACCAGCCTAATATTGTGTTAGTCCCCCTCTATGGACTCCACAAGACCTCTAATGGGGTCCTGTACTATTTCACACCAAGACATTACACAAACCACAGTGTCAAAGTAGATAAATTATTACCCGCTGCCTCGGTCATCACAGCTAAAGCCATATGAGGAAACACAGAGACATAATGAGGTCAAACTCCCTCCAATACATGTGATGAAAGCCTAATATGTATGGCCTTCCCTATCAGTAAGTGCCCGACTTGTGCACAGAATATGAGCTTTACACGGGGCTCTCCCCAATTAGTTATATACTCCGTAATTCCCATCTGTGAGCATCTGAGAAGGTTCTAGTCAACAGGTTGTGGTCGCCTTGTCAGAGGGAATTAGAGATCACACAAAGAAGGAACTTGCTACCAGTTACCTGGTGGCCGGTCATCTACAGAAGTCATACGTACATCTGCTGTGCTGGGCTTTACGCCTCGTGTCCGTGGAGAACTGGCAAAAGTAGTTATGTATTCCTGAGAACATACAAGATCCTCGGTGACTTGTTGATGACCTCATCAGGCGGATTCTTATCTGTTCCCGAGATTTTCTGCCAATTGTTCATTTGTAATTAAAAGTAGATCTTGTGAGTCCAGGAAAAACCTCAAACAGGAGCTCCTTATCATCTGCGAATTCTGCCTGAAGTGGCCAAATTCTCCTCATAACCCAGGGCTGTGGCGTCCGTCAGCCACTCCTCCGACTCCTCAATATCCGGACTCCTTCATATGAGACGCAAGTTTTCTCTCAACTAAAGCCTTGAAAAAGCAGAGTAAAGATACTTAGTCTGATGGAAAGGAGGCCATTGTCTGTTGCTCTTTCCACATAGTTATCAATCTTTCTGCTGAATAGAACCTTTATGGACATTTCAACAACAGCGGGTTACATTAGACTGAGGCGCAGTCACATATAACAGGTATCCAGAGACGCGTCTGACAACAGCCAAGCTGCCAATAGCAGCTAACCATAAATCAACACCCAAGCATTAGAATCAGCACAGAAATAGGTCAATGAAACCACAGACCAAACCTAAAACCAGACTACAAAGGCAGTAAATACTAAGAAACGTTCGGACATCACAGATGACTAGAAGTGAAGACATACAACGAGGTGCTCAGAAAACATTCTAGGCCAAACCTAAAACCAGACTGCAAAGGCAGTAAATACTAAGAAACGTTCGGACATCACAGATGACTAGAAGTGAAGACATACAACGAGGTGCTCAGAAAACATTCTAGACCAAACCTAAAACCAGACTACAAAGGCAGTAAATACTAAGAAACGTTCGGACATCACAGATGACTAGAAGTGAAGACATACAACGAGGTGCTCAGAAAACATTCTAGACCAAACCTAAAACCAGACTGCAAAGGCAGTAAATACTAAGAAACGTTCGGACATCACAGATGACTAGAAGTGAAGACATACAACGAGGTGCTCAGAAAACATTCTAGGCCAAACCTAAAACCAGACTGCAAAGGCAGTAAATACTAAGAAACGTTCGGACATCACAGATGACTAGAAGTGAAGACATACAACGAGGTGCTCAGAAAACATTCTAGACCAAACCTAAAACCAGACTGCAAAGGCAGTAAATACTAAGAAACGTTCGGACATCACAGATGACTAGAAGTGAAGACATACAACGAGGTGCTCAGAAAACATTCTAGGCCAAACCTAAAACCAGACTGCAAAGGCAGTAAATACTAAGAAACGTTCGGACATCACAGATGACTAGAAGTGAAGACATACAACGAGGTGCTCAGAAAACATTCTAGGCCAAACCTAAAACCAGACTGCAAAGGCAGTAAATACTAAGAAACGTTCGGACATCACAGATGACTAGAAGTGAAGACATACAACGAGGTGCTCAGAAAACATTCTAGACCAAACCTAAAACCAGACTGCAAAGGCAGTAAATACTAAGAAACGTTCGGACATCACAGATGACTAGAAGTGAAGACATACAACGAGGTGCTCAGAAAACATTCTAGGCCAAACCTAAAACCAGACTGCAAAGGCAGTAAATACTAAGAAACGTTCGGACATCACAGATGACTAGAAGTGAAGACATACAACGAGGTGCTCAGAAAACATTCTAGACCAAACCTAAAACCAGACTACAAAGGCAGTAAATACTAAGAAACGTTCGGACATCACAGATGACTAGAAGTGAAGACATACAACGAGGTGCTCAGAAAACATTCTAGACCAAACCTAAAACCAGACTGCAAAGGCAGTAAATACTAAGAAACGTTCGGACATCACAGATGACTAGAAGTGAAGACATACAACGAGGTGCTCAGAAAACATTCTAGGCCAAACCTAAAACCAGACTGCAAAGGCAGTAAATACTAAGAAACGTTCGGACATCACAGATGACTAGAAGTGAAGACATACAACGAGGTGCTCAGAAAACATTCTAGGCCAAACCTAAAACCAGACTGCAAAGGCAGTAAATACTAAGAAACGTTCGGACATCACAGATGACTAGAAGTGAAGACATACAACGAGGTGCTCAGAAAACATTCTAGACCAAACCTAAAACCAGACTGCAAAGGCAGTAAATACTAAGAAACGTTCGGACATCACAGATGACTAGAAGTGAAGACATACAACGAGGTGCTCAGAAAACATTCTAGGCCAAACCTAAAACCAGACTGCAAAGGCAGTAAATACTAAGAAACGTTCGGACATCACAGATGACTAGAAGTGAAGACATACAACGAGGTGCTCAGAAAACATTCTAGGCCAAACCTAAAACCAGACTGCAAAGGCAGTAAATACTAAGAAACGTTCGGACATCACAGATGACTAGAAGTGAAGACATACAACGAGGTGCTCAGAAAACATTCTAGGCCAAACCTAAAACCAGACTGCAAAGGCAGTAAATACTAAGAAACGTTCGGACATCACAGATGACTAGAAGTGAAGACATACAACGAGGTGCTCAGAAAACATTCTAGACCAAACCTAAAACCAGACTGCAAAGGCAGTAAATACTAAGAAACGTTCGGACATCACAGATGACTAGAAGTGAAGACATACAACGAGGTGCTCAGAAAACATTCTAGGCCAAACCTAAAACCAGACTGCAAAGGCAGTAAATACTAAGAAACGTTCGGACATCACAGATGACTAGAAGTGAAGACATACAACGAGGTGCTCAGAAAACATTCTAGGCCAAACCTAAAACCAGACTGCAAAGGCAGTAAATACTAAGAAACGTTCGGACATCACAGATGACTAGAAGTGAAGACATACAACGAGGTGCTCAGAAAACATTCTAGGCCAAACCTAACACCAGACTGCAAAGGCAGTAAATACTAAGAAACGTTCGGACATCACAGATGACTAGAAGTGAAGACATACAACGAGGTGCTCAGAAAACATTCTAGGCCAGTTTCCAGTGTAAAAAGGTTACACAATTTGGCACAAGGATTCCTTGCTCAAATATTTTCTCTTTTTGTCTTTCCGTGCCTCCGCCTGTCACTTTTCCAAAAGGGGGCATGACTTGTCAGGCAGGAGTCTGACTGCCCCAGACCGGCACATTCATGTATGAATTACGCCAAAAACTGGCTAAATCTTCCCAGAAATGTAAGCCAGATCGGACCTGGTGTACATTTCTGTGTATTACCAAGAAAGTTGCCAGAGGCAAGAGAATAGCCGAATAGTTATACCCTCCCAAACAAAATAATACAATGTATACTTTATTAACATATATGCACTCAAGAAAGGGCAAAGACACTGTAAAATAAAGGAATAGGTGGCTGAACTAAGTGTATGTTCGATAGGTAAGCTGAAAGGGCAGTCATTTATAGCAACTATCATATTCACACAGCATACTGTCCTCAGGGAAACGACAAAACTGCAGGCCAACATTACCGGGACGCACAGGGTGTTTGTTCGGAGAAGTGCTATAAGAAGCAGCCAAAATGTAAGATTCAGTATATTGCTATGTTAATATTTATATCTTAATCACAGTTCTGACATAGGCTAGAAATATGAGAGGGATCTCTGTATATTCATATAGTATGTAAGCTGCTGTGCAACTATGGTGTGCTGCTGTGTTATCCAGTGCACTGCTATGCTGATTGTGCATTGGACACAGTTGTGATAGAGAGTAGCAATGTCAGAGTGGTCTCTAGTACACACACACCATGCAGGGTTTTGGGAAATGGTGTGTCTTTTGGCAGTCAAAGAAGTCTCTATTAAACCACAAAAGGACTGCCTAGCTCTCTATAAACCTTTATTGTATATGAGCAATCCCTAAACCTAAGCTAAAAAACATATAACACGCGCCAGCTCCAGATGGCCCGATTCATAGTAGCTCACAGTAAACCCTAAGGGGAAAAAAACAGAGCTACAACCATGAAATAGGCAACCTTGCCCAAGGTTAATGTATCTATATGTAATCTTCATCCTGTCTCCTCTACGTTCTCTCCCCCTGTAACATATATAGAGGTTTCCATCATGTTCTCCTCTACTTTCTCTCCTCCTGTAACATATATAAAGGTTTCCATCATGTCCTCCTCTCCCTTCTCTCCCCCTGTAACATATATAAAGGTTTCCATCATGTCCCCCTCTCCCTTCTCTCCTGCTGTAACATATATACAGATTTCCATCAGGTCCCCTTCTTCCTATTTTCCTGTAACATATATAAAGGTTTCCATCATGTCCTCCTCGTCCTCCTCTCCCTTCTCTCCTCCTATAACATATATAAAGGTTTCCATCATGTCCTCCTCTCCCTCCTCTCCTCCTGTAACATATATAATGGTTTCCATTATGTCCTCCTTTCCCTTCTCTCCTCCTGTAACATATATTAAGGTTTCCATCATGTCTTCCTCTCCCTTCTCTCCATGTAACATATATACAGGTTTCCATCATGTCCTCCTCTCGCTCCTCTCCTCCTGTAACATATATAAAGGTTTCCATCATGTCCTCCTCTCCCTTCTCTCCTCCTGTAACATATATAAAGGTTTCCATCATGTCCCCTCTTCCTTCTCTCCTCCTATAACATATATAAAGGTTTCCATCATGTCCTCCTCTCCCTTCTCTCCTCCTATAACATATATAAAGGTTTCCATCATGTCGCCCCTCTCCCTTCTCTCCTCCTGTAACATATATAAAGGTTTCCATCATGTCTCCCTCTCCCTTCTCTCCTACATGTAACATATATAAAGGTTTCCATCATGTCCTCCCTCTTCCTTCTCTCCTCCTGTAACATATATAAAGGTTTCCATCATGTCCTCCCTCTCCCTTCTCTCCTCATGTAATATATATAAAGGTTTCCATCATGTCCCCCTCTCCCTTCTCTCCTCCATGTATCATATATAAAGGTTTCCATCATGTCTCCCTCTCCCTTCTCTCCTACATGTAACATATATAAAGGTTTCCATCATGTCCTCCCTCTTCCTTCTCTCCTCCTGTAACATATATAAAGGTTTCCATCATGTCCTCCCTCTTCCTTCTCTCCTCATGTAATATATATAAAGGTTTCCATCATGTCCCTCCTCTCCCTTCTCTCCTCCTGTAACATATATAAAGGTTTCCATCATGTCCCCTCTTCCTTCTCTCCTCCTGTGACATATATAAAGTTTTCCATCATGTCCTCCTCTCCCTTCTCTCCGCCTGTGACATATATAAAGGTTTCCATCATGTCCTCCTCTCCCTTCTCTCCGCCTGTAACATATATAAAGGTTTCCATCATGTCCGCCCCTCCCTTCTCTCCTCCTGTAATATATATAAAGCTTTCCATCATGTCCCTCCTCTCCCTTCTCTCCTCCTGTAACATATATAAAGGCTTCCATCATGTCCCCTCTTCCTTCTCTCCTCCTGTAACATATATATAAAGGTTTCCATCATGTCCTCCTCACCCTTCTCTCCTCATGTAACATATATAAAGGTTTCCATCATGTCTTCCTCTCCCTTCTCTCCTCCTGTAACATATATAAAGGTTTCCATCATGTCCTCCTCTCCCTTCTCTCCTCCTATAACATATATAAAGGTTTCCATCATGTCGCCCCTCTCCCTTCTCTCCTCCTGTAACATATATGAAGGTTTCCATCATGTCTCCCTCTCCCTTCTCTCCTACATGTAACATATATAAAGGTTTCCATCATGTCCTCCCTCTCCCTTCTCTCCCCCTGTAACATATATAAAGGTTTCCATCATGTTCTTCTCTCCCTTCTCTCCTCCTGTAACATATATAAAGGTTTCCATCATGTCCTCCTCTTCCTTCTCTCCTCCTATAACATATATAAAGGTTTCCATCATGTCCTCCTCTCCCTTCTCTCCTCCTGTAACATAGATGAAGGTTTCCATCATGTCTCCCTCTCCCTTCGCTCCTACATGTAACATATATAAAGGTTTCCATCATGTCCTCCCTCTCCCTTCTCTCCTCCTGTATCATATATAAAGGTTTCCATCATGCCCCACCCTCTCCCTTCTCTCCTCCTATAACATATATAAAGGTTTCCATCATGCCCCACCCTCTCCCTTCTATCCTCCTATAACATATATAAAGGTTTCCATCATGCCCCCCTCTCCCTTCTCTCCTCTTGTAACATATATAAAGGTTTCCATCATGTCCTCCCTCTCCCTTCTCTCCTCCTATAACATATATAAAGGTTTCCATCATGTCCCCCTCTCCCTTCTCTCCTCCTGTAACATATATAAAGGTTTCCATCATGTCCTCCCTCTCCCTTCTCTCCTCCTGTAACATATATAAAGGTTTCCATCATGCCCCACCCTCTCCCTTCTCTCCTCCTATAACATATATAAAGGTTTCCATCATGCCCCACCCTCTCCCTTCTCTCCTCCTATAACATATATACAGGTTTCCATCATGTCCTCCTCTCCCTTTTCTCTTCCTGTAATATATAAAGGTTTCCATCATGTCCTCCTCTCCCTTCTCTCCTCCTGTAACATATATAAAGATTTCCATCATGTCCTCCCTCTCCCTCCTCTCCTCCTGTAACATATATAAAGGTTTCCATCATGTCCTCCTCTCCCTTCTGTCCGCCTGTAACATATATAATGGTTTCCATCATGTCTCCCTCTCCCTTCTCTCCTCCTGTAACATATATAAAGGTTTCCATCATGTTCTCCTCTCCCTTCTCTCCTCCCATAACAAATATAAAGGTTTCCATCATGTCCCCTCTTCCTTCTCTCCTCCTATAACATATATAAAGGTTTCCATCATGTCCTCCTCTCCCTTCTCTCCTCCTATAACATATATAAAGGTTTCCATCATGTCGCCCCTCTCCCTTCTCTCCTCCTGTAACATATATAAAGGTTTCCATCATGTCTCCCTCTCCCTTCTCTCCTACATGTAACATATATAAAGGTTTCCATCATGTCCTCCCTCTTCCTTCTCTCCTCCTGTAACATATATAAAGGTTTCCATCATGTCCTCCCTCTCCCTTCTCTCCTCATGTAATATATATAAAGGTTTCCATCATGTCCCTCCTCTCCCTTCTCTCCTCCTGTAACATATATAAAGGTTTCCATCATGTCCCCTCTTCCTTCTCTCCTCCTGTGACATATATAAAGTTTTCCATCATGTCCTCCTCTCCCTTCTCTCCGCCTGTGACATATATAAAGGTTTCCATCATGTCCTCCTCTCCCTTCTCTCCGCCTGTAACATTTATAAAGGTTTCCATCATGTCCGCCCCTCCCTTCTCTCCTCCTGTAATATATATAAAGCTTTCCATCATGTCCCTCCTCTCCCTTCTCTCCTCCTGTAACATATATAAAGGCTTCCATCATGTCCCCTCTTCCTTCTCTCCTCCTGTAACATATATATAAAGGTTTCCATCATGTCCTCCTCACCCTTCTCTCCTCATGTAACATATATAAAGGTTTCCATCATGTCTTCCTCTCCCTTCTCTCCTCCTGTAACATATATAAAGGTTTCCATCATGTCCTCCTCTCCCTTCTCTCCTCCTATAACATATATAAAGGTTTCCATCATGTCGCCCCTCTCCCTTCTCTCCTCCTGTAACATATATGAAGGTTTCCATCATGTCTCCCTCTCCCTTCTCTCCTACATGTAACATATATAAAGGTTTCCATCATGTCCTCCCTCTCCCTTCTCTCCCCCTGTAACATATATAAAGGTTTCCATCATGTCCTCCTCTTCCTTCTCTCCTCCTATAACATATATAAAGGTTTCCATCATGTCCTCCTCTCCCTTCTCTCCTCCTGTAACATAGATGAAGGTTTCCATCATGTCTCCCTCTCCCTTCGCTCCTACATGTAACATATATAAAGGTTTCCATCATGTCCTCCCTCTCCCTTCTCTCCTCCTGTATCATATATAAAGGTTTCCATCATGCCCCACCCTCTCCCTTCTCTCCTCCTATAACATATATAAAGGTTTCCATCATGCCCCACCCTCTCCCTTCTATCCTCCTATAACATATATAAAGGTTTCCATCATTCCCCCCTCTCCCTTCTCTCCTCCTGTAACATATATAAAGGTTTCCATCATGTCCTCCTCTCCCTTCTCTCCTCCTGTAACATATATAAAGGTTTCCATCATGTCCTCCTCTCCCTTCTCTCCTCCTATAACATATATAAAGGTTTCCATCATGTCCTCCCTCTCCCTTCTCTCCTCTTGTAACATATATAAAGGTTTCCATCATGTCCTCCCTCTCCCTTCTCTCCTCCTATAACATATATAAAGGTTTCCATCATGTCCTCATCTCCCTTCTCTCCTCCTGTAACATATATAAAGGTTTCCATCATGTCCTCCTCTCCCTTCTCTCCTCCTGTAACATATATAAAGGTTTCCATCATGTCCTCCCTCTCCCTTCTCTCCTCCTGTAACATATATAAAGGTTTCCATCATGCCCCACCCTCTCCCTTCTCTCCTCCTATAACATATATAAAGGTTTCCATCATGCCCCACCCTCTCCCTTCTCTCCTCCTATAACATATATACAGGTTTCCATCATGTCCTCCTCTCCCTTTTCTCTTCCTGTAATATATAAAGGTTTCCATCATGTCCTCCTCTCCCTTCTCTCCTCCTGTAACATATATAAAGATTTTCATCATGTCCTCCCTCTCCCTTCTCTCCTCTTGTAACATATATAAAGGTTTCCATCATGTCCTCCTCTCCCTTCTGTCCGCCTGTAACATATATAATGGTTTCCATCATGTCCTCCCTCTCCCTTCTCTCCTCATGTAATATATATAAAGGTTTCCATCATGTCCCTCCTCTCCCTTCTCTCCTCCTGTAACATATATAAAGGTTTCCATCATGTCCCCTCTTCCTTCTCTCCTCCTGTGACATATATAAAGTTTTCCATCATGTCCTCCTCTCCCTTCTCTCCGCCTGTGACATATATAAAGGTTTCCATCATGTCCTCCTCTCCCTTCTCTCCGCCTGTAACATATATAAAGGTTTCCATCATGTCCGCCCCTCCCTTCTCTCCTCCTGTAATATATATAAAGCTTTCCATCATGTCCCTCCTCTCCCTTCTCTCCTCCTGTAACATATATAAAGGCTTCCATCATGTCCCCTCTTCCTTCTCTCCTCCTGTAACATATATATAAAGGTTTCCATCATGTCCTCCTCACCCTTCTCTCCTCATGTAACATATATAAAGGTTTCCATCATGTCGCCCCTCTCCCTTCTCTCCTCCTGTAACATATATAAAGGTTTCCATCATGTCCTCCTCTCCCTTCTCTCCTCCTATAACATATATAAAGGTTTCCATCATGTCGCCCCTCTCCCTTCTCTCCTCCTGTAACATATATGAAGGTTTCCATCATGTCTCCCTCTCCCTTCTCTCCTACATGTAACATATATAAAGGTTTCCATCATGTCCTCCCTCTCCCTTCTCTCCCCCTGTAACATATATAAAGGTTTCCATCATGTTCTTCTCTCCCTTCTCTCCTCCTGTAACATATATAAAGGTTTCCATCATGTCCTCCTCTTCCTTCTCTCCTCCTATAACATATATAAAGGTTTCCATCATGTCCTCCTCTCCCTTCTCTCCTCCTGTAACATAGATGAAGGTTTCCATCATGTCTCCCTCTCCCTTCGCTCCTACATGTAACATATATAAAGGTTTCCATCATGTCCTCCCTCTCCCTTCTCTCCTCCTGTATCATATATAAAGGTTTCCATCATGCCCCACCCTCTCCCTTCTCTCCTCCTATAACATATATAAAGGTTTCCATCATGCCCCACCCTCTCCCTTCTATCCTCCTATAACATATATAAAGGTTTCCATCATGCCCCCCTCTCCCTTCTCTCCTCCTGTAACATATATAAAGGTTTCCATCATGTCCTCCTCTCCCTTCTCTCCTCCTGTAACATATATAAAGGTTTCCATCATGTCCTCCTCTCCCTTCCCTCCTCCTATAACATATATAAAGGTTTCCATCATGTCCTCCCTCTCCCTTCTCTCCTCTTGTAACATATATAAAGGTTTCCATCATGTCCTCCCTCTCCCTTCTCTCCTCCTATAACATATATAAAGGTTTCCATCATGTCCCCCTCTCCCTTCTCTCCTCCTGTAACATATATAAAGGTTTCCATCATGTCCTCCCTCTCCCTTCTCTCCTCCTGTAACATATATAAAGGTTTCCATCATGCCCCACCCTCTCCCTTCTCTCCTCCTATAACATATATAAAGGTTTCCATCATGCCCCACCCTCTCCCTTCTCTCCTCCTATAACATATATACAGGTTTCCATCATGTCCTCCTCTCCCTTTTCTCTTCCTGTAATATATAAAGGTTTCCATCATGTCCTCCTCTCCCTTCTCTCCTCCTGTAACATATATAAAGATTTCCATCATGTCCTCCCTCTCCCTCCTCTCCTCCTGTAACATATATAAAGGTTTCCATCATGTCCTCCTCTCCCTTCTGTCCGCCTGTAACATATATAATGGTTTCCATCATGTCCTCCCTCTCCCTTCTCTCCTCCCATAACAAATATAAAGGTTTCCATCATGTCCCCTCTTCCTTCTCTCCTCCTATAACATATATAAAGGTTTCCATCATGTCCTCCTCTCCCTTCTCTCCTCCTATAACATATATAAAGGTTTCCATCATGTCGCCCCTCTCCCTTCTCTCCTCCTGTAACATATATAAAGGTTTCCATCATGTCTCCCTCTCCCTTCTCTCCTACATGTAACATATATAAAGGTTTCCATCATGTCCTCCCTCTTCCTTCTCTCCTCCTGTAACATATATAAAGGTTTCCATCATGTCCTCCCTCTCCCTTCTCTCCTCATGTAATATATATAAAGGTTTCCATCATGTCCCTCCTCTCCCTTCTCTCCTCCTGTAACATATATAAAGGTTTCCATCATGTCCCCTCTTCCTTCTCTCCTCCTGTGACATATATAAAGGTTTCCATCATGTCCGCCCCTCCCTTCTCTCCTCCTGTAATATATATAAAGCTTTCCATCATGTCCCTCCTCTCCCTTCTCTCCTCCTGTAACATATATAAAGGCTTCCATCATGTCCCCTCTTCCTTCTCTCCTCCTGTAACATATATATAAAGGTTTCCATCATGTCCTCCTCACCCTTCTCTCCTCATGTAACATATATAAAGGTTTCCATCATGTCTTCCTCTCCCTTCTCTCCTCCTGTAACATATATAAAGGTTTCCATCATGTCCTCCTCTCCCTTCTCTCCTCCTATAACATATATAAAGGTTTCCATCATGTCGCCCCTCTCCCTTCTCTCCTCCTGTAACATATATGAAGGTTTCCATCATGTCTCCCTCTCCCTTCTCTCCTACATGTAACATATATAAAGGTTTCCATCATGTCCTCCCTCTCCCTTCTCTCCCCCTGTAACATATATAAAGGTTTCCATCATGTCCTCCTCTTCCTTCTCTCCTCCTATAACATATATAAAGGTTTCCATCATGTCCTCCTCTCCCTTCTCTCCTCTTGTAACATAGATGAAGGTTTCCATCATGTCTCCCTCTCCCTTCGCTCCTACATGTAACATATATAAAGGTTTCCATCATGTCCTCCCTCTCCCTTCTCTCCTCCTGTATCATATATAAAGGTTTCCATCATGCCCCACCCTCTCCCTTCTCTCCTCCTATAACATATATAAAGGTTTCCATCATGCCCCACCCTCTCCCTTCTATCCTCCTATAACATATATAAAGGTTTCCATCATGCCCCCCTCTCCCTTCTCTCCTCCTGTAACATATATAAAGGTTTCCATCATGTCCTCCTCTCCCTTCTCTCCTCCTGTAACATATATAAAGGTTTCCATCATGTCCTCCTCTCCCTTCTCTCCTCCTATAACATATATAAAGGTTTCCATCATGTCCTCCCTCTCCCTTCTCTCCTCTTGTAACATATATAAAGGTTTCCATCATGTCCTCCCTCTCCCTTCTCTCCTCCTATAACATATATAAAGGTTTCCATCATGTCCTCATCTCCCTTCTCTCCTCCTGTAACATATATAAAGGTTTCCATCATGTCCTCCTCTCCCTTCTCTCCTCCTGTAACATATATAAAGGTTTCCATCATGTCCTCCCTCTCCCTTCTCTCCTCCTGTAACATATATAAAGGTTTCCATCATGCCCCACCCTCTCCCTTCTCTCCTCCTATAACATATATAAAGGTTTCCATCATGCCCCACCCTCTCCCTTCTCTCCTCCTATAACATATATACAGGTTTCCATCATGTCCTCCTCTCCCTTTTCTCTTCCTGTAATATATAAAGGTTTCCATCATGTCCTCCTCTCCCTTCTCTCCTCCTGTAACATATATAAAGATTTCCATCATGTCCTCCCTCTCCCTTCTCTCCTCTTGTAACATATATAAAGGTTTCCATCATGTACCCCTCTCCCTTCTCTCCTCCTGTAACATATATAAAGGTTTCCATCATGTCCTCCTCTCCCTTCTCTCCTACTGTAATATATATATAAAGGTTTCCATCATGTCCCCCTCTCCCTTCTCTCCTCCTGTAACATATATAAAGGTTTCCATCATGTCCCTCCTCTCCCTTCTCTCCTCCTGTAACATATATAAAGGTTTCCATCATGTCCTCCTCTCCCTTCTCTCCTACTGTAATATATATATATATAAAGGTTTCCATCATGTCCCCCTCTCCCTTCTCTCCTCCTGTAACATATATAAAGGTTCCATCATGTCCTCCTCTCCCTTCTGTAACATATATAAAGGTTTCCATCATGTCCCCCTCTCCCTTCTCTCCTCCTGTAACATATATAAAGGTTCCATCATGTCCACCTCTCCCTTCTCTCCTCCTGTAACATATATAAAGGTTTCCATCATGTCCTCCTCTCACTTCTCTCCTACATGTAACATATATAAAGCTTCCCATCATGTCCCCCTCTCCCTTCTCTCCTCCTGTAACATATATAAAGGTTCCCATCATGTCCTCCTCTCCCTTCTCTCTTCCTGTAACATATATAAAGGTTCCATCATGTCCTCCTCTCCCTTCTGTAACATATATAAAGGTTCCCATCATGTCCCCCTCTCCCTTCTCTCCTCCTGTAACATATATAAAGGTTCCATCATGTCCTCCTCTCCCTTCTGTAACATATATAAAGGTTCCCATCATGTCCCCCTCTCCCTTCTCTCTTCCTGTAACATATATAAAGGTTTCCATCATGTCCTCCTCTCACTTCTCTCCTACATGTAACATATATAAAGCTTCCCATCATGTCCTCCTCTCCATTCTCTCCTCCTGTAACATATATAAAGGTTCCCATCATGTCCTGCTCTCCCTTCTCTCTTCCTGTAACATATATAAAGCTTTACATCATGTTCTCCTCTCCCTTCCCTCCAAGATGTAACATATATAAAGGTTTCCATCATGTCGCCCCTCTCCCTTCTCTCCTCCTGTAACATATATAAAGGTTTCCATCATGTCCTCCTCTCCCTTCTCTCCTCCTGTAACATATATAAAGGTTTCCATCATGTCCTCCTCTCCCTTCTCTCCTCCTGTAACATATATGAAGGTTTCCATCATGTCCTCCTCTCCCTTCTCTCCTCCTGTAACATATATGAAGGTTTCCATCATGTCCTCCTCTCCCTTCTCTTCTCCTGTAACATATATAAAGGTTTCCATCATGTCCCTCCTCTCCCTTCTATTCTCCTCTAACATATATAAAGGTTTCCATCATGACCTCCTCTCCCTTCTCTTCTCCTGTAACATATATAAAGGTTTCCATCATGTCCCTCCTCTCCCTTCTATTCTCCTCTAACATATATTAAGGTTTCCATCATGTCCTCCTCTCCCTTCTCTTCTCCTGTAACATATATAAAGGTTTCCATCATGTCCCTCCTCTCCCTTCTCTCCTCCTGTACCATATGCAAAGGTTTCCATCATGTCCTCCTCTCCCTTCTCTCCTCCTGTAACATATATAAAGGTTTCCATCATGTCCCCCTCTCCCTTCTCTCCTCATGTAACATATATAAAGGTTTCCATCATGTCCTCCTCTCCCTTCTCTCCTCCTGTAACATATATGAAGGTTTCCATCATGTCCGCCTCTCCCTTCTCTCCTCCTGTAACATATATAAAGGTTTCCATCATGTCCCTCCTCTCCCTTCTCTCCTCATTTAACATACATCATGTCCTCCTCTCCCTTCTCTCCTCCTGTAATATATATAAAGGTTTCCATCATGTCCTCCTCTCCCTTCTGTCCTCCTGTAACATATATAAAGGTTTCCATCATGTCCTCCTCTCCCTTCTGTCCTCCTGTAACATATATAAAGGTTTCCATCATGTCCCCCTCTCCCTCTCCTTACTCTAGGGGCGCTCTGCTGTTCTCATCTTGGGCTGTATGTGACCACTAGGGGTACCCTACTCCTCTCATCCGGAGGTTGTGTGTGACCACTAGGGGCGCCCTGCTCGTCTCATCTGGGGGCTGTATGTGTCCACTAATGGCATCCCTAGTGGAGGGTCCCCAATGAGAGGACTTGGGACGTGGAATTTCAGAGGAATACAAAGATCTGCAGGGCTGAAGGGAGCTTTCCTTGCTGACGTTTCCACAGGATCGCCACAGTTTGCGGTTCACATAATGCGAGGCGTGAGGCTTAATGGCCTGTGCTCATTCTTGCAGGCTTTTTATCTGTAACCCTTTAGGGGGCGCTAGATTCCATCTGGAGATTTATAAAGGCTCCCCAAGTAAGACGTCTCAAAGGAATGAGATCAATTGCTTCTCAAAGACTTCTGACTATTCTTAGCAAAATCCACTGTCATGCCAGAAGTCCTGTGGCAGTCTGTACACTGAGCATGAAGTGGTGGTACCTCAGGGGTGGAGGTCTGTACATTGATGACAAGGCGGCGGTACTTCGGGGGTGACAGTACATACATTGATTATGGAGTTGCGGTACCTCGGGGGGGGGGGGGCGGCGGAACCTCAGGGGACAACATTATGTATATTGATAATGAAGTAGTGATACCCGAAGGGGCGGCAGTACATACATTGATGATGGAGTGCCAGTGGTACCCGGAGGGTGGCAGTCTGTACATTAATGACAACGCAAAAAAATTGTGAGAGGAGAGCGCCAAGGTATATAGCAAGTACAAACAAACGTGGTGAGAAGGATTTTGTTACTCACCGGGTGCTCAGGTGAGACTAGGTAATGAACTTAGATCTCACCAGCACCGAAATCCTGGAAGGCATATAAAGCTTTTTTCCTTATCCGTAGAGAGCCGCACAGCATGGATTACGAGTCATCACAAAAATCATTCGGAGCCCGTTACAAATCGTACAAGGAAGGAAAAAGAAAAAACAAGCCTTGCGCTCACGGGAAAAAGCAGGAACGAAAGTAAATTGATTATTTTAAATTAATCAATTTTATTACATATATATTATAACTAACAATCTGAGCTACGCGTTTCTGCGACTTATAAGTCGCCTTTTTCAAGCTCAATAATACAATTTCGCTCAGTCAATTTATATAAAAATTTAAAAGGCTGGCTTACCAGACGCTGTGCAATTATCAGTGCATGCTGATCAATTACTAAAAGTGGGCGGGGTTACCGCTACCTAGGGATAATTGATTAGACGTGATTGCGTCATTTTTGACTCATTGGTATGCGTGTCAAGTTTTTTTACAATAAACTTTATCAATGTATGTGTAATCTCCAGCATTCGTTCATTTATTTGGTCCGTCTACTAAAGGGATAACACTCAATTTAGTAGTTTATAAATATCATATCTAACTATAATTTAAAAAACACCAACACTGCAGAAAGAAAACTTATTAGACATAAAATTCATAACATCTAATATATTATTTAGTATTTTATAAACACCTTATTATAAAAACAACTATACATATAAACACTGGTACTGAAATAGCGATCAAATACTATAATAGGAAAATACATCGTATCCCGACAATTCATTCATAAATACAACCTTAAAAAAAAAAATTTATTTTATTAATTTAAAAAGATTTTTTATTATTTTTTATCTTTTTTTATATATCTTTTTTTCAAATTTTTTCCAACATTTCGTTGAGTCCTGCGGGAACTAGTGTGTTTAGCCTATAGATCCAATACATTTCTTTTTTCCTTAATGCTGAGATGGATTTTGAATCTATACTTTCTAGTGGAGTTACGAGCATTTTGGATGCATCTCCATCATGGACGTCATGGAAATGTCGGGAAAGACTGTGATTTCGAAAATTTTTTAAAATATTCTGCCGATGATTCCCAACTCTCGTTTTTAATTTGTTTATAGTTCTCCCTATATAACTTAGCTTGCAGGGGCATTCGATGAGGTAAATTACTTTAGAGCTATTACAATTTAATTTTTGGGAGATTTTAAAACTCACATTTTTACTGTTTAAAACCTCTATTCTGTTGTGTGAGATCAATGGACAGCATTTACAATTTTTTTTAATCCATTAAAAATTGGTGATTTTAAATGCTTTGGGAATCATCGGCAGAATATTTTAAAAAATTTTCGAAATCACAGTCTTTCCCGACATTTCCATGACGTCCATGATGGAGATGCATCTAAAATGCTAGTAACTCCACTAGAAAGTATAGATTCAAAATCCATCTCAGCATTAAGGAAAAAAGAAATGTATTGGATCTATAGGCTAAACACACTAGTTCCCGCAGGACTCAACGAAATGTTGGAAAAAATTTGAAAAAAAGATATATAAAAAAAGATAAAAAATAATAAAAAATCTTTTTAAATTAATAAAATAAATTTTTTTTTTTAAGGTTGTATTTATGAATGAATTGTCGGGATACGATGTATTTTCCTATTATAGTATTTGATCGCTATTTCAGTACCAGTGTTTATATGTATAGTTGTTTTTATAATAAGGTGTTTATAAAATACTAAATAATATATTAGATGTTATGAATTTTATGTCTAATAAGTTTTCTTTCTGCAGTGTTGGTGTTTTTTAAATTATAGTTAGATATGATATTTATAAACTACTAAATTGAGTGTTATCCCTTTAGTAGACGGACCAAATAAATGAACGAATGCTGGAGATTACACATACATTGATAAAGTTTATTGTAAAAAAACTTGACACGCATACCAATGAGTCAAAAATGACGCAATCACGTCTAATCAATTATCCCTAGGTAGCGGTAACCCCGCCCACTTTTAGTAATTGATCAGCATGCACTGATAATTGCACAGCGTCTGGTAAGCCAGCCTTTTAAATTTTTATATAAATTGACTGAGCGAAATTGTATTATTGAGCTTGAAAAAGGCGACTTATAAGTCGCAGAAACGCGTAGCTCAGATTGTTAGTTATAATATATATGTAATAAAATTGATTAATTTAAAATAATCAATTTACTTTCGTTCCTGCTTTTTCCCGTGAGCGCAAGGCTTGTTTTTTCTTTTTCCTTCATTAATGACAACGCGACGGTACCTCAGGGGTGGCAGTACATACATTGATGATGTAGTGGTGGTACCTCAGGGGACGGTGGTACATAAATTGATGTTTGAGTGGTGGTACCTCAGGGGTGGCTGTTTGTACATTGATGATAGAGTGGCGGTACCTCGGGGGGCGGCGGTACATACATTACTGATGGAGTGGCGCCTACCTAGGGGCATGGCAATACATACATTGATGATGGAGTGGCAGTCCCTCAGAAGACGACGGTACGTACACTTATGATGTAGTAGCGGTACCCCAGGGGGCAATCGTACATACAGTGATGATGGAGTGGTGGTACCTCAGGGATGGGGGTACGTACATTAATGATGTGGTGGTATCTCGGGGGATGGCGATACGTACATTGATGATGCAGTGGCGGTGGTACCTCGGTGGACAGTGGTACATACATTGATGTTGCAGTAGTGGTACCTCAGGTGTGGTAGTTTGTACATTGATGATGGAGTGGTGGTACCTCAGGGGTGGCAGTCTCTACATTGATGATCAGGAGGCGGTACCTCAGGGGTTGGCGATACGTACATTAATGATCAAGTGGTGGTACCTCGTAGGACAGTGGTACGTACATTGAAGAAGGAGTGGCGGTACCTCGCGGGACGGCGGTATGTACATTGATAATGAAGTAATGGTACCCCAGGGGGTGACAGTCTGTACACTGGTGACAAGGCAGCAGTATCTCGGGGGATGGTGATACGTACATTGATGATGCAGTGGCGGTGGTACCTCGGTGGGTGGTGGTACATATATTGATGTTGCAGTAGTGGTACCTCAGGTGTGGCAGTTTGTACATTTATGATGGAGTGGCGGTACCTCGGGGGATGGTGGTACGTACATTGATGATGGAGTGGTGGTACCTCAGGGGTAGCAGTCTGTACATTGATAAGACGGCGGTACCTCGGGGGTTGGCGATATGTACATTATTGATTGAGTGGTGGTACCTCATGCGACGGTGGTACGTACATTGAAGATGGAGTGGCGGTACCTCGGGGGACGGCGGTATGTACATTGATGATGTGGCGGTACCTCAGGGGATGGCGATACGTACATTTATGATGCAGAGGTGGTACCTCAGGGGTGGCAGTTTGTACCTTGGTGGACGGCGGTATGTACATTGATGAAGGAGTGGCGGTACCTCAGGGGACGGCGGTACATAGATTGATGATGGAGCACCGACGGTACCTCGGGGAACATCAGTTTGTACATTGATGATGAAGTAGCGGTACCTTGGGGGACGGTGGTATGTACATTGATGATGAAGTAGTGGTACCCCAGGGGGTGACAGTCTGTACATTGATGACAAGGCGGCAGTACCTCAAGGGATGGTGGTACGTACATTGATGTTGCAGTGGTGGTACCTCAGGGGTGGCAGTTTATACAGTGATGTTGGAGTGGAGGTACCTCAGTGGACGGCGGTATGTACATTGATGAAGGAGTGGCGGTACCTCAGGGGACGGCGGTACATAGATTGATGATGGAGCATCGGCGGTACCTCGGGGGACATCAGTCTGTACATTGATGATGAAGTAGCGGTACCCCAAGGGCGGGCAGTCTGTACACTGATGACAAGGCGGCGGTACCTCGAGGCATGGCAGTACATACATTGATGATGAAGTGGCGCCTACCTAGGGGGATGGCGATACGTACATTGATGTTGCAGTGGTGGTACCTCAGTGGCGGCAGTCTGTACATTGATGATGGAGTGGCGGTGGTACCTCAGTGGACGGTGGTATGTACATTGATGATGGAGTGGAGGTACCTCGGTGGACGGCGGTATGTACCTTGATGATGGAATGGAGGTACCTCGGTGGACGGCAGTATGTACTTTGATTATGGAGTGGCGGTGGTACCTCGGTGGACGGCGGTATGTACCTTGATGATGGAGTGGAGGTACCTCGGTGGACGGCGGTATGTACATTGATGATGGAGAATCGGCGGTACCTCGGGGGACATCAGTCTGTACATTGATGATGAAGTAGCGGTACCCCAAGGGCCGGCAGTCTGTACACTGATGACAAGGCGGCGGTACCTCGAGGGATGGCAGTACATACATTGATGATGAAGTGGCGCCTACCTAGGGGGATGGCGATACGTACATTGATGTTGCAGTGGTGGTACCTCAGTGGCGGCAGTCTGTACATTGATGATGGAGTGGCGGTGGTACCTCAGTGGACGGCGGTATGTACATTGATGATGGAGTGGAGGTACCTCGGTGGACGGCGGTATGTACCTTGATGATGGAATGGAGGTACCTCGGTGGACAGCGGTATGTACATTGATGATGGAGTGGCGGTGGTACCTCAGTGGACGGCAGTATGTACATTGATGATGGAGTGGAGGTACCTCAGTGGACGGCAGTATGTACATTGATGATGGAATGGAGGTACCTCAGTGGACGGCGGTATGTACCTTGATGATGGAGTGGAGGTAGCTCGGTGGACGGCGGTATGTACCTTGATGATGGAGTGGAGGTACCTCGGTGGACGGCGGTATGTACATTGATGATGGAGTAGCGGTGGTACCTCGGTGGACGGCGGTATGTACATTGATGATGGAGTGGAGGTACCCCAGGGGGTGACAGTACGTACATTGATGACAAGGCAGTGGTACATTGGGGGATGGCGTTATGTACACTGATGATGAAGTTTTGGTACCTCAGTGGCGGCAGTCTGTATATTGATTAGGAGGCGGTGGAACCTTGGGGGACTGCGGTATGTACATTGATGATGGAGTGTTGGTACTTCAGTGGCGGCAGTCTGTACGTTGATGATGGGGTGGCGGTACCTTGGGGGATGGCGGTACATGCATTTATGATGGAGCGATGATACCTCGGGGAGGGCAATACGTACATTGATGATGGAGTGGTGGTACCTCGCTTGACAGAGATGCATACATTGATGATAGATTGGCGGGATCTCGGGGGATGCGGTCTGTATATTGATGATGCAGTGGCGGGACCTCAGGGGACGGCGGTACGTACATTGATGATGGAGTGGCGGTATCTTGGAGGATGGCGGTACATGCATTTATGATGGAGCGATGATACCTCGGGGAAGGGTAATACATACATGCAGCGCCCCCTATTGGAAGGCAGCAGTCCAGCAAGTCAATGTCAGACCCTTTACACGAGTGCTGGTGTCACGCTTGCTTCATGAGGACCTGCATGGTCGGACATTGAAGGAGGCATGAAGGTCCTTTGTAAGCTGTATGGAGGGTGAGCGTGGAGTCTCGCGCCGCTCTCACGCTGCCACTGGGCGCTGTCTCTTCTGCTTTGGGTCATTCAGCCTTTTGTGAGGTTTTTGATCCTTTAGGGACTTTTCACGCGGACGGACTGCATTTCAGTCCTCAAGTCGCGATAAATTCTGCTCGGCTCCAAGTGGATTCGGCCTCACAATCCCATTGGCTCTCGGCGGGCTCTGCTGCGTCCTGTCCCGCCTGCGGGGCTTCCTGCGGTGGTTGGATCGCACTTCATTATTATGGCAGATTTTATTTTTAGGAGATTTTTTAATGGATTTTGTATTTTTTGTTGCTTTATTTTGTTATATTTTTGTCTGTTTTGGCTGCTCTTTCCTACCGGCGCCTGAGCGCTTACCGTCTGGTCTGTTGGACATGTTTACGTTCCGCCCGGTGGTTGGACTGGAACGCTCCTCTCATCTTCACTGAACTGAAACCTTCGGAGCTTTCCAAGAGCTTTAAAAAAATTCTGCTCCCCCCATTCTAGAATTTTCAAGCAGAAACCCTTTAGCTCAAAGCTGATTGGCTGAGAGGAGACTAGAAGAGCTGAATGACTGGGGCTGCTTGGCCATCCTCCAATCACATGAAAGCATCGGCGCACAGAAGACCCTTATGGCGCACATTTCCCAGAAGCATCTCGGCCGCTCTGAGTCACCACATCTATTTTCGTGGAGGTCTGCCATTTTGGATGCCCTCGGTCAGCTGATCCTCTGGCCGCCGTCAGGACGCCAAGCCGGTCGTCTTTTTTGGAGGTCGGAGCTGGAAGAGTAATGGAAAGCACCGATTTCAATCATTCTGCCATCAGCGGGTCCCCCGGCTCCCACAAACACGTGTTCTTCCGCTTCAGCTGCGTGCTCATGCTTAGGGAGGTAAGCCACAGCCGAACATGACTGGCAGCAGCTTATCTCCCGGGGAACAGAGGACTAATGGCTCCTCCCCACATGCGTTCTTTTAATGCTGTAATATCGCTGCGTTTTTTTATCGCGATTATCAATGGGACTTTCTGATGTTAAAAACGCGTCGCGCAAAAAACGCAGAAGCGCAAACCTGCCGCTGCTTTAACATTAGAAAGTCCCATTAACAATCGCGATAAAAGACGCAAGAGGGTGAGAGCCGGAGGCTGGAAACTCAGCGGCTCCAATCCTTCTGTCAGCCGCCCTCCTGCAGATCAGAGAGTCACGCAGTGTCACCTCCATGGCAGGCGCAGACAACTACACCGCGGTGTTTCTGCCCAGCCCTGCTGGAGCGGCTCACGCAGCAGCACAGAGGATGTCAGCAGGTGGATGTGTGCCTCTTGCAGCAGCACAGAGGATGTCAGCAGGTAGATGTGCGTCTCACGCAGCAGCACAGAGGATGTCAGCAGGTGGATGTGCGCCTCTTGCAGCAGCACAGAGGATGTCAGCAGGTGGATGTGTGGCTCTTGCAGCAGCACAGAGGATGTCAGCAGGTGGATGTGCGCCTCTTGCAGCAGCACAGAGGATGTGAGGTGGTGGATGTGCATCTCTCGCAGCAGCACAGAGGATGTCAGCAGGTGGATGTGCGTCTCACGCAGCAGCACAGAGGATGTCAGCAGGTGGATGTGCGGATCTCGCAGCAGCACAGAGGATGTCAGCAGGTGGATGTGCGCCTCTTGCAGCAGCACAGAGGATGTGAGGAGGTGGATGTGCATCTCTCGCAGCAGCACAGAGGATGTCAGCAGGTGGATGTGCGGATCTCGCAGCAGCACAGAGGATGTCAGCAGGTGGATGTGTGGCTCTCGCAGCAGCACAGAGGATGTCAGCAGGTGGATGTGCGCCTCTTGCAGCAGCGCACAGGATGTCAGCAGGTGGATGTGCGGCTCTCGCAGCAGCACAGAGGATGTCAGCAGGTGGATGTGCGTCTCACGCAGCAGCACAGAGGATGTCAGCAGGTGGATGTGCGCCTCTCGCAGCAGCACAGAGGATGTCAGCAGGTGGATGTGCAACTCTCGCAGCAGCACAGAGGATGTCAGCAGGTGGATGTGCGGCTCTCGCAGCAGCACAGAGGATGTCAGCAGGTGGATGTATGGCTCTCGCAGCAGCACAGAGGATGTGAGGAGGTGGATGTGCGTCTCTCGCAGCAGCACAGAGGATGTCAGCAGGTGGATGTGCGTCTCTCGCAGCAGCACAGAGGATGTGAGGAGGTGGATGTGCGTCTCTTGCAGCAGCACACAGGATGTCAGCAGGTGGATGTGCGCCTCTTGCAGCAGCACAGAGGATGTCAGCAGGTGGATGTGTGGCTCTCGCAGCAGCACAGAGGATGTGAGGAGGTGGATGTGCGTCTCTCGCAGCAGCACAGAGGATGTCAGCAGGTGGATGTGCGCCTCTCGCAGCACAGAGGATGTGAGGAGGTGGATGTGCATCTCTCGCAGCAGCACAGAGGATGTCAGCAGGTGGATGTGCGGATCTCGCAGCAGCACAGAGGATGTCAGCAGGTGGATGTGTGGCTCTCGCAGCAGCACAGAGGATGTCAGCAGGTGGATGTGCGCCTCTTGCAGCAGCGCACAGGATGTCAGCAGGTGGATGTGCGGCTCTCGCAGCAGCACAGAGGATGTCAGCAGGTGGATGTGCGTCTCACGCAGCAGCACAGAGGATGTCAGCAGGTGGATGTGCGCCTCTCGCAGCAGCACAGAGGATGTCAGCAGGTGGATGTGCAGCTCTCGCAGCAGCACAGAGGATGTCAGCAGGTGGATGTATGGCTCTCGCAGCAGCACAGAGGATGTGAGGAGGTGGATGTGCGTCTCTCGCAGCAGCACAGAGGATGTCAGCAGGTGGATGTGCGTCTCTCGCAGCAGCACAGAGGATGTGAGGAGGTGGATGTGCGTCTCTTGCAGCAGCACACAGGATGTCAGCAGGTGGATGTGCGCCTCTTGCAGCAGCACAGAGGATGTCAGCAGGTGGATGTGTGGCTCTCGCAGCAGCACAGAGGATGTGAGGAGGTGGATGTGCGTCTCTCGCAGCAGCACAGAGGATGTCAGCAGGTGGATGTGCGCCTCTCGCAGCACAGAGGATGTGAGGAGGTGGATGTGCGGCTCTCGCAGCAGCACAGAGGATGTCAGCAGGTGGATGTGCGGATCTCGCAGCAGCACAGAGGATGTCAGCAGGTGGATGTGCGCCTCTCGCAGCACAGAGGATGTGAGGAGGTGGATGTGCGGCTCTCGCAGCAGCACAGAGGATGTCAGCAGGTGGATGTATGGCTCTCGCAGCAGCACAGAGGATGTGAGGAGGTGGATGTGCGTCTCTTGCAGCAGCACAAAGGATGTCAGCAGGTGGATGTGCGCCTCTCGCAGCACAGAGGATGTGAGGAGGTGGATGTGCGCCTCTCGCAGCACAGAGGATGTCAGCAGGTGGATGTGCGTCTCTCGCAGCACAGAGGATGTGAGGAGGTGGATGTGCGCCTCTCGCAGCACAGAGGATGTCAGCAGGTGGATGTGTGGCTCTCGCAGCAGCACAGAGGATGTCAGCAGGTGGATGTGCGCCTCTCGCAGCACAGAGGATGTCAGCAGGTGGATGTGTGGCTCTCGCAGCAGCACAGAGGATGTCAGCAGGTGGATGTGCGTCTCTCGCAGCACAGAGGATGTGAGGAGGTGGATGTGCATCTCTCGCAGCAGCACAGAGGATGTCAGCAGTTGGATGTGCGTCTCTCGCAGCACAGAGGATGTCAGCAGGTTGATGTGCGTCTCTTGCAGCAGCACAGAGGATGTCAGCAGGTGGATGTGCGTCTCTCGCAGCAGCACAGAGGATGTGAGGAGGTGGATGTGCGCCTCTCGCAGCACAGAGGATGTCAGCAGGTGGATGTGCGTCTCTTGCAGCAGCACAGAGGATGTCAGCAGGTGGATGTGTGGCTCTCGCAGCAGCACAGAGGATGTCAGCAGGTGGATGTGTGGATCTCGCAGCAGCACAGAGGATGTCAGCACGTGGATGTGTGGATCTCATGGAGCTCACGGACAGAGAAGGGCTTATTCCATGGGCGAGGATATCCCAGCATGCACCTGCATTGATGTGTTCAGCCATTATTTGACTGTGGCAGCGATGCTGGGGTCGGAGAATCTGCGCCAGGCGCACGCAACTTTCATGGGATGTTTTATTAAAACTACATGCGATTTTTACACATATGATTAACAAACGTGAAAATGGCCCGCCGGCCGCGCGAAGACGCAGTTCACGCCGCGCTGCGAGGGTCAGTCCGCAGGAAGCAGCAGATCGGAAGAGGATTTACTATTCAAGGCCCAAACTTTCACCAGCAAACCCTTTTATAAGCTTGGCACTTTTTCAGTCTTTCACAAAAGGGGGCGTGGCTTTGTGAAATGGGCCTAATTTGCATACAAAAGTGTGTGAATTGTGATAAATTAAGTCAAAAGGTGGGTGAAGTTTTCTGTGTAAACTGTTATAAACTCGCCAGCATCGCCATCTGTCCGCCACCAATCTGCTTGTAGTACCCGCCCCATTGACGAGTTGTCAGTGTCAGACTAGGACAGAGGTTAGTCGTCTGTGTGGATGAGCCCCTCGATCTACAGAGGATGCAAGAAGATGGACGGCATAAAGACGTGCAGCATTCTGGTCCTTATAGGGGATGAGCGGCGCGGAGGAGTCTGCAGAGAAAGGGGAGATACCTGATCAGGTCGGGGCGTCTACAGCGTCATTCACCCCACACCGAAGGACTAGGGCTCCTACCGCAAGGGTTAATACTATACCGCACCACAGGCACCGCAAGGGTTAATATACTGCACTGCAGGCACCGCAAGGGTTAATATACTGCACTGCAGGCACCGCAAGGGTTAAGAATATACAGCACTGCAGGCACCGCAAGGGTTAATAATATACTGCACCACAGGCACCACAAGGGTTAATAATATACCGCACTACAGGCATCGCAAGGGTTAATAATGATACTGCACTGCAGGCACCGCAAGGGTTAATAATACACCGCACTACAGGCACCACAAGGGTTAATAATATACCGCACTACAGGCATCGCAAGGGTTAATAATGATACTGCACTGCAGGCACCGCAAGGGTTAATAATATACCGCACCACAGGCACCGCAAGGGTTAATAATATACCGCACTACAGGCACCGCAAAGGTTAATAATACACCGCACTACAGGCTCAGCAAGGGTTAATATACCGCACTACAGGCACCGCAAGGGTTAATAATATACCGCACTACAGGCACCGCAAGGGTTAATGATATACCACACGACAGGCACCGCAAGGGTTAATATACCGCACTACAGGCACCGCAAGGGTTAATAATATATCGCACTACAGGCACCGCAAGGGTTAATAATATACTGCACTGCAGGCACCGCAAGGGTTAATAATATACCGCACTGCAGGCACCGCAAGGGTTAATAATACACCGCACTACAGGCTCAGCAAGGGTTAATAATACACCGCACTACAGGCACCGCAAGGGTTAATAATATACCGCACCACAGGCACCGCAAGGGTTAATAATAATACTGCACTGCAGGCACCGCAAGGGTTAATAATATACCGCACCACAGGCACCGCAAGGGTTAATATACCGCACTACAGGCACCGCAAGGGTTAATAATATACCGCACTACAGGCACCACAACGGTTAATAATATACCGCACTACAGGCTCAGCAAGGGTTAATAATGATACTGCACTGCAGGCACCACAAGGGTCAATAATATACCGCACTACAGGCACCGCAAGGGTTAATAATACCCCACAACCCCTATTTGCACTGGAGTTCCATGAACCACCCCCAACACCTCACTTACGGCACGCTGCATCAGTCAGACGCCGCAGAGCTGACATCATCGTACTCGGAGGAGTCTTCATACGGTTGTGGTGCGAACAGCAAGTTGTTCTGCTCTGAAAGGAAGACGATTACCGTTATTCTCCCCACAGCCTGCTGTGCACAACATCCGTAACGCTTCAATATCTTTATATCCTGCAGTTCTCACACTCATCCACTAGGAGAGATAATACTCGGACACAGCTCCCCTCCTCCCCTCCCTGCACACTGAGCCTAATAATAGCCTGATGTCCCAGCTTACCTCCTCCCCTCCCTGTACAGACAGGATTACACTGAGAGGAGACACCTATATATAGATAACACAGGAGCCACCATTCACAATAGTCACAGCTCACCTCCTCCCCTCCCTGCACAGACAGGATTACACTGAGAGGAGACACCTATATATAGATAACACAGGAGCCACCATTCACAATAGTCACAGCTCACCTCCTCCCCTCCCTGTACAGACAGGATTACACTGAGAGGTGACACCTATATTTAGATAACACAGGAGCCACCATTCACAGTAGTCACAGCTCACCTCCTCCCCTCCCTGCACAGACAAGATTACACTGAGAGGAGACACCTATATATAGATAACACAGGAGCCACCATTCAAAATAGTCACAGCTCACCTCCTCCCCTCCCTGTACAGACAGGATTACACTGAGAGGAGACACCTGGATATAGATAACACCGGAGCCAACATTCACAATAGTCACAGCTCACCTCCTCCCCTCCCTGTACAGACAGTATTACACTGAGAGGAGACACCTGTATATAGATAACACCGGAGCCACCATTCACAATAGTCACAGCTCACCTCCTCCCCTCCCTGCATAGACAGGATTACACTGAGAGGAGACACCTACATATAGATAACACAGGACTAACCATTAACAATAGTCACAGCTCCCCTCCTCCCCTCCCTGTACAGACAGGATTACACTGAGAGGAGACACCTATATATAGATAACACAGGATCACCATTCACAATAGTCACAGCTCACCTCCTCTCCTCCCTGTACAGGCAGGATTACACTGAGAGGAGACCCCTATATATATAGATAACACAGGAGCCACCATTCACAATAGTCACAGCTCACCTCTGCCTCTCCCTGCACAGGCAGGATTACACTGAGAGGAGACCCCTATATATATAGATAACACAGGAGCCACCATTCACAATAGTCACAGCTCACCTCTTCCCCTCCCTGCACAGGCAGGATTACACTGAGAGGAGACCCCTATATATATAGATAACACAGGAGCCACCATTCACAATAGTCACAGCTCACCTCCTCCCCTTCCTGCACACTGACCACTAGGTCTAATACTAGTCTGACACTTCCTTTTGTGTAGAGAAGACTTTGTGGTGGGAGGAGTTATGGGGTCTCCCATCATACCTCCTTGTAGTCTGTAGTTCTCATACCAGTTCTGCTCCTCTGATGATGTGCTGGACGTCCCCTCCGAGGTCACCGACCCTACAAGCAGAAGAGAAGAGGTGGAGCCTGCTGTTGTGAGAGCCGTACGTCCTAAGGGTCTGTTCACACGGTGGAATCCCAAGTCCTCGTCTAACTGCTGCAGCGAAGCACTAGTACTGCTACCCAGCCGCACATGCCGCACCCACAAGGCGCCAGGTCTACGATGCGCCGCACATGCCGCACCCACGAGGCGCCAGGTCTACGAGGTGCCGCACCCACGAGGCGCCGCAGACGCCGCACCCACGAGGTGCCAGGTCTACGAGGTGCCGCGCACGCCGCACCCACGAGGCGCCAGGTCTACAAGGAGCCGCACCAACGAGGCGCCAGGTCTACGAGGCGTCGCACCCACGAGGCGCCAGGTCTACGAGGCGTCGCACCCACGAGGCGCCAGGTCTACGAGGCGCCGCACCCGCGAGGCGCCACACACGCCGCACCCACGAGGCGCCAGGTCTACAAGGTGCCGCACCCACGAGGCGCCAAGTCTACGAGGCGCCAGGGCTACGAGGCGCCGCACCCACGAGGCGCCAGGTCTACGAGGCGCCGCACCCACGAGGCGCCAGGTCTACGAGGCGCCGCACCCACGAGGCGCCAGGTCTACGAGGTGCCGCACCCACGAGGCGCCAAGTCTACGAGGTGTCGCACCCACGAGGCGCCAGGTCTATGAGGGGCCGCACCCACGAGGCGCCGCACACGCCGCACCCACGAGGCGCCAGGTCTACGAGGCGCCGCACCCACGAGGCGCCAGGTCTACGAGGTGCCGCACCCACGAGGCGCCAAGTCTACGAGGTGTCGCACCCACGAGGCGCCAGGTCTATGAGGGGCCGCACCCACGAGGCGCCGCACACGCCGCACCCACGAGGCGCCAGGTCTACGAGGCGCCGCACCCACGAGGCACTTCGTTTTATTTTGCACACAGATTTGAAATTTGTGTGTGGAAAAAAGCCCTGCGCTGTTCAGACGGCGGCGCGAATGTCCGCTGGGAGTCACGGGGTGCCGATTCACCGAACTGGTGTGAACTCCACCATGTGAACATGACTTACACAAACACACTGCTAGTCTAACACATATATACACCCCCCCCCCCCCGACCCGTCTACCCGTCCCCCACACATATATACATACCCCAAACACACATTATATATATATATATATGTTGGGGGGGTAGACGAATCTGTGTGTGTGTGTGGGGGGGGGGAGTAGTAGATGGGTCAGGAGGATATATATGGGGGTGGAGCGGTGGACAGTTCGGGGGGGTGTATGTATATATACAGTGAGGAAAACAAGTACTTAGTCAGATCCCAATGGTACAAGTTCTCCTGTGACATCATCGGTGACCTCAACTATGAGAAACAACATGAGGAAACATCCAGCCAATCACAGTCTGATGGGTAACGGATTTATGTGCAAATTAGGGGGGAAATCAGTATTTGGCCAATAACAGCCGTTCATCCCAATCCTTTGTTATATCCTCTATTGGCAATGACCGAGGTCAGACGTTTTCTGTAAGTCCTCACACGGTTGGCACACACTGCTGCTGGTATGTTGGCCCATTCCTCCATGCAGATCTCCTCAAGAGCAGTGATGTTTTGGGTTGTCGCTGGGCAACACGGACTTTAACTCCCTCCAAAGGTTTTCTATAGGGTTGAGATCCAAAGACTAGCTAGGCCACTCCAGGACCTTGAAATGCTTCTTACGAAGCCCCTCCTTCATTGTCCTGGCGGTGTGCTTGGGATCATTGTCCTGCTGAAAGACCCAGCCACGTTTCATCTTCAGTGCCCTTGCTGATGGAAGGAGGTTTGCACTCAAAATCTCACGATACATGGCCACATTCATTCTCATGTATACGGATCAGTCGTCCTGGTAACAGCCCCAAAGCATGATGTTGCCCCCCCCCATGCTTCACAGTAGGTATGGTGTTCTTTGGATGCCACTCAGCATTCCTTCTCCTCCAAACATGACGAGTTGTTTCTGCCAAACAGTTCTACTTTGGTTTCATCTGACCATATAACATTCTCCCAATACTCTTCTGGATCATCCAGACTTCAGTCGGCCCCGGACATGTACCGGCTTAAGCAGGGGGCCACGTCTGGCACTGCAGGATCTGAGTCCATGGCGGTGTAGTGTTACTGATGGTAGCCTTTGTTACGTTGGTCCCGCTCTCTGCAGGATCGGAGTCCCTGGCGGTGTAGTGTATTACTGATGGTAGCCTTTGTTATGTTAGTCCCAGCTCTCTGCAGGATCTGAGTCCCTGGCGGCGTAGTGTGTTACTGATGGTAGCCTTTGTTACGTTGGTCCCGCTCTCTGCAGGATCTGAGTCCCTGGCGGTGTAGTGTGTTACTGATGGTGGCCTTTGTTACGTTGGTCCCGCTCTCTGCAGGATCTGAGTCCCTGGTGGTGTAGTGTGTTACTGATGGTAGCCTTTGTTACGTTGGTCCCGCTCTCTGCAGGATCGGAGTCCCTGGCGGCGTAGTGTGTTACTGATGGTAGCCTTTGTTACGTTGGTCCCGCTCTCTGCAGGATCTGAGTCCCTGGCGGTGTAGTGTGTTACTGATGGTAGCCTTTGTTACGTTGGTCCCGCTCTCTGCAGGATCGGAGTCCCTGGCGGTGTAGTGTATTACTGATGGTAGCCTTTGTTACGTTGGTCCCAGCTCTCTGCAGGATCTGAGTCCCTGGCGGCGTAGTGTGTTACTGATGGTAGCCTTTGTTACGTTGGTCCCGCTCTCTGCAGGATCTGAGTCCCTGGCGGTGTAGTGTGTTACTGATGGTGGCCTTTGTTACGTTGGTCCCGCTCTCTGCAGGATCTGAGTCCCTGGTGGTGTAGTGTGTTACTGATGGTAGCCTTTGTTACGTTGGTCCCGCTCTCTGCAGGATCGGAGTCCCTGGCGGCGTAGTGTGTTACTGATGGGAGCCTTTGTTACGTTGGTCCCGCTCTCTGCAGGATCTGAGTCCCTGGCAGTGTAGTGTGTTACTGATGGTAGCCTTTGTTACGTTGGTCCCAGCTCTCTGCAGGATCTGAGTCCCTGGCGGCGTAGTGTGTTACTGATGGTAGCCTTTGTTACGTTGGTCCCAGCTCTCTGCAGGATCTGAGTCCCTGGCGGTGTAGTGTGTTACTGATGGTAGCCTTTGTTATGTTGGTCCCGCTCTCTGCAGGATCTGAGTCCCTGGTGGTGTAGTGTGTTACTGATGGTAGCCCTTGTTATGTTGGTCCCAGCTCTCTGCAGGATCTGAGTCCCTGGTGGTGTAGTGTATTACTGATGGTAGCCTTTGTTATGTTGGTCCCGCTCTCTGCAGGATCTGAGTCCCTGGTGGTGTAGTATGTTACTGATGGTAGCCTTTGTTACGTTGGTCCCAGCTCTCTGCAGGATCTGAGTCCCTGGCGGCATAGTGTATTACTGATGGTGGCCTTTGTTACATTGGTCCAGCTCTCTGCAGGATCTGAGTCCCTGGCGGTGTAGTGTGTTACTGATGGTAGCCTTTGTTACGTTGGTCCCGCTCTCTGCAGGATCTGAGTCCCTGGTGGTGTAGTGTGTTACTGATGGTGGCCTTTGTTACGTTGGTCCCAGCTCTCTGCAGGATCTGAGTCCCTGGTGGCGTAGTGTGTTACTGATGGTAGCCTTTGTTACGTTGGTCCCACTCTCTGCAGGATCTGAGTCCCTGGTGGCGTAGTGTGTTACTGATGGAAGCCTTTGTTATGTTGGTCCCAGCTCTCTGCAGGATCTGAGTCCCCCCCCCGGCGTAGTGTGTTACTGATGGAAGCCTTTGTTACGTTGGTCCCGCTCTCTGCAGGATCTGAGTCCCTGGCGGTGTAGTGTGTTACTGATGGTGGCCTTTGTTACGTTGGTCCCAGCTCTCTGCAGGATCTGAGTCCCTGGCGGCATAGTGTATTACTGATGGTAGCCTTTGTTACGTTGGTCCCAGCTCGCTGCAGGATCTGAGTCCCCCCCGGCGTAGTGTATTACTGATGGTAGCCTTTGTTACGTTAGTCCCGCTCTCTGCAGGATCTGAGTTCCTGGCGGTGTAGTGTGTTACTGATGGTAGCCTTTGTTACGTTGGTCCCGCTCTCTGCAGGATCGGAGTCCCTGGTGGTGTAGTGTGTTACTGATGGTAGCCTTTGTTATGTTGGTCCCGCTCTCTGCAGGATCTGAGTCCCTGGCGGTGTAGTGTGTTACTGATGGTAGCCTTTGTTATGTTGGTCCCTGCTCTCTGCAGGATCTGAGTCCCTGGCGGCGTAGTGTGTTACTGATGGTAGCTTTTGTTACGTTGTTCCCGCTCTCTGCAGGATCTGAGTCCCTGGCGGCGTAGTGTGTTAATGATGGTAGCCTTTGTTACGTTGGTCCCACTCTCTGCAGGATCTGAGTCCCTGGTGGCGTAGTGTGTTACTGATGGTAGCCTTTGTTACGTTGGTCCCGCTCTCTGCAGGATCTGAGTCCCTGGTGGTGTAGTGTGTTACTGATGGTAGCCTTTGTTATGTTGGTCCCGCTCTCTGCAGGATCTGAGTCCCTGGCGGTGTAGTGTGTTACTGATGGTAGCCTTTGTTATGTTGGTCCCTGCTCTCTGCAGGATCTGAGTCCCTGGCGGCGTAGTGTGTTACTGATGGTAGCTTTTGTTACGTTGTTCCCGCTCTCTGCAGGATCTGAGTCCCTGGCGGCGTAGTGTGTTAATGATGGTAGCCTTTGTTACGTTGGTCCCACTCTCTGCAGGATCTGAGTCCCTGGCGGCGTAGTGTGTTACTGATGGTAGCCTTTGTTATGTTGGTCCCGCTCTCTGCAGGATCTGAGTCCCTGGCGGTGTAGTGTGTTACTGATGGCAGCCTTTGTTACGTTGGTCCCGCTCTCTGCAGGATCTGAGTCCCTGGCGGCTTAGTGTGTTACTGATGGTAGCCTTTGTTATGTTGGTCCCAGCTCTCTGCAGGATCTGAGTCCCACCCGGTGTAGTGTGTGACTGATGGTAGCCTTTGCTACGTTGGTCCCAGCTCTCTGCAGGATCTGAGTCCCTGGTGGCGTAGTGTATTACTGATGGTAGCCTTTGCTACGTTGGTCCCGCTCTCTGCAGGATCTGAGTCCCTGGCGGTGTAGTGTGTTACTGATGGTAGCCTTTGTTACGTTGGTCCCAGCTCTCTGCAGGATCTGAGTCCCTGGCGGCGTAGTGTGTTACTGATGGTAGCCTTTGTTACGTTGGTCCCGCTCTCTGCAAGATCTGAGTCCCTGGCGGCGTAGTGTGTTACTGATGGTAGTCTTTGTTACGTTGGTCCCGCTCTCTGCAGGATCTGAGTCCCTGGTGGCGTAGTGTGTTACTGATGGTGGCCTTTGTTACGTTTTTCCCAGCTCTCTGCAGGATCTGAGTCCCTGGCGGCGTAGTGTGTTACTGATGGTAGTCTTTGTTACGTTGGTCCCGCTCTCTGCAGGATCTGAGTCCCTGGTGGCGTAGTGTGTTACTGATGGTGGCCTTTGTTACGTTTTTCCCAGCTCTCTGCAGGATCTGAGTCCCTGGCGGCGTAGTGTGTTACTGATGGTAGCCTTTGTTACGTTGGTCCCGCTCTCTGCAGGATCTGAGTCCCTGGTGGTGTAGTGTGTTACTGATGGTAGCCTTTGTTACGTTGGTCCCGCTCTCTGCAGGATCTGAGTCCCTGGAGGTGTAGTGTATTACTGATGGTGGCCTTTGTTATGTTGGTCCCAGCTCTCTGCAGGATCTGAGTCCCTGGTGGTGTAGTGTATTACTGATGGTAGCCTTTGTTACGTTGGTCCAGCTCTCTGCAGGATCTGAGTCCCCCCCGGCGTAGTGTGTTACTGATGGTAGCCTTTGTTACGTTGGTCCCGCTCTCTGCAGGATCTGAGTCCCTGGCGGTGTAGTGTGTTACTGATGGTAGCCTTTGTTACGTTGGTCCCGCTCTCTGCAGGATCGGAGTCCCTGGCGGTGTAGTGTATTACTGATGGTAGCCTTTGTTACGTTGGTCCCAGCTCTCTGCAGGATCTGAGTCCCTGGCGGCGTAGTGTGTTACTGATGGTAGCCTTTGTTACGTTGGTCCCGCTCTCTGCAGGATCTGAGTCCCTGGCGGTGTAGTGTGTTACTGATGGTGGCCTTTGTTACGTTGGTCCCGCTCTCTGCAGGATCTGAGTCCCTGGTGGTGTAGTGTGTTACTGATGGTAGCCTTTGTTACGTTGGTCCCGCTCTCTGCAGGATCGGAGTCCCTGGCGGCGTAGTGTGTTACTGATGGGAGCCTTTGTTACGTTGGTCCCGCTCTCTGCAGGATCTGAGTCCCTGGCAGTGTAGTGTGTTACTGATGGTAGCCTTTGTTACGTTGGTCCCAGCTCTCTGCAGGATCTGAGTCCCTGGCGGCGTAGTGTGTTACTGATGGTAGCCTTTGTTACGTTGGTCCCAGCTCTCTGCAGGATCTGAGTCCCTGGCGGTGTAGTGTGTTACTGATGGTAGCCTTTGTTATGTTGGTCCCGCTCTCTGCAGGATCTGAGTCCCTGGTGGTGTAGTGTGTTACTGATGGTAGCCCTTGTTATGTTGGTCCCAGCTCTCTGCAGGATCTGAGTCCCTGGTGGTGTAGTGTATTACTGATGGTAGCCTTTGTTATGTTGGTCCCGCTCTCTGCAGGATCTGAGTCCCTGGTGGTGTAGTATGTTACTGATGGTAGCCTTTGTTACGTTGGTCCCAGCTCTCTGCAGGATCTGAGTCCCTGGCGGCATAGTGTATTACTGATGGTGGCCTTTGTTACATTGGTCCAGCTCTCTGCAGGATCTGAGTCCCTGGCGGTGTAGTGTGTTACTGATGGTAGCCTTTGTTACGTTGGTCCCGCTCTCTGCAGGATCTGAGTCCCTGGTGGTGTAGTGTGTTACTGATGGTGGCCTTTGTTACGTTGGTCCCAGCTCTCTGCAGGATCTGAGTCCCTGGTGGCGTAGTGTGTTACTGATGGTAGCCTTTGTTACGTTGGTCCCACTCTCTGCAGGATCTGAGTCCCTGGTGGCGTAGTGTGTTACTGATGGAAGCCTTTGTTATGTTGGTCCCAGCTCTCTGCAGGATCTGAGTCCCCCCCCCGGCGTAGTGTGTTACTGATGGAAGCCTTTGTTACGTTGGTCCCGCTCTCTGCAGGATCTGAGTCCCTGGCGGTGTAGTGTGTTACTGATGGTGGCCTTTGTTACGTTGGTCCCAGCTCTCTGCAGGATCTGAGTCCCTGGCGGCATAGTGTATTACTGATGGTAGCCTTTGTTACGTTGGTCCCAGCTCGCTGCAGGATCTGAGTCCCCCCCGGCGTAGTGTATTACTGATGGTAGCCTTTGTTACGTTAGTCCCGCTCTCTGCAGGATCTGAGTTCCTGGCGGTGTAGTGTGTTACTGATGGTAGCCTTTGTTACGTTGGTCCCGCTCTCTGCAGGATCGGAGTCCCTGGTGGTGTAGTGTGTTACTGATGGTAGCCTTTGTTATGTTGGTCCCGCTCTCTGCAGGATCTGAGTCCCTGGCGGTGTAGTGTGTTACTGATGGTAGCCTTTGTTATGTTGGTCCCTGCTCTCTGCAGGATCTGAGTCCCTGGCGGCGTAGTGTGTTACTGATGGTAGCTTTTGTTACGTTGTTCCCGCTCTCTGCAGGATCTGAGTCCCTGGCGGCGTAGTGTGTTAATGATGGTAGCCTTTGTTACGTTGGTCCCACTCTCTGCAGGATCTGAGTCCCTGGTGGCGTAGTGTGTTACTGATGGTAGCCTTTGTTACGTTGGTCCCGCTCTCTGCAGGATCTGAGTCCCTGGTGGTGTAGTGTGTTACTGATGGTAGCCTTTGTTATGTTGGTCCCGCTCTCTGCAGGATCTGAGTCCCTGGCGGTGTAGTGTGTTACTGATGGTAGCCTTTGTTATGTTGGTCCCTGCTCTCTGCAGGATCTGAGTCCCTGGCGGCGTAGTGTGTTACTGATGGTAGCTTTTGTTACGTTGTTCCCGCTCTCTGCAGGATCTGAGTCCCTGGCGGCGTAGTGTGTTAATGATGGTAGCCTTTGTTACGTTGGTCCCACTCTCTGCAGGATCTGAGTCCCTGGCGGCGTAGTGTGTTACTGATGGTAGCCTTTGTTATGTTGGTCCCGCTCTCTGCAGGATCTGAGTCCCTGGCGGTGTAGTGTGTTACTGATGGCAGCCTTTGTTACGTTGGTCCCGCTCTCTGCAGGATCTGAGTCCCTGGCGGCTTAGTGTGTTACTGATGGTAGCCTTTGTTATGTTGGTCCCAGCTCTCTGCAGGATCTGAGTCCCACCCGGTGTAGTGTGTGACTGATGGTAGCCTTTGCTACGTTGGTCCCAGCTCTCTGCAGGATCTGAGTCCCTGGTGGCGTAGTGTATTACTGATGGTAGCCTTTGCTACGTTGGTCCCGCTCTCTGCAGGATCTGAGTCCCTGGCGGTGTAGTGTGTTACTGATGGTAGCCTTTGTTACGTTGGTCCCAGCTCTCTGCAGGATCTGAGTCCCTGGCGGCGTAGTGTGTTACTGATGGTAGCCTTTGTTACGTTGGTCCCGCTCTCTGCAAGATCTGAGTCCCTGGCGGCGTAGTGTGTTACTGATGGTAGTCTTTGTTACGTTGGTCCCGCTCTCTGCAGGATCTGAGTCCCTGGTGGCGTAGTGTGTTACTGATGGTGGCCTTTGTTACGTTTTTCCCAGCTCTCTGCAGGATCTGAGTCCCTGGCGGCGTAGTGTGTTACTGATGGTAGTCTTTGTTACGTTGGTCCCGCTCTCTGCAGGATCTGAGTCCCTGGTGGCGTAGTGTGTTACTGATGGTGGCCTTTGTTACGTTTTTCCCAGCTCTCTGCAGGATCTGAGTCCCTGGCGGCGTAGTGTGTTACTGATGGTAGCCTTTGTTACGTTGGTCCCGCTCTCTGCAGGATCTGAGTCCCTGGTGGTGTAGTGTGTTACTGATGGTAGCCTTTGTTACGTTGGTCCCGCTCTCTGCAGGATCTGAGTCCCTGGAGGTGTAGTGTATTACTGATGGTGGCCTTTGTTATGTTGGTCCCAGCTCTCTGCAGGATCTGAGTCCCTGGTGGTGTAGTGTATTACTGATGGTAGCCTTTGTTACGTTGGTCCAGCTCTCTGCAGGATCTGAGTCCCCCCCGGCGTAGTGTGTTACTGATGGTAGCCTTTGTTACGTTGGTCCCGCTCTCTGCAGGATCTGAGTCCCTGGTGGCGTAGTATGTTACTGATGGTAGCCTTTGTTACGTTGGTCCCAGCTCTCTGCAGGATCTGAGTCCCTGGCGGTGTAGTGTGTTACTGATGGTAGCCTTTGTTACGTTGGTCCCAGCTCTCTGCAGGATCTGAGTCCCTGGCGGTGTAGTGTGTTACTGATGGTGGCCTTTGTTACGTTGGTCCCGCTCTCTGCAGGATCTGAGTCCCTGGCGGTGTAGTGTGTTACTGATGGTGGCCTTTGTTACGTTGGTCCCGCTCTCTGCAGGATCTGAGTCCCTGGTGGTGTAGTGTGTTACTGATGGTAGCCTTTGTTACGTTGGTCCCGCTCTCTGCAGGATCTGAGTCCCTGGCGGTGTAGTGTGTTACTGATGGTGGCCTTTGTTACGTTGGTCCCGCTCTCTGCAGGATCTGAGTCCCTGGCGGTGTAGTGTGTTACTGATGGTGGCCTTTGTTACGTTGGTCCCGCTCTCTGCAGGATCTGAGTCCCTGGTGGTGTAGTGTGTTACTGATGGTAGCCTTTGTTACGTTGGTCCCGCTCTCTGCAGGATCTGAGTCCCTGGTGGTGTAGTGTGTTACTGATGGTAGCCTTTGTTACGTTGGTCCCGCTCTCTGCAGGATCTGAGTCCCTGGTGGCGTAGTGTGTTACTGATGGTGGCCTTTGTTACGTTGGTCCCAGCTCTCTGCAGGTCATTCAGTAGGTTCCCCCGTGTGGTTCTGGGATTTTTGCTCACCGTTCTTGTGATCATTTTGACCCCACGGGGTGAGATCTTGCGTGGAGCCCCAGATCGAGGAGATCATCAGTGGTCTTGTATCTCTTCCATCTCTAATTATTGCTCCCACCGTTGATTTCTTCACACCAAGCCTCTTGCCTATTTCAGATTCAGTCTTCCCAGTCTGCTGCGGCCACAATTGTGTTTCTGGTGTCCTTCGACAGCTCTTTGGTCTTCACCATAGCGTAGTTTGGAGTGTGACTGCTGGAGGTTGTGGACAGGTGTCATTCAACCAGGTGCCATTACTACAGGTAATGAGTGGAGGACAGAGGAGCCTCTTAAAGGAGAAGTTACAGGTCTGTGAGACCCAGAAGTCCTGCTTGTTTGTAGGCGACCAAATCCTTATTCCCCCCCCCTAATTAGCACATAAATCCGTTACCCATCAGACTGTGATGTTCTGGATGTTTTCTCATATTGTCTCCATAGTTGGGGTCACCGATGATGTCACAGGAGAACTTGTACCATTGGGATCTGACTAATTACTTGTTTTCCCCACTGTATATATACACACACACCCCTGACGCATCTACTCCTCCCCCACACATATATACACCCCCCCCGACCCGTCTACCCCTCATATTATATATATATCTATATATATAAAGCTGAAAGCCCTCACTGACTGACTGACTGACTGACTGACTGACTGACTGACTCGCCAAAAGTTCTCCAACTTATCGTAGAAACATGAAATTTGCCATAAGCATAGATTATCTCCAAAATAGTAAAAGCTAATGGGTCCCAACTCGATTATTCAATTCTAGCGCAAAAGAATTGGCGTCGAAATTTTACGTACGGTATCTAATTCTCTCACTTCCTGATGTCATAGAAACGTGAAATTTGGCACTAGCATTGATTATGTCATAAGTAGGAAAAGCGAATGGGTCCCAACTCGATTATTCAATTCTATGCGCAAAAGTATTAGCGTCCAAATTTTACGTACGGAATCTAATTTTCTCACTTTCTGGTGTCATAGAAATGGGAAATTTGGCACAAGCATTGATTATGTCATAAATAGGAAAAGCTAATGGGTCCCAACTCCATTATTCAATTCTATGCGCAAAAGATTTAGCGTCCAAATTTTACGTACGGAATCTAATTCTCTCACTTCCTGATGTCATTTTATATAAAGGAAACGTCGCATGGTTACCTCCCGTGGTGTTTTCTGGGTAACGCAGAGAACTATGCAAAATGGTGAACATGTTTTTCCTCAGTATCTCTAAAGTAACCACGACTTCATAAGATTTTCCGTGTGAACACCAGATAAACACCAGCACCAAATTAACTCGGGCGAAGCCGGGTATATCAGCTAGTATACACATATACATGCCTGGAAGAGGAGGACTCCACGGATGCAGCAGTTGGCCCGCTCCGTTATCTGTGTGCCGCCCGTTGCTTTGTCCCCGAAGGCCCTTTGAATCTTGCGGATCATTTCCACTTTGGAATCCACAACATTTAACCCCTTCAGTGGCAGGTTTCTTACCCCCCTGTCAGACTGACCAGGGCAGGTTCTTTAACCCCTTGAGTGGTGGGTTTCTTCCCCCCGTCAGACCCACCAGGGCAGGTTCTTTAACCCCTTGAGTGGTGGGTTTCTTCCCCCCCCCCGTCAGACCCACCAGGGCAGGTTCTTTAACCCCTTCAGTGGCAGGTTTCTTACCCCCCGTCAGACCCACCAGGGCAGGTTCTTTAACCCCTTGAGTGGTGGGTTTCTTCCCCCCCTCTCAGACCCACCAGGGCAGGTTCTTTAA
This sequence comes from Eleutherodactylus coqui, assembly GCF_035609145.1. Lineage (NCBI taxonomy): Eukaryota > Metazoa > Chordata > Amphibia > Anura > Eleutherodactylidae > Eleutherodactylus > Eleutherodactylus coqui. Next base: position 663,576 of record NC_089837.1, read on the forward strand.
CCCCTTCAGTGGCGGGTTTCTTCCCCCCCTGTCAGAGCCACAAGGGCAGGTTCTTTAACCCCTTGAGTGCCAGGTTTCTTCCCCCCCTGTCAGACCCACCAGGGCAGGTTCTTTAACCCCTTGAGTGGCAGGTTTCTTCCCCCCCTGTCAGACCCACCAGGGCAGGTTCTTTAACCCCTTGAGTGGCAGGTTTCTTCCCCCCCTGTCAGACCCACCAGGGCAGGTTCTTTAACCCCTTGAGTGGCAGGTTTCTTCCCCCCCTGTCAGACCCACCAGGGCAGGTTCTTTAACCCCTTGAGTGGTGGGTTTCTTCCCCCCGTCAGACCCACCAGGGCAGGTTCTTTAACCCCCTCAGTGGAGGGTTTCTTACCCCCCGTCAGACCCACCAGGGCAGGTTCTTTAACCCCTTGAGTGGTGGGTTTCTTCCCCCCCTGTCAGACCCACCAGGGCAGGTTCTTTAACCCCTTGAGTGGTGGGTTTCTTCCCCCCGTCAGACCCCCCAGGGCTGGTTCTTTAACCCCTTGAGTGGTGGGTTTCTTACCCCCCTGTCAGACCCACCAGGGCAGGTTCTTTAACCCCTTGAGTGGCGGGTTTCTTACCCCCCTGTCAGACCCACCAGGGCAGGTTCTTTAACCCCTTGAGTGGCGGGTTTCTTACCCCCCGTCAGACCCACCAGCGGAGCTGTAAGGGTTGCTATTTTGCGGGATGTTGTGCTTTGTATTAGTACCATTTGTTAATCCGTGTTTGATCACTTTCTGTTCCATTTTTTGTATTGGGAAAGAGGCTAAATTAGCTTTTTTTGCCACGTTTTACATTTTTTCCCATGCTGTGCACCCTGCAGATTAACCCCTTCCCGCTCCATGATGTACATTGCGGTATGTATGGAGAGAGATCGCTGTATTACAGTTGACACCTGCGGGCAATAACTGCAATCGTACCGCATTACATTATCCTGCAGGAGCCAGCAAAGCTTTATTTATTGTGAGTGAAAGTTTTGCCATATCTATAATAAAAAGTCATAAAATAAAAATACACATTTGGTATTGCTGCATTCGTAAAAGTCCGACCTATCAAAGTGGCGCATTATTTACCGCACGGTGAACGTAATCCGAAAATAAAGAAGCCACAAATGCACTATGTCAGCCTGTCTCCCAGAAAAAATGCAATAAAAAGCAATCAAAAAGTTGTATGTATTCCGAATTGGTACTAATGGAAACTACAGGACGTCCCGCAAAAAGTGAGCCATCGCTGAACTACGTCAGCCGAAAAATAATAAAGTTATTGTGCGCAGAAGATGGCGGCAGAAGAAAAAAATACAAAGTACTACAGCAAAAAAAACCTCTACAAGTTTGGTATCGCAGTGATCGCACTGATCCGTAGTTGCGCTGTGATTGGTTGTTATTTCTCTTACTGCTGAGGTAACATGAAAGCTGCGCTGTGATTGGTTGTTATATTTTATACTGCTGAGGGTAACATGAAAGCTGCGCTGTGATTGGTTGTTATATATTATACCACTGAGGTAACATGAAAGCTGCACTGTGATTGGTTGTTATATTTTATACCGCAGAGGTAACATGAAAGCTGCGCTGTGATTGGTTGTTATCTAGATATATAAAAACGAATGAATGTATATCTGTCTGTCTTCGCAGCAACGCGCGACGGGTAAGCTAGTATATATATATATATTAGAGATGAGCGAGCACCAAAATGCTCGGGTGCTCGTTACTCGAGACGAATTTTTTGCGATGCTCGAGGGTTCGTTTCGAGTAACGAACCCCATTGAAGTCAATGGGCGACTCGAGCATTTTTGTATATCGCCGATGCTCGCTAAGGTTTTCATTTGTGAAAATCTGGGCAATTCAAGAAAGTGATGGGAACGACACAGCAACGGATAGGGCAGGTGAGGGGCAACATGTTGGGCTGCATCTCAAGTTCACAGGTCCCACTATTAAGCCACAACTTTTACATCTGAAAAGCCCTCATTAGCAATGCATACCTTAGCTAAGCACCACACTACCTCCAACAAAGCACAATCACTGCCTGCATGACACTCCGCTGCCACTTCTCCTGGGTTACATGCTGCCCCCCCCCCCCCTGCACGACCCAGTGTCCACAGCGCACACCAAACTGTACCTGCCCAGCCTTCAGCTGCCCTCATGCCACGCCACCCTCATGTCTATTTATAAGTGCGTCTGCCACAGGAAAAGCAGGCACACACTGCAGAGGGTTGGCACGGCTAGGCAGCGACCCTCTTTAAAAGGGGCGGGGCGATAGTCCACAATGCTGTACAGAAGCAATGAGAAATCCAATCCTGTGCCACCTCCATCTGGAGCTGCACACGTGGGCATAGCAATGAGGAACCTATGTGCCACACACTATTCATTCTGTCAAGGTGTCTGCATGCCCCAGTCAGACCGCGTTTTTTTATATATAGTAACAGGCAGGTACAACTCCGCAATGGGAATTCCGTGTGCACCCACAGCATGTGTGGCTCCCTGGAACCCACCGGCGGTACATACAAATATCCCATTGCATTGCCCAACACAGCTGAGGTAGTAATGTCATGTTTAATGCAGGTGGGCTTCGGCCCACACTGCATGCCCCAGTCAGACTGGGGTTCTTTAGAAGCGGAAACAGATGCATTTACAACTCCCTGTGGACCCACAGCATGGGTGGGTGCCAGGAAGCCACCGGCGGTACATAACAATATCCCATTGCATTGCCCATCACAGCTGAGGTAGTAATGTCGTGCTTAATGCAGGTGGGCTTCGGCCCACACTGCATGCCCCAGTCTGACTGGGGTTCTTTAGAAGTGGAAACAGATGCATTTATAATTCTCTGTGGACCCACAGCATGGGTGGGTGCCAGGAAGCCACCGGCGGTACATAAATATATCCCATTGCAGTGCCCAACACAGCGGATGTAACGTCAGCTGTAATGCAGGTGGCCTAAAAATTCCTTTGATTACACTGTAGGCGAGGGCCCACAAAAATTGGTGTATCAACAGTACTAATGTACATCCCAAAAATTGGCCATGGCCAACCAAGAGGGCAGGTGAAACCCATTAACCGCTTTGGTTAATGTGGCTTAAGTGGTAACTAGGCCTGGAGGCAGCCCAGTGTAACGAAAAATTGGTGGAGGTGAAAGTTTCAACGCTTTAATGAGAATTGAAACGTATAAAAATTGTTTACAAAAATTATATGAGTGAGCCTTGTGGACCTAAGAAAAATTGCCCGTTCAGCGTGATTACGTGAGGTTTCAGGAGGAGGAGCAGGAGGAGGAGGAGGAATATTGTACACAGATTGATGAAGCAGAAATGTCCCCGTTTTGGATGGTGAGAGAGAACGATGCTTCCATCCGCGGGTGCAGCCTACGTATTGCTTAGGTATCGCTGCTGTCCGCTGGTGGAGAAGAGAAGTCTGGGGAAATCCAGGCTTTGTTCATCTTGATGAGTGTTAGCCTGTCGGCACTGTCGGTTGACAAGCGGCTACGCTTATCCGTGATGATTCCCCCAGCCGCACTAAACACCCTCTCTGACAAGACGCTAGCCGCAGGACAAGCAAGCACCTCCAGGGCATACAGCGCGAGTTCAGGCCACGTGTCCAGCTTCGACACCCAGTAGTTGTAGGGGGCAGAGGCGTCACCGAGGACGGTCGTGCGATCGGCTACGTACTCCCTCACCATCCTTTTACAGTGCTCCCGCCAACTCAGCCTTGACTGGGGAGCGGTGACACAGTCTTGCTGGGGAGCCATAAAGCTGGCAAAGGCCTTGGAGAGTGTTCCCCTGCCTGTGCTGTAAAAAATGCAACACTGCTAAAAGCAGCCTCCACAGTACTGCACACGGTTAGATGTGGCCCTAAGAAGGACCGTTGGGGTTCTTGAAGCCTACACTAACTCCTAACGCTCTCCCTATAGCAGCTCCGGCACCAACAGCACTGTCCCTCAGCTATCTCACAACGCATCTGAGGCGAGCCGCGGGAGGGGCCGATTTATATACTCGGGTGACATCTGATCTCCCCAGCCACTCACTGCAGGGGGGTGGTATAGGGCTTGAACGTCGCAGGGGGAAGTTGTAATGCCTTCCCTGTCTTTCAATTGGCCAGAAAAGCGCGTTAACGTCTCAGAGAGGAAAGTGAAAGTAACCCGAACATCGCGTGGTGCTCGTTACGAGTAACGAGCATCCCGAACACGCTAATACTCGAACGAGTATCAAGCTCAGACGAGTACGTTCGCTCATCTCTATTCCTGTCCTATCAGGAGGAGGCAATCTCAATTGGTGCTGTCGTGGAGACGACTGGAAACCCGATTATCAGGTAGGTATAATCCATTTTATATATGTACTGTATATATTAGAGATGAGCGAACGTACTCGTCCGAGCTTGATACTCGTTCGAGTATTAGCGTGTTCGAGATGCTCGTTACTCGTAACGAGTACCACGCGATGTTCGGGTTACTTTCACTTTCATCTCTGAGACGTTAGCGCGCTTTTCTGGCCAATTGAAAGACAGGGAAGGCATTACAACTTCCTCCTGTGACGTTCAAGCCCTATACCACCCCCCTGCTGTGAGTGGCTGACGAGATCAGGTGTCACCTGAGTATAAAAATCAGCCCCGCCCCGCGGCTCGCCTCAGATGCGTTGTGACATAGCTGAGGGACAGTGCTATCGTGTTGGAGCTGCTATAGGGAGAGCGTTAGGAGTTAGTGTAGGCTTCAAGAACCCCAACGGTCCTTCTTAGGGCCACATCTAACCGTGTGCAGTACTGTGGAGGCTGCTTTTAGCAGTGTTGCATTTTTTTTTTTTTGGTATATCGGCCGTGCAGAGCATTGCACCCTGCAGTAATACTACAGGGACAGAATTGTGTAGGCAGGGCCAGAAGACATCTTATAGATTGAATATACGCAGTGGTCCTTTTGCAAAAAAAGATTTGAAAAAAATCTATTTGGCCTGCCTGTCACTCTGCTCAGTGTTCTGGGTCCGTGTGTGCTGGGGGTAAAATTTCTCCAAATAAATACGCAGCCAGCTAAGTGTTACAGCAGGCTTGCGCCAAATTATTTCCTGGCGTTCCGTAAGCGAAGTCAGCCTCCAACCACAGGCCAATAAGCGGCACATTTAATTACAGTGTTGTGTTTCTGCATTCCTGGTAATACAGCATGCTGAGGGGTAGGGGTAGGCCTAGAGGACGCGGGCGCGGCCGAGGACGCGGAGGCCCTAGTCCGGGTGTGGGCACAAGCCGAACTCCTGATCCAGGTGTATCGCAGCCGACTGCTGCGGGATTAGGAGAGAGGCACGTTTCTGGCGTCCCCACATTCATAGCACATTTAATGGGTCCACGCGGTAGACCTTTATTAGAAAATGAGCAGTGTGAGCAGGTCCTGTCGTGGATGGCAGAAAGTGCTTCCAGCAACCTATCGTCCACCCACAGTTCTGCGCCGTCCACTGCTGCAAATCCGAATCCTCTGTCTGCTGCTCCTCCTTCCTCCCAGCCTCCTCACTCCATGAAAATAAGACATTCTGAGGAGCGGGCAGACTCCCAGGAACTGTTCTCGGGCCCCTGCTCAGATTGGGCAGCAGTGGTTCCTCTCCCACCAGAGGAGTTTATCGTCACTGATGCCCAACCATTGGAAAGTTCCCGGGGTCCGGGGGATGAGGATGGGGACTTCCGGCAACTGTCTCAAGACCTTACAGTGGGTGGGGAGGCCGATGACGATGAGACACAGTTGTCTATCAGTGAGGTAGTAGTAAGGGCATTAAGTCCGAGGGAGGAGCGCACCGAGGATTCTGAGGAAGAGCAGCAGGAGGACGATGAGGTGACTGACCCCACCTGGTTTGCTACGCCTACTGAGGACAGGTCTTCAGAGGGGGAGGCAAGGGCAGCAGCAGGGCAGGTTGCAAGAGGCAGTGCGGTGTCCAGGGGTAGAGGCAGGGCCAGACCGAATAATCCACCAACTGTTTCCCAAAGCGCCCCCTCGCGCCATGCCACCCTGCAGAGGCCGAGGTGCTCAAAGGTCTGGCAGTTTTTCACTGAGAGTGCAGACGACCGACGAACAGTGGTGTGCAACCTTTGTTGCGCCAAGATCAGCCGGGGAGCCACCACCAGCAGCCTCACCACCACCAGCATGCGCAGACATATGATGGCCAAGCACCCCACAAGGTGGGACGAAGGCCGTTCACCGCCTCCGGTTTGCACCACTGCCTCTCCCCCTGTGCCCCAACCTGCCACTGAGATCCAACCCCGCTCTCAGGGCACAGGCACTACCGTCTCCTGGCCTGCACCCACACCCTCACCTCCGCTGTCCTCGGCCCCATCCAGCAATGTCTGTCAGCGCAGCGTCCAGCCGTCGCTAGCGCAAGTGTTGGAGCGCAAGCGCAAGTACGCCGCCACGCACCCGCACGCTCAAGCGTTAAACCTGCACATAGCCAAATTTATCAGCCTGGAGATGCTGCCGTATAGGGTTGTGGAAACGGAGTCCTTCAAAAGTATGATGGCGGCGGCGGCTGCGCTACTCAGTTCCCAGTCGCCACTACTTTTCCCGATGTGCCGTCCCAGCCCTGCACGACCACGTCTCCCGCAACATTGTACGCGCCCTCACCAAAGCGGTTACTGCCAAGGTCCACTTAACAACGGACACGTGGACAAGCACAGGCGGGCAGGGACATTATATCTCCCTGACGGCACATTGGGTGAATTTAGTGGAGGCTGGGACAGAGTCAGAGCCTGGGACCGCTCACGTCCTACCCACCCCCAGAATTGCGGGCCACAGCTCGGTGGTGGTATCTGCGGCGGTGTATGCTTCCTCCACTAAACCACCCTCCTCCTCCTCCTCCTCCTCCTCCTCCAACGCAACCTCTGTCTCGCAATCAAGATGTGTCAGCAGCAGCAGCACGTCGCCAGCAGTCAGTGTCACGCGGCGTGGCAGCACAGCGGTGGGCAAGCGTCAGCAGGCCGTGCTGAAACTACTCAGCTTAGGAGATAGGAGGCACACGGCCCACGAACTGCTGCAGGGTCTGACAGAGCAGACCGACCGCTGGCTTGCGCCGCTGAGCCTCCAACCGGGCATGGTCGTGTGTGACAACGGCCGTAACCTGGTGGCGGCTCTGCAGCTCGGCAGCCTCACGCACGTGCCATGCCTGGCCCATGTCTTTAATTTAGTGGTTCAGCGCTTTCTGAAAAGCTACCCAAGCTTGTCAGACCTGCTCGGAAAGGTGCGCCGGCTCTGCGCAGATTTCCGCAAGTCCCACACGGACGCTGCCACCCTGCGCACCCTGCAACATCGGTTTAATCTGCCAGTGCACCGACTGCTGTGCGACGTGCCCACACGGTGGAACTCTACGCTCCACATGTTGGCCAGGCTCTATGAGCAGCGTAGAGCTATAGTGGAATACCAACTCCAACATGGGCGGCGCAGTGGGAGTCAGCCTCCTCAATTATTTTCAGAAGAGTGGGCCTGGTTGGCAGACATCTGCCAGGTCCTTCGAAACTTTGAGGAGTCTACCCAGGTGGTGAGCGGCGATGCTGCAATCATTAGCGTCACCATTCCTCTGCTATGCCTCTTGAGAAGTTCCCTGCAAAGCATAAAGGCAGACGCTTTGCACTCGGAAACAGAGCAGGGGGAAGACAGTATGTCGCTGGATAGTCAGAGCACCCTCCTGTCTATATCTCAGCGCGGTGAGAAGGAGGAGGAGGAGGAGGAGGAGGAAGATGAGGAGGAGGGGGAAGACACAGCTTGGGCCACTGGTGAGGGTACACATGCTGCTGGCCTGTCATCCTTTCAGCGTGTATGGCCTGAGGAGGAGGAGGAGGAGGATCCTGAAAGTGATCTTCCTAGTGAGGACAGCCATGTGTTGCGTACAGGTACCCTGGCACACATGGCTGACTTCATGTTAGGATGCCTTTCTTGTGACCCTCGCGTTACACGCATTCTGGCCACTACGGATTACTGGGTGTACACACTGCTCGACCCACGGTATAAGGAGAACCTTTCCACTCTCATACCCGAAGAGGAAAGGGGTTCGAGAGTGTTGCTATACCACAGGACCCTAGCGGACAAACTGAAGGTGAAATTCCCATACGACAGCGCTAGTGGCCCAAGGCGCAGTTCCGAGGGCCAGGTAGCAGGGGAGGCGCGGAGATCAGGCAGCATGTACAGCACAGGCAGGCCAACACTCTTTAAGGCCCTTGACAGCTTTATGGCTCCCCAGCAAGACTGTGTCACCGCTCCCCAGTCACGGCTGAGTCGGCGGGAGCACTGTGAAAGGATGGTGAGGGAGTACATAGCCGATCGCACGACCGTCCTCGGTGACGCCTCTGCCCCCTACAACTACTGGGTGTCGAAGCTGGACACGTGGCCTGAACTCGCGCTGTATGCTCTGGAGGTGTTGGCGTGCCCTGCGGCTAGCGTCTTGTCAGAGAGGGTGTTTAGTGCGGCTGGGGGAATCATCACGGATAAGCGTACCCGCCTGTCAACCGACAGTGCCGACAGGCTAACACTCATCAAGATGAACAAAGCCTGGATTTCCCCAGACTTCTCTTCTCCACCAGCGGACAGCAGCGATACCTAAACAATGCGTAGGCTGCACCCGCGGATGGAAGCTTCGTTCTGTATCCCCATCAAAAACATGGACCTTTTAGCTTCATCAATCTGTGTATAATATTCCTCCTCCTCCTCCTCCTGCTCCTCCTCCTGAAACCTCACGTAATCACGCTGAACGGGCAATTTTTCTTAGGCCCACAAGGCTCAGTCATATAATTTTTGTAAACAATTTTTATACGTTTCAATGCTCATTAAAGCGTTGAAACTTTCACCTCAACCAATTTTTATTTTAACTGGGCTGCCTCCAGGCCTAGTTACCAACTAAGCCACATTAACCAAAGCGATTAATGGGTTTCACCTGCCCTCTTGGTTGGCCATGGCCAATTTTTCTGATGTACATTAGTACTGTTGGTACACCAATTTTTGTGGGGCCCTCGCCTACAGTGTAATCCAATTAATTTTTAGCCCACCTGCATTACAGCTGACGTTACATCCGCTGTGTTGGGCAATGCAATGGGATATTTTTGTGTACCGCCGGTGGGTTCCAGGGAGCCACCCATGCTGTGGGTGCACACGGAATTCCCATTGCGGAGTTGTACCTGCCTGTGACTATATATTAAAAAAACGCGGTCTGACTGGGGCATGCAGACACCTTGACAGAATGAATAGTGTGTGGCACATAGGTTCCCCATTGCTATGCCCACGTGTGCAGCTCCAGATGGAGGTGGCACAGGATTGGATTTCTCATTGCTTCTGTACAGCATTGTGGACTATCGCCCCGCCCCTTTTAAAGAGGGTCGCTGCCTAGCCGTGCCAACCCTCTGCAGTGTGTGCCTGCTTTTCCTGTGGCAGACGCACTTATAAATAGACATGAGGGTGGCGTGGCATGAGGGCAGCTGAAGGCTGGGCAGGGACAGTTTGGTGTGCGCTGTGGACACTGGGTCGTGCAGGGGGGGTTGGGCAGCATGTAACCCAGGAGAAGTGGCAGCGGAGTGTCATGCAGGCAGTGATTGTGCTTTGTTGGAGGTAGTGTGGTGCTTAGCTAAGGTATGCCTTGCTAATGAGGGCTTTTCAGATGTTAAAGTTGTTGGGGGGGGCACTCTTGCCGCTTTTGTGGCTTAATAGTGGGACCTGGGAACTTGAGATGCAGCCCAACATGTAGCCCCTCGCCTGCCCTATCCGCTTCTGTGTCGTTCCCATCACTTTCTTGAATTGCCCAGATTTTCACAAATGAAAACCTTAGCGAGCATTGGCAATATACAAAAATGCTCGGATCGCCCATTGACTTCAATGGGGTTCGTTACTCGAAACGAGCCCTCGAGCATCGCGGAAATTTCGACTCGAGCAACGAGCACCCGAGCATTTTGGTGCTCGCTCATCTCTAGACAGGAACACACTGAGAGGTTAAAAGCTCCCCCCCATTCCCCACTTTCCTCAGTGGATTCTAACGAATTGCCGGGGTAGGAGCGCAACTTAAATTTTTTCCCTAACTGGGTTTTATTATTATTTTTTTTTATTTTACAATTTCTTTACTACTTTCTTAGGGGGGGGGGAAGGTACGGGTGCTGTCGTGGAGACTCCTGGAAACCTGATTATCAGGTAGGTATAATCCATCTTTTCCCCAGTCGTCTCCACGACAGCACCAATTGAGACGTACCTACTACAGTTTCCCTAGGGTGGGATTGCTGCCGAGAGGACTTTGCGGCCGAAGGCCATGTCCTCGTCCTGCTGCACTTTTACCCTATAGTGTTTAACAAACATGTGGGGTTTCTTCCAGACTGTGGCCTTGCATATCTGCTCGACCGAGGCTGAGCTATGTTCGGCCCATGAGGCTGCTACTGCCCTTGTAGAATGGGCTCTAAGAGCTAAGGGGATTTCCTTCCCGAGGGCCTTATAGGACTCTATGATGGCCAGGCGGATCCACCTGGCTATGGAGTTTTTTGCCGCTTTGTTCCCTTTATTTGGGCTACTGAACTGGACGAACAGGTTGTCATCCCGTCTCCAGTGGCTTGTCGCCGCTATGTAGCCTAGGACTGCTCTCCTAACGTCCAGGCAGCTTAGGGTTTTTTCTTCCTCGTTCTTTGGATTACTGAAAAATGAGGGGATTATTATATCCTGGGACCTATGAAAGTCTGATACTACCTTTGGCAAAAAAGCAGGGTCCGTTTTAAATACTAGTTTGGTGTCTGCGATTTTCATGAACGGGTGGCGGATGGACAAGGCCTGTAGCTCGCTAACCCGTCTTGCGGAGGTGATGGCTACTAAAAAGATGGTTTTGATTGTAAGCATTTTTATGGGTAGTGCCTCGATCGGTTCGAACGGTGCCGCTGTCATGGCCCTTAGAGCCCAATTAAGGTTCCAGTCTGGAAAAAGATTTATGGGCCTAGGTCGCAATCTAGTTGCTGCTGCTAGGAACCTGTTGACCCATCTGTTGTCTGCGAACTTTGTGTCACATATGGCGCTAAGGGCTGAGACCTGGACCTTTAGGGTGCTTGGAGAGAGGCCCATCTCTAGGCCCTCCTGCAAGAACTCTAAGATTAGCGGAGTGTCAGGGATAGACTCCCGCGATCCCTTCCCTGTCTGCATGAGGAAAACCTTCTCCAAACCTTCTGGTAGATCCGGTGGGTTGTCTTTTTTCTACTGGACATTAAGGTTTCTACTACTCTCTCTGAGAATTCCTTCTCTCTTAGTGAGGATTCCTCAAGAGCCATGCTGTTAAATGGAGTTTGTCTAGGCCTGGGTGGTTCAGTGGCCCCTGCGATAGGAGATCTGTCCAGGTAGGCAAGGTGACTGGGTCCTGGACGCTCAATGTTGCTAGAGGACCCAACCAGCTTCTTTTCGGCCAGAAGGGCGTCACCAGGACTAGTGTGCATACCTGGGTTCTGAAATGCTGTAGAACCCTGGGGATCAGTGGTATAGGAGGGAAGGCGTACACCAGCCCTTGTCCCCAGTCCTGGCCTAGGGCATCTACTGCTGTCGGACGATCCCCTGGCCGGAGGGAGAAGAAGTTGCCTAGTTTGGCGTTCTCCCTGGTTGCGAAGAGGTCCAACTGTGGGGTCCCCCACCGGTTGGTCAGGATTCTGAATGCCTCAAGGGAGAGGGACCATTCTCCTGGGTCTATTTGGCTCCTGCTGAGGAAGTCCGCTTTTTGGTTTAACGTCCCCTTCAGGTGGGTTGCCGTGATCGAGAGGATCCAGCCCTCTGCCCAGTGAAAAATTTTCTGTGTGATGCTTTGCAGGGCGGGAGATCTTGTGCCCCCTTGGTGTCGTATATGGGCGACCGCGGTGATATTGTCTGACAGTATCTTTATATGTTGGTTCTGTAGCGAGTTCCCCAACTGCTGTAGAACCTGCCATACTGCCTGTAGTTCTCTGTAATTTGAGGACTGTTCTTTTGTCCTCTGAGGCCAGGGGCCCTGAAAGAACTGGTTCCCCACATGCGCTCCCCATCCCAAGGCGCTTGCGTCCGTTGTGATGTGGGTGGCTGGGTTTTGTAGCCAGTGAACCCCTTTCCGCAGGGTCTCTGGGGATGCCCACCAACGCAGGGATGTTTTCACCCCGCCTGGGATGTACATTCTTGTCCCTAGAGAGGACTGCTTTTTGTCCCAGGTGGATAGGACTAAGGCCTGCAGGGCTCTGGTGTGGGCCTGGGCCCATGCCACTCCTGGAATGCATGATGTCAAGCTTCCCAGGAGAGACATGGCTTCCCGAATTGTGCATAATCGTCTCCGTAGGAAGGTTTTGACTAGCTGTCGGATTTTTTGTATTTTCTCCCCGGGTAGGCAGGAGCATTGCGATTCTGAGTTGAGCGTTATTCCCAGAAACGTCTTCTGCTTGTCGGGATCTAGGCTGGATTTTTCCCAGTTTATGATCCATCCTAATGATTGGAGAAGCTCTAGCACTATCTCCAGGTGTTTTGTTAGGAGATCCCTGGACCCTGCTATTATCAAAATATCGTCCAGGTAGGGTACTATTAGGACCGATTTTTTCCTCAGGTAGGCGGCTACCTCTGCCATAATTTTGGTAAAGATTCTGGGTGCTGAGGAGATCCCGAAGGGCAGGCATCTGAATTGGTGGTGCTCTATTCCTTTGCCCATGTCCACTGCGAACCTTAGGTATTTCTGGGACCCCTTGTGGAACGGTACGTGGAAATAAGCATGCTTTAAATCGATGGATGCCATGTAGGCTCCTCTGGGAACCAACTTTATCGTTGAGGAGATGGTTTCCATTTTGAATTTTCTGTATCGGACGCAGGTATTCAGGGGTTTCAGATTTACTATCAACCGATGTTTTCCGCAGGGTTTTCTTACTAGGAAGAGCCTGGAATAATGGCCCTGGGTTTCCTCGTTTTGCGGTACGGGGGATATTGCATTTAGTTGTTGCAAGTCGCGCACGCTTCGTCTTAGTAGGTGTAACTGTCTTTTTGAGCCTCCTGTGATAACGAATTTTCTTCTGGGGAGGGACACCAGCTCTATCTGGTATCCCTGCTGTAAGATCTTTGGGATCCATGGGCCCTCGCAGATTGCGGCCCATTGATCCACAAAGTTCCCCAGCCTTGC